>NC_080598.1:61748899-62106399 GCF_027887145.1 Ammospiza caudacuta | reverse complement strand
AACTCCATTTTTTCAACTCTTGACTATGTATTTCCTGAAATCCTTTTCCAAAGAGTTAAATTGGATGTGAAATCTGTACTAGGCTATGGGACTCTCTTTGTTCTAGGAGGAGGCAGCAAAGCTTTGCTTCTGTATCACTTTCATTGCCTTCTGATTGAGGTTGACAGTGTGACAGGAAAGCAAAGAGAAGCAATTGCAGGCTGAATGAGAGCCTTTTTCAGCCTTGCAGCAGCCTCCTCCTTAGCCCCTGAGAAAAAGAGGTAACAGATGCCGATAGCACCAATCCCTAACAAAGTCCTAACTTTGATGCAGACAGAGGACAAAAAAAAAAAAACGGGAAAGATTGTCTCACTTCAGAAAAACCTTGAATGGAGCACAAAGGAGGTGCTCGGGGCGGCGTGTTGGGCTTGGTGGGGTGGGGGGTGGGATATCGAGGGGCTGGAAATGGCTGGGAGAGTTTATGGAGCGACAGCATCTTGGGGAATACATTGTTGGGAAGGCTTCGTGTCCTCGTCATCTGCTGCGGCGGAGAGTTGGGCAAAGTGTCCCCAGCCATGGGGGGTCGGGAGGGGGAGCTTCGTTTGCAGGGAAAGGCACCTTTTTCCCCCCACAGAAAAAGCACGTTATTTACACAGAAAAGGAGGGGGAAATAAAGGCTGGGAGGGGGGAGCAAACAGCTGCTCGGAGGGATTTTCTGGTGGGAGGAAAAGAGAGCGGCGGCGGATTCGTTCTCGTCGCGCTCCGAGCGGATTGCGCGCAACAAGAGCTGTCCCGGTCTCCTCTGCAGAATGGGATGTTTGTGGCTGTTTCTTTTTTTTTAACATGGTTTAAGCAAAAATAAAGAAATAAATGGTCAAACAGGGACTTGGTCTGGAGCCTTTGGACCTTGTAAAATGAGCTAAAATTGGTGCAGTGAGAAGGTTAAAAATAGGAGCAACTTTTGTTTGCTTGCAACTGATCTGTCCCCTAACGTGACACGAGCCCAGCACAAGAGATCTCCCTTTTTCAAAAAAACTGGGACAGGAGCGCCCAGAGAAATGAAATATTAAGTGTGCTTGAATGTAAATTATCTTATTTTGCACAATATGGCATTATTCTTACATGGTAAGGGGGCAAGAACCTGTCCCCAAGGCCTGTAGATGGATAAAACTTAATTTACTCCCAGAATCCTGCAAAAATTTGACATATGCACTAGTGGGGTTAAAAACATGGATGAGGTGGGTAGGTGAAAGCACTGCCTCCCTCTTTCACCCACCCTGGACACAATCCTGGTGTCATTTCCTCCGTCTGTGTGGAGAAAGGGATGCTATGGAACAGCGGCTGGAAATTCTCTTTCTCCCAAATGAAGAAAAAGAAGAAATGTTTCAAGAAAAAGAAGAAATGTTTCTGCAGGAAGGGGGATTAGGGCTGGCAGGACACTGTGCTAACAGCCCCGCGTGGACCTTTTAAAAGCTGGGCTGTGTTAGTGGCCTAATGGATTGATGTGGTTTAGTCTTTAAATAGGTACTTAGAGAATGGTTTAAATGTGAATAATGGAGCGATACCTTATTAAAACCAACTGGCTGGGAGAATTATAAATTCACAGCTCTTTCAAACAAGAAAGGAAAGCCCATGACATTTCCTTAAGGAGCAATGATAGTCTGCAGTGTCAATATGGCTTTGGTATATACACATTAAAATGTGTAAGTCTCTATTTATGGGGTAATGGCATGCAAAATTCCAGCTGGATATTTAAATGGAACAAATTTCCCTTTTTCAAATTGCAACACTGGAGATAACTAATTTTTTTTGGCCTCTATTTTAATATCCAGGAAATTATTTTATTTTCTCAAACATTATAAAATAAAAAGGATTTTCTCCCTGACTTAGACTTTGTTTGCTAAGTTTCATGGCTGCAGTATGTAAATTTTACATCTGAATTTAAAAAACCCAAATACTTAAAAATGGAAGTTGCAATAGAAATGCACACAAACTACAATGGTGTTACAGCCATGTGGATGTGGCACCATAATTATAGCTTAAAAAGCAATTAAGATAAAAGCCAGTACAAAGAGATCAGCCAAATATCAAGAGACTCAATTCTAAGCAAAACAAATCTCTAACTTCAATATAAACAAACTTTTGGTGGTCCATGTACTCAACATTTTAATATTCATATGCAGACATGGAAACATACTGAGGGTTTGGGCTTCAAAAATGTTCATTTAGCAGCAAAATGAGTTCCGAATCTCGAAGATTTTCAGGAAAAAATAAATAATGGAAATCTCTGACCATTCTAGCGGAGTTCAGCTGTGGGTTCCAATGTTCAGGGTTGATTCCAGTGCTGGGGTCAAATTACTCCCTCTAAAATTTTGCTCTTCCCTGAAAGTTGTGCAGCACTGCTGGGAAGCTGGGCGAATGTTTGGGCTGTTTTCTGGTGAAATGCTGAGTCTGGAGGAACCTTCTGTGCCTCCTGTATTGCACCAGCAGGTTTTAAGTTTTCTGTGAACCTAAACAGGACACACGTGTAAATGTTTACATTGATCCTGTGTCACACAGACATGTATGAACAGGTATATTTGCACATAAATTTGATATATTCCTGTAGACATGCAACCCTGGACATGGACTTCATATGAATTATATGCATCGCACCCTGATATCACTTTTTGTTCCTTTTCTGTATCAATTTAAATTACAAGCCCATTCATATATTACAACCCCATTCACATAATACAAACCCAAATAAACCACACCGTTTAAAACCAATTAAAACCCCATCCTATTTTTTTTTTTTGTCTATAACAATCCTACAAGACTGAATACCTAGCTGGATTGGTATTAAATGATAGACTTCCAGTAAAAAGGTGCAGTTTTTATTCAGTTCTATAGGCAGACTGACTACAGCATCAAAACCAGACTTACAAAGCACAAACCAATGTATTCAGTTTTATGGGAATTTTCCATAAGGGAATACATTACATCTTAACTAATGTTTTGCCTTAAAACATAAGTTTTCCTGAACCAATTAAATCAACCAACTAATCTTGCAGATGAAACATTAAACAAGAATGGAGTGTCTGCAATTAGCAAATAGCTTTGATGTCACTAAATATCTATCTCCATGCATCACCAACGTTCTGGGTTTAAGTCCCAGATGATGTTAGGCATGCTGAATGTAAATGTTTGCTGCCTATAGGTTTCCAACCAGCTGGGACTTGGAGCAGCAGCTCTGCTGGGTTCAGAGGGACGGAAAACCAGATGTCAGCTGCTGTTTGTAGGGAAGGGTCTGTTTGCATTAAAATGTGGGTAAAAATGAAAGAGGGATAGAGAGAGAGAGAAAAAGAAAGAGAGAAAGAAAAAGAGGGAGGGGAGGGAAGGAAGGAAGGAAGTGTCGGAAGGAAGGAAGGAAGTGTCGGAAGGAAGGAAGTGTCGGAAGGAAGGAAGGAAGGAAGGAAGGAAGGAAGGAAGGAAGGAAGGAAGGAAGGAAGGAAGGAAGGAAGGAAGGAAGGAAGGAAGGAAGGAAGGAAGGAAGGAAGGAAGTGTCGGAAGGAAGGAAGGAAGGAAGGAAGGAAGGAAGGAAGGAAGGAAGGAAGGAAGGAAGGAAGGAAGTGTCGGAAGGAAGTGTCGGAAGGAAGGAAGTGTCGGAAGGAAGGAAGGAAGGAAGGAAGGAAGGAAGGAAGGAAGGAAGGAAGGAAGGAAGGAAGTGTCGGAAGGAAGGAAGTGTCGGAAGGAAGGAAGGAAGGAAGGAAGGAAGGAAGGAAGGAAGGAAGGAAGGAAGTGTCGGAAGGAAGGAAGGAAGTGTCGGAAGGAAGGAAGGAAGGAAGGAAGGAAGGAAGGAAGGAAGGAAGGAAGTGTCGGAAGGAAGGAAGTGTCGGAAGGAAGTGTCGGAAGGAAGGAAGGAAGGAAGGAAGGAAGGAAGGAAGGAAGGAAGGAAGGAAGGAAGTGTCAGAAGGAAGTGTCGGAAGGAAGGAAGGAAGGAAGGAAGGAAGGAAGGAAGGAAGGAAGGAAGGAAGGAAGGAAGTGTCGGAAGGAAGGAAGGAAGGAAGGAAGGAAGGAAGGAAGGAAGGAAGGAAGTGTCGGAAGGAAGGAAGTGTCGGAAGGAAGTGTCGGAAGGAAGTGTCGGAAGGAAGTGTCGGAAGGAAGGAAGGAAGGAAGGAAGGAAGGAAGGAAGGAAGGAAGTGTCGGAAGGAAGTGTCGGAAGGAAGTGTCGGAAGGAAGGAAGTGTCGGAAGGAAGTGTCGGAAGGAAGTGTCGGAAGGAAGGAAGGAAGTGTCGGAAGGAAGTGTCGGAAGGAAGTGTCGGAAGGAAGTGTCGGAAGGAAGGAAGGAAGTGTCGGAAGGAAGGAAGGAAGGAAGGAAGGAAGGAAGGAAGGAAGGAAGGAAGGAAGGAAGGAAGGAAGGAAGGAAGGAAGTGTCGGAAGGAAGTGTCGGAAGGAAGTGTCGGAAGGAAGTGTCGGAAGGAAGGAAGGAAGTGTCGGAAGGAAGGAAGGAAGGAAGGAAGGAAGGAAGGAAGGAAGGAAGGAAGGAAGGAAGGGAAAGAGAGAAAGAAAGAAAGAAAGAAAGAAAGAAAGAAAGAAAGAAAGAAAGAAAGAAAGAAAGAAAGAAAGAAAGAAAGAAAGAAAGAAAGAAAGAAAGAGAAAGAAAGAAAGAAAGAAAGAAAGAAAGAAAGAAAGAAAGAAAGAAAGAAAGAAAGAAAGAAAGAAAGAAAGAAAGAAAGAAAGAAAGAAAGAAAGAAAGAAAGAAAGAAAGAAAGAAAGAAAGAAAGGAAAAGAGGCACAGGATACCATTAAAATTGAAAGGCAGGCAAAAAGCACCATGGTTAATGTTAAGAACGAGATAATGCCCTTAAAAAACAAAGATAGTCTTTAAAAAATTCTTTAAAAAGTAGGTTAGACAGTGCAAAAAGAAGTCTGAATAACATGATAGTCCAAAAGTAGCACAGAGCAGCCCAACTCTGCTATCAGGTGAGGAAAATCCCTGCAGACAGTGCAACACCTCCCTCCTGGCAGTGTGATTTTGGGAACCTGATCCTCGGGGCTTTAGAAACTTTAGAGGCATGAGAAGCTGCGTGCAGTGGTGTGGCTTGGTAATTGCTCACCTTTTTTTTGTGCAAACACAAATCCACCGGGAGGCTGCGGTGTGAGCCGGGAGCAGGTGCGTAAGTGGATGTGGCGTGGGAAAGGAGGGACACGGGGCGCAGCCGAGCAGCCCCACTCTGCTCCACCATCCAACAACATTCAGCACCTTCCTTCCTCATTTTTAACTTTTTTTTCCTTAATGTTTTGATGAGTGCAATGTATGGGCAACATTCTTGAGGTCATGGTGTGTTGGAACCCTGGTTACTGAGAATTTTTGACCAAGAGAACACTGTATTTAACTTCAGGCTTGGAGAAGGCTTCCAAAATGGAATGATAGCACTGGGATTGTGGGTGTGGAGTTTGAATAGAAGTGTGTGATATCACATGGTGGGAAACAGAGTTTAAGGTTTTAGAATATAGAAATAGATATAAAGCAAGATGGAGGTTTTAGGGTGGAGGCTGGTCCTTCTTCCTCACCTTCCTCTCCATGGGTTTGCGTGGTTTTGTGTAATTGGATAAAAAAGTCCCCATTGTAATTGGATAAAATACCACCCAGCATGGGTGGTTGGTTATTGGGTTAAAAGTGAAAATAATTTAGGTGTCATTTCTTAATTAGAGAGTTTATCCTTAAAAGGCCTTGTAAAGCAAGATATGGAGCTCCATTTTTATTTGTGAGAGTGAAGTGCTGTAGAACTCAGGGTTTGTGAGACTGTAACATAGAAAATAACTAAAAAACACCTGAGTCCCAACAAGAAATTCTGTCTAGAGCCTTTAATCCTTATCCTGGCAAAAAGGAAATAAAACTCAACAATGGTGTGACTCTTGGGGAGGATTCTGTGCAGGGCCAGAAGCTGGGCTGGATGGTCCTTGTGGGTCCCTTCCAGCTCAGCAGATTCTGTGATTCTGCTTTGTTCTGGGGAGAAACTGATCCTCTGTGGCTACAGCTACCCTAAGGCCAGGCTCAAATACTCAGCAGAAAGACAAATCTGGGTCTCCCCAAGCAGCTGAACGTCCTGATGTCCCAAGTACTGTCTTGGGGGTAGAGCTCTCCCTGGAGGCACCATTTATTCTGTATAAATAATTAAATGTTCACTAGCCATGAGGGATGCTTGGAGCTGTGGAGCACACGGAGGAGCTGAGTAGGACCCATCTCTGAGGATCAGAGTATTTGGGTATCACCACGTGAGGAATTCCAGTTCAATCCTTGGGGTGAAACGAGGAGCAAACAAACTGCAAACCGTAGCTGGTGTTTTTTCCCTTGACACAAGAAATAGTAACTGGGATATGGAATAAGGAAAGTGGATTTGGAAAGACACAGTCCATTTTAAGGAACTACCATGACTAAATAAATAAATAAATAAATAAATTACCGTTTCGGTAATGGCAAAATGCAATTTAATAATAAAAAACCAATTACAAGAAATACACATGAAAAATAATTGTTGCCTCCACTTGGCAAAAATGGCTGGAGTGAGTTGTCTGCAGCAAGAAAATTTGTGCTTCCCCCAGCACATATGGGTGGGTTTAGTTGAACAGTGGAAATCCAGCTAAGCAAACAGGTGCAGAGATCTGCATTTCCCATTGCATCCTAACAGCTCATTACCACATCAGCAATTAATGTTTTGCATCTCCTGATGATCAGAAGGCAGAATTTGCAAAGATGAATTAATCAGCCATTGCAGAGCCTTGGAGGGGCTGATATTAGCAGGGACACTTTGCAGAAAAGGGGGAAAGTATTCCCAGATATCACATGGCATTCCATGAGCAGGAGGGACAACATCCTCCCAGCATTTAATGGGAATTCCACAGGAGGGATGTTAAAAATACCAGTGGGATGTCTGAATTCCTTCTTCTTCAGCCCAATAATTCACCTGCATGGGAAGACATGATGCTGGGCCACAGGAGCACATGTCTATGGAAACTGTGATAGTTTTCTTGATTTTTTACTCATTATGAGAAAAACCTCAAACAACTGCAACTGGGAAAAATATTCAACAGTCATAGAAACATAGAATGGTTTGGGTTGGAAAGAACCTTAAAAATCACCCATTTCCCACCCCCAGCCATGGGCAGGGACACCTTCCACTAGACCAGGTTGCTCCAAACCCCATTCAACTTTGAATCCTTCCAGGGATGGGGCAGCCACAGCTCCTCTGGGCACCCTGTGCCAGGGCCTCAGCACCCTCACAGGGAGGAATTTCTTCCTGATGTTTAACCTAAACCTACTCTTTTTCAGTTTGAAGCCATTTCCCCCTTGTCCCATCATTCCATGCCCTTGCAAAAATTCTCTCCCCATCTTTCTGAGACAGAGTTTTTCAGATTGGCAAATTTGCAAAAAACCAGCAAAGGTGAGTGGTGTAAATCAGACAACTCCTGGTCCTAGAGAATTGCTGAAGGTGTTTGGAGAAGATGCCTCAAAGGGCAGGAGACAGCCTGAATAATTCACACAAGGAGCCTGAGGGATGCTGCTTTCTTCTTATTTAAACTGAAAATAATGTTTCCCTTCCCAGTGCTGTCCTGGCTGAATGTGGAAGGGGCCAGAAGGGCTCTGGTCCAGCTGCAGGGTGGTGGTGAAGAAGATGAGAACATGAAGGTGTCTGCTCCAGCACAGAACAGGGAATTTGTGCTTTTCCCCACTGAGATGAAGCCAAGCAGAGGAAGAACTGGGAACCAACAGCCCCAGGACCAGGACTTTCACCTCAGGTGAAGCATCAGGCTCAAGGCAAAAGGTCAGCAGTTTATACCAGGTGTAAGTTTTACAAAAGCAGAATTTCTACAGGCCAAATGTTCTGTTTGTGGAGTAGGATTGGGTCAGTCCTGCTGGGTTTTGCCACTCAAATGAGACCCCACTTCCACAGTTTTGCCAACCAGATGTGCCTGACCTTGCACAGCAAAACCAGGCAGCAGCAGGAGGTGCTTGGGGCATGTCTTGGTTTGAAAAGCCAGACGTCTGCTAAGGAACACAGGAGCCTTCCCTGAAATGGTAAATGTAAACCCCCTCCCTCCAAATTGTTATCATTTTGAAATTAAGGGGCTCTTAGGCAAAGATATGGGAGTAGGATTAACAGTTCTTTATTAGGGAGGAAAATTAAAAAAAAAAAAAAAAAAAAAAAAATAAATAAACAAAGCAGTAAAACAGCACTGCCAGAGTCAGTCCATGCCCTGCCCCCTGTGTGTCAGGGGGTGTCCCAGCCCCATGCCATGGGGGCTCAGCCCTCCTGCAGTGCCAGCTGTGGCTCTGCTGCAGCAGGGATCCTGCACAAGGGGGGAGTTTTCCTCTGCAGCTCCAGGGCTGCTGCAGATGGGCCTGGGCTCCCTCTGGCCATGCAGTGGAAAGGCTGTCCTGGTGTCCCAAACCTCAGATTGGATCCAGGTAGGAACGCTTGGCTCCTCCCCTGGGCGGAGCATCTCCCCATGGGATGCTGGGATTGGATCAGCCCTGCAGGGACACTCAGTGGCCATGGACAGCAGAGATCTCCTGCAGGGAGGGTTGGCTGTGGGAGAGATAAAGAAAAAACTGCCCCATGAACAGAGAATAACTGTTCCACCTCTGACAGATGGGAATTGAATACACTCCCCCATTTCCCACCTAAGACAGGGCCACAGCCCAGCTCTGCAGCAGGTGCCCTGTGAATAGTTATGATCTTCCACCTCTCCACTGCACCACATTCCACCACAGTCTGCTCACCAGGAGGGTGAAAAGTGCCCAGGACAATCTGCAGATGGACAATGGAACTGCAGAACCCAGGCTTCCTCGGGGAAGCAGCCCGAAATGGCAAATAGGCACAGAAAATGCAGAAAATGATGCCTCATTAGTTAACATAAAAAATTCCTCTGAAATAATAATTTTTAACTCATCACCAGTTAAATTAAATTCAGACATGCCTGTAGTAACATTTGGGTCTGTGGGTAGAATTGCTGTTCAGTTAAAAGAGAAGCCAAACACCATAAAAATAGGAATGTGTGCAGCAAGTACAGTGGAATTCCACCTGTTCACTCCAGATGTTTGCAGTCACTCACACATCTAAAGGCTCAGTAAATAGAGCTAATGATGCTTCAGAATATCTTAATACCAGTTCTTGCATCCCTTAGAACAGAGCTGCTCAGGCAGGGTTAGAAGAAGGGATGCTGCTAAAAACCCTGCAGGGATCACACTGCCCTTGTGGCATCCTACAGCTTGAATGGGCTTGGGGATACAAGATTTGTGCAATTCTCCAGGGACCTGCCCTCAATTCCTGGTTTAGCAAAGGGAAGGATCTCTGGATTAATAAGAACAGAAAGTGGAGCTCAAAAAGAAAGGTGGCTCCTATGAATGGGAAGTGCAGCTCTCCAAAATATGTGCTGAGAAACCAGATATCACCTTCCATTCTCTGTTTGCTGTTTCCTGCACCAGGGGCCAGTTCCATTAATGGCAAAAATTGCAATTTAATAATAATAAAAAAATCAATTAAAAGAAATACACGTGAAAATTATGTATGGGAAATTATGAATGGGAAGTGCAGCTCTCCAAAATATGTGCTGAGAAGCCAAATATCACCTTCCACTCTCTGTGCTTGCTGCTTCCTGCACCAGGGGCCAGTTCCATAAATGGCAAAAATTGCAATTTAATAATAATGTGCGTCCATCCAAGGGCAGATCCTCTCAAAGTTAATTTCTCTGGGTAATTTATTTATTACCAGTGTTGTTCATTGCTACACTTCCTTAGTAGGGCAGCACTGCAGAGCTGGGAGTCAAAACCTTTCCTTGCATGGGAATGGCTCCTGGCTGTTAAAAATCATGTTCTGAGCTCCCAGGACTTGCAGAAATCCTCTGCAATCAAAGGAAAACCAGTCAAGGAAGCTCTTCTCCCAGTCTGGGAACTGATGAAGTGGCATTCCCCTTCCAAATCCCCAGTCCTTTCCCATCACACCCTTTGTGCTGAAGCTTCCTTTTATATTCTCCATGAGTTCAACATGGACATTCCCAACTGGAAAATTACAAAACATTTAGAAAAATAGAGCATCTCTTGCTGAAATTGGTTGAAATTGGGTATCAGATCTTAGGACTGCAGTTGTTTGACGGAAAAGGCACAGCTCAGCATTGTTTTTGGGAACAGGACTTGTACCTGGAGTCAGAGAGGAGTTTTGCTGTCTCACCAGGAGGTTTCACTTCCAGAGCAAAGGACTCTGCACTTGGACAGCCTTGCCCACTCTTCAGGCTTTGGGGAGCAGTTGAGGAGTGAGTCTGAGCCAGTTTAACACATTTCTCCTCGATCTCCTGCCTCCAGGATTCTAACTTGGCTCTGCAAAGCCAGAATCCTTCCTGCTCCAGGCACTCCCAATGTCCTCAGACCATCTCAGGTATTTTTGTATTCCACACTGATTCCTGACTTAGTGCATCTGGATTGTCCCCTGAAATCTGTCAGGACCCAATGCCCAAAGCCAGAGCACACCAGGATATAGGGCCAGGAGGATTTCAAGAAGCAGCTGCCCCTTTTTGTAAGGACACACAAAACACCTTCATCACTGTGACCGTGTTCACAGGGGTCTGAGGATGAGGGAAGAGGATCTGACTCCATGTTTCAGAAGGCTTGATTTATTTATAATTTTATATTATATTAAAACTATACTAAAAGAATAGAAGAAAGGATTTCATCAGAAGGCTGGATAAGAATAGAAAAAGAAGGAATGATAACAAAAGCTTGTGGCTCAGACAGAGTCTGAGCCAGCTGACTGTGATTGGCCATTAATTAGAAAAACCACATGAGACCAATCACAGATGCACCTGTTGCATTCCACAGCAGCAGATAATCATTGTTTACATTTTGTTCCTGAGGCCTTTCAGCTTCTCAGGAGGAAAAATCCTAAGGAAAGGATTTTTCATAAAAGATGTCTGTGACACACCACTGCCATGTGAAGAAAAAACACAATATCTCTCACCCTGATTTCTTGTGTGCTCCTGACCATGGTCCTGCAAGGGCCAGACACAAAGCTCTGAGCTTTGGTGGGAGCTGCTGGGACTGCTTTGGGCAGAGCAGAGCAGAAAGCAGGAGGAGGAGGAGGAGGAGGAGGAGGAGGAGGAAGGTGGATTTTCCTTCCCTTCCTCTGCCTCTGCTCCTCAACACACACTCTGCCACAGGCTGTGCACAGGGACCAGGATTTGGGCATTAATTAATAGGCATTAATTTGGGCATTTATTATTTCCTATGAATTTCTTCTTCCCCTTTCCATAGGATGCTGAGAGCAGTAGCTTTGACTTCCCTTCCCTAAAGCACCAAGGCTGCTTCTGCAGGACCTGGGACGTGGCCATCACCCCATTAATACCCTCTGATAAGGGGCACATTCTCAAATTAGGAGAAACTCAGCAAATGATCATCCCCCTCACCCCACAAACTGAGAAACCCCCATGACCAAACACATCTCCCACACCCTGAGGCTGCCCCACACCTTGGATACTCCCTGGGAAAAGCAGGATGGGATCCCAATATTATGGTTTGTGTACACTAATTTCCCCCCCAGATGGGATTTTGCCAAAACCCAAGGTCTGAAAGGCTCAGCTGTGTGGAGAAGGAGCAGCTCAAGCCAAGGAGGCACCGAGTACCTTTGCTGCTGCTCCGGTCTCAGAATCTCTTTCCTTCATTATTGTAATGCAGCCTTTCATGTGATTTCTCTATGTAACCGATAATGTTCTTGAGCTTGCATTTCACAGGAAAGGTTATTTTTGAAAAGAATAAAGAGAATCCTTATCAACCTACATGCTTGTTGTAGGAATGCCAACTCTCTTACAAGTGCAGGTCCATCCGTTCCTTTATTTTGATGTAAAAAAATCTCCTGGCCTGCAACTACAACATGTAAGAGGCATTGCAGGCAGAACTTGATCTCATCTCACTCTGAAGACAGCAGGGCATTTCTCCCCCAGAATAAATCCCAAACAAGCCCCCCTCCTGCTCCCAGCTTAACTGGCAGCTTCAGCAACAAGAGATAAACTTCAACCTACGTTTTCTTTCCAAGCTTAGTCGTTCATTACTTTTTTTTTTCCTCCCACACCTGCCTTGATCCCCTGCAAGAAGCAATTACCCAAATGATATTGTGGCTGGGGATAACTAAATATCCCTCCTGATACAAGGCACTGATATCCCAGTGGCTTCTACAGGTCTCAACAGATTTTGTGCAGCATGCCTCAAAATAAAAGGGCCCTCCTCCTAAGTGGTCTTTGAACCTGCCCCCTGTTAAAAGCACAGCTTGCAGAAAGGGAAGAGAAAATGGCAAAATCTCAAGCCTGGAGCATTTGGACCAAGTGCAAATCCCTAAGGAAGGTAAAACACTCGGTTATTTGATAATTCATAAATGCTGAGGAGTCTCTGTCCTTGTTTAAGATTGTTGGAGGATGAAGAAAAGGTTCAAACTCTCAGACTTTCATTCAGGACAGAAAATCACATTTCTGGGACAAATGAGCTCCCAAACAGAAAGCATTTTTTAAACAACCCTCTATTTTCTTGCACTGCTAGAAAATACAAGAAATTTCCAGATGAGTGTGGGGTGTCCAGGTGCCATTGGGCAAACACCATTCACCAGAAACTCCACGTGGCAAAGTCTACCCTGAAGGGAGCTGGAGGGGATTCCAGAATCCTGCAGTGCTTGGGGTTGGAAGGGACCTTCAAGACCATCCATTCCTTGGGCAGGGACACTGTACCAGGCTGCTCAGAGCCCCAGAAATGTAAAAAACGTGTCTGGAGGAGGTCATCACTTATGGCTGCAGATCTGAGCTGCCAGCCCTCAGCAGAGGCAGCGTGGTGAGTGGGAAAAAACCCAAAACCTGCTGAAGGGCCAAGGCATAGATTTTCTGTAATTAGCAGCTGATGCCCATTGATTTTTGAAATAGCAACTCTTTAAAACGAAGCAGGTTGCACAATGGTCCTGGCAGCCAGGGAAATGTGCCTGAGCTCCCAGCTCTGCTCCAGTGACAGACAAAAGTGCCACCAGCATGGCACAGAGCAGCACTGAGGTGTGTCCCCAATGGAGCAGGGGCTGCCTCTAAATCCCCTCTATTCCAGACCGATTTGTGCAAATAAACACCAACATTTCTGAGTCTTGATTGACTGAAGTCAGTGAGAAGGTCTCTGCTGACTCCACTGGGCTCCAGATAAGGTTCTTTAGTTCAGCAGCTTCCAAAATGCATCTGCTTTTCTGATTTAGTGCTATTGTTTGATGCAGGTCAAAAACCAAACGAGCCTTAATTAGCTTCAAACTCAGTTCCCCATGTTGACAGCATCCTGGTCTACAGCTCTGTGCTCCATTCAGGTATGGCCAGCCAGCTGTGAACCCCGGCTGCTCTTAAAATACCTGTTTGTCTCACTGACCACAAAACTGCATTTCTAAATCCTCACATAATCAGAGGTACACTAAAAATAGAGGAAATTCTTGCATATCAGGGCAAGGAAAAAATGCACGCAACTTCTTTGCTCACTGATGCAACCAAAACACCCAGGAGTTATTATAATGTGCATTCCCTTGACAGAGACTTTTATTTCATGCAAATTACTATGATTAAGATTCGAATGCTTTTTTTCCATTTTCGCACATTACTTAATCAATGTGAAGTACTGTGTAAAAATTGCATCTCTTCATAACAGTGATTTTGACCAAGTCAAGTGTTGCTGCTAGAATCCTAATCCAGACTTGTGATTCAATTATCATTTAGAGACTTTCTAAATTCAAATTAAGTTTACAAAAAAAAAAAAAAGAGAAAAAGTTAACATCAATATGGATCATTTGTAGGTTTTATCAAAACAGCTTCCTGTTGCAAGGGAATGCAAAACATGTTGAATTCTTTCTGTTTCATTTCCTTCTTTAACTAAACGTGAAAAATATACAGTGCTGCATGGAATGTGAGCATTAAAATTTGTACCCTGGGACACTTCTTGCTCATATTGCATTGTTTATAGTTTATAGGCAGCCATCCTGAGAGCTTGAGAGAATATTTAAGCTCTGGATTTGGGCATCTGATTGAAACAACCACATTACCACAACTTCATGAGTTGTCTGCTCTTCAGCTGAGTCCCAGAAATTCACCTCATAACCCAGAGTGGGTGTCTCAGAGCTACAACTACCTAAAAAAACAGGTAAAATCTGTTAAAAACCTCCCTGCTCTTGGTGGTCTGCATTAAAATTTAGACGGAATGTGCATGTACATGCTGCAAGCTGCCCATGAACTGCAATAATCTCATTATTTCCTACGTTCTCATGCAGTCAGGTGAAATATTTAATGGTTTTTGTGGGGGATAGATTCACATGGGTGTGAAGGTCATTGGAAACCATGACCTCTTCCATATTCATGGAATCATGGAATGGTTTGAGTTGGAAGGAACCTTAAAGCTCATCCCATTCCAACCCCCTGCCATGGGCAGGGACACCTTCCACTATCCCAGGTTTCCCCAAGCCCCATCCAGCCTGGCCTTGGGCACTTCCACATATGCAATTCATACAACTTGGCACTGAAATTCCTCCCTCAAAGCCAGCAGTGCTGGTAGCAAGCACTTTTGGGAAATAAACCCCCAGCTACTCAACATAAAGAATCCAATCAGTGGAGGAGTTGCTACATCCCTTGGCCCCAGAGATAACACAAACTATTCTGGAGAGCATTAGCCTGGAATGCTTAATGTAACGCCTCTAGATTTCACAGGCTAGCTAGAAAATTGCATTTGCATTAATGTTTTGGCTAATTATTCTCCTACAGCCAGCTAGAAAGGTTACCTGGTCTCTCAAATCTGGTATGTATCTAGTATGCTAGCAATTTCCCTTCCTTTTCATTCCTCACAGGACAGAAATTAGACATTGTCATTCCATATTATTTGCGACATGTTGACATTATAATTTAAAAGGATGCAGCAGTCCCGAACAGCTGGAGAGTAATCCTGAACAATCCTTGACAGTTTCCTTTGGAGGATGAATGCCCCTCCCTGGAGAACTGCACAGTCTCTTATTTTAAACTAACAGCTAATTTTAGACAGTTTGCCCTCTCAGAAATGCACGCCACAGAGACTTCTCTACATGGTGAACAGCAGTGACCAGAGATAAGCACCCACACAGAAAAAAGACAGAGCTCTGAAATAGATTTTTTTTTTTTTTTTTGCTCTTCTAAGAGACATGACTTGTTTGCTGGATTGCCTGGTGGAGCCAAGGAGGGGCTCTGGTTGCTGAGCCAGCCCTCCCTCGTGCTGTGCTGGGCTAAAAGTCCTTGGATCCCACACACACTTTGGTTTGCTGCTCCTCAGTTGAGGGAATTGCTTTAAGTAGAGGGGATTGTTTTATGCCCCCAGATATCCAACAAGCTCAGCCCACTGGGACTGGAAGTCCTTGTGCCTGGAAGGGAGCAGGAAGCAAACCTGCAGCAGGGTCAGGCTTTATTTCTGTCTCTCACAGGTCTTGGGTGCACGGAGGGATGAGGGACGAGCCAGAAAAGACCTTGGAGGGTGGAAAACAGCTTCTCGTGGCTTTGCCTTGTGGGTTGTTGGGAGAATGGAGGAATGGGGGCTAGGGATTCTTGTCACAGACATCTTTTACGAAAAATCCTTTCTTTAGGATTTTTCCTCCTGAGAAGCTGAAAGGCCTCAGGAACAAAATGTAACCAATGATTATCTGCTGCTGTGGGATGCAACAGGTGCATCTGTGATTGGTCTCATGTGATTGTTTCTAATTAATGGCCAATCACAGTCAGCTGGCTCGGACTCTGTCTGAGCCACAAACCTTTGTTATTCATTCCTTATTTTCTATTCTTAGCCAGCCTTCTGATGAAATCCTTTCTTCTATTCTTTTAGTATAGTTTTAATATATCATAAAATAATAAATCAAGCCTTCTGAAACATGGAGTCAGATCCTCGTCTCTTCCCTCATCCTCAGACCCCTGTGAACACCGCCACAGATTCTCCTCCTGCTATGCCCATGGAACAGAGCTCCATCTCCCCTGCCCTCCTGCAGCTCTGGTGTGACCTTGAGGACAGCTTTAAACACTCCCTACCACTCACTGCTTGTGTCTTTAGCAGTAATACCTCATTTTTTATTTCATCTTTCTTTTTCATTTTTTTCTCTTTCCCTCCCCCTAAAATCCTGACTTCACATCACCGTGCTCCTGGGGCATCCCAAAGGTAGCAGCTTGCAGACCAGACATCAGCCAGGTGACCCCTTTGTCAGACCTGTAGGGTACTTTGGGTTCAGCTCAAGGGTCAGCAAAAACTGCTGAAATGATTCTTGGTTTATTTTTTGTGTGTGGTGGCCTGAGCAGGAGCAGATTTGGCTGGACAAGCAAGAAGCACAGCACAAGTGTTGTCAGGGGAGCTGGGGGCACTGCCCACACAGAAAGGAGCTCTCCCAAAAAGCTGCTTCATGTTTTGCTCTTTGCTCTCCTGGGTACAACAGCAAGAGCACAGAAGGGCTGAAGGGATAAATACTTTTGTGCCATGAGCTGAGGAAAGGCCCCTCTGCTCAAACAGGTGTGAGGCTGGGTCAGAGCTGAGTTGTGCTCAAGCACATTTTCTCTAGATTTGCATCAGTGTCTGGTCACTGCTGATGGGGTCCTGCTCTGTGGGACCACTGAGAGGCTCTGGTGGGGCTATGGCCCAGCCTTTACCCTGTGCAAGGATTTTTCCACCATGCACAGCTCCTCTGGGGAGCGGTTCTGCCTTTTCAGACCAGGAACTGCTGCTGGCTGCAGGATAAGACTGTGTGGAGTTGGGCAGTGCTGGATGATGTGCCCTGGGAAGTCAAGGGGAAACTCACCACTGGCTTCAAGGACAACAGCTTGAGGGCCCTTCTCCAGCTGTCTGTCAGTCAGGAGTTTGCATCATGGTCCCTACCAGCAAAACATTTCCATCAAATGAAGACAGTGCTCCAAAGAAGAAAGTCTCATACAAAAAAAAAAAAAAAAAAAAAAAAAAAACCAGAAATATTTCCTGGTTCTTTTTTCTCTAATTAAGAATTACTTCCCTCACCTCTCAAAAATCTAATCTGGGTGTTATACTTTTCAGGAAGAGAATACCCCCCTTGCAGAATTTAGAGCAGAAAGCTTAAAAATCCAGCTGAGGCGATTTTAAAAACCATTTCACTCTCTTTATTCTGTAGCTGCAGAACTCAACAAGCCATGCAAAACAAAACCCTGTGAATGTAAGAGACTGAGTGGAGTGATAAAAACCCACCTTTGCAAGGCCTGTGTTGGGAGGACTTGCTCACAAGAGTGATGCTGCTCCTGTGAAGAAACATTTCCAAGCCCCCAGTAAATCTGAGCAGGTGTCTTGATTTGGAAAGCTAGGTGTGTGCTAAGGAAAGCAGGAGACTCCCTGAAATGGAAAATGCAAACCCCCTCCCTCCAAATTGTTATAATTCCGAAATTAAGGGGCTCTCAGACAAAGATATGGGAGCAGGAATAACAATAATTTTATTTATCAGGAAAATTAAAAATACAAATGCAGAGGAGAAGACTCATTTTCTTGTCCTGAGACATTCATTGCCCTAAAACCCGGAATCTGAGCTGTATTTTTCACTGAGGACCAGGTGTATCTAGCTAAGAGGGGACCCAAGGAGCAATTCCCCTGTGCACAGACGTGGAGGAGACAGTGAAGGAAATTCTCATTATCCTGCATCCTTCCAAACTCATTCTCAAGCAGTTGTTAGAAATGTGAGCTCAGCCAGTTGCATCTCCAGAAAGAATAAGATAAAACACAATGAAATGGCTTAGCAGAGTTTTTGAACCCTGATATCCCTATTGATTTTCCATGGAAAGCAGGCAGTGATGGACAGGGACAGCACAGTGCCCTCAGGTTGGTTTGCTTATGCTGAGATGCACAATGTGTCTAAACAAGTCCAGTTTTACAAGAAATTGTCCTATGGAGCACAAATCACCCCTTGTCCATCACAGTCCCTCAGATCAGCTCCCACCCCATTATTCTCCTTTGAGTGTTGAGTTGACACAAATCTGTTTTAAAACCTCTGATGTGACCCGGGAATTACAGTGGGAACCACGAGCAAACCAAGGTGTGGGTGAGCCTTGCAAACTCTGCTCTTTAAATGACCTTGAGACCCTCTCTTTATTTCACACAGGCCTTTCCAAACCATTCCTGGTGGGGAGAAACCAGAGGTGTTGGTGGAAGAATGGCTCATGGGAGGCAGAAGGAAATTCCTGTCTGAGCTCCTGAACCATGACACCCTCAGAGGGCTCTTCCAGAACCTCATTCCCTGCTCTCATCCTGTGACTGGAGGCCTCCTGAAGATGGTGGGCCCTGCTACGAGAGCAGGTTGCTGAGGTGAGGCTTTCTCCTCCAGTTTCGAATATCTGAATGTACAGAGAGACAGTTCTGGCCCCAAATACCCATCCCCAGATCAAGGCTGGTACTAAATGAGAAAGAAAAAACTGCATCTCCCCATTTCAATTATTTTTTTAGCTGTGAAAATGCATTCTAACATGCCTTTGAATAAGACCTCTCCTGACTTGCTTCATCACTGGCAACAGAATCCATCCCTATCCACCCGGGGCAAAAAGAAAACATTAAAAAAAAAAACCTCCTTATTTTCTTTCCCCCTCGCACATTTTCAATTAAAATAGATTTATGCAAGCTATACTGAATGTGCCACAAATCTCTTTGCATGGTTAAAGTTGATTAATTGGGGCGGGAAGTGAAAATTAAGAAATGGCAGCAGCTCCCAGAGCACCAATGGGCTCTCGCAGGCCTTGTGGGTGATGGAGCAGCAGCAGAGGTGCTGGAGCTGGCTCTGCCTGCAGGAGAACAGCCTCCCACACCTTGGCTTAAACACTCCAGAGCAAAGCTGGGGTGTGGGGGCAGGAGGCTGGCCTCAAAATAATGTGTGCATAATCCTCAAGATAATCAATTTCTTACAGATGTTTTGTAAACTTCCGTGTTGGAGAGCGCAAGCCATAGTACTTTCTAAATCCCCAGAGGTTGTACTTGATATCCATTTGTTATTTCCTAATGCTATTCAAATTTTTTTTTCCCTTGTTTTTTTTTTTTTTTTTTATTTTTTTTTAGTTTTTATTTTCTGAAGCTTGCAGCAATAAGCCTGAGCCTCACATCAGCAGTTGCCACCGCCCCTGCCATTCCTCAGTGAACTTTGCACGTGTTTCCATATTCCTTTTCCTTACGCTCCCCATAAAAGCATTATCAGGGAAATTCAAAAGCAAGCAGAAAACTGGCATAGCTAATTTAGGCTAATTAGTATGGCAGAAGCTGAGTCTTCTACTTCAGAGGTTCCCATGCCCTCCCATGTCTCCACCTGATCGCCTTGTCCAGCAGCAAACCCAGGAGGCAGCTCCAATTATATCATAACCTCTTCAAACACCAAGCCACTCAAGCTAATTTTATCCTATTAAACAGACTGAAGGATTCAGAAGAAAGGTTCTCCCCCAAAAGCTTCAATTACCAGTGTCCCTGATTACCATCTTTACAATCCTATATGCTACAGTTAAATACTTTTTTGCTTAGTGTTGCTTTCTTGATTTAGATGAAAAGCGAGTATTAAGAGCATGTCTTTTCAACTCAGGCAAGTGACATTCATAAAAAAAAGAAAAGGAAAAGGAAAAAGAAAAAAAGGAGCCTCTCTTCTTATTAGCATGTTTAATCAAAGTCAAGTTTAGAACCGTTCAAAGACAATGTAACTGGGGAAATGTAAACATCCCCTCACATCCAGTGGCATTTAAAGCAGCCACAGGTAACTGCCAGGAACAGCAGTGATGGCCAAAAGTGTCAGGGCTGGAAGGAAAATAGAATATAGAAAGAAAACAGCATGATCTCCTGAGGAAAGGAAGTGTGGAATGGTGCTGGGATTAAATCCTACATCACTAATCAGCAATAAAGAGAGAAAACAGCCCAAGGGAGCTGGGCTGGTTCATCCTTCCTGCAGCAGCATGGGGTGGCCGTGGGCACACTGTCACACCTGGCCAAGCACTCACCTGGGTCACAGGTGTGCCTGGCCCCAGTCCCAGGGTGGGACTCCCTCTCTCCATTCCTGTGACTGCTCTTAGGGCCAGGAGTTCACTGGAGAACAGCTGGAGAACAGCTGGAGAGCAGCTCCCCATGTTCGTGGCCTGTGCCTCCTCCCAGGGGACAACAGAGGGGAAAATGGAAAAAATACATTTATTTATTTATTTATATATACACACATACATACATACATACATACATATATATATATATATATATATATATACATATATATACACATGCACATATATATACAGATATATATATATATATATATGTATTTCCCATTTTCCCCTCTGTTGTAGAGGGGAATATATATGTATGTATGTATGTATGTATGTATGTATGTATGTGTATATATTTATTTATAAAAATAAATAAATAAATAAATACATATATGCATATACACATATATATGCACACACGTGCATATAAATTATAAAGAAATATCCAGTTTATATATATATATATATATAAATATATACATATATATATGTATATATATATATATATATAATATATATATATATAATATATATATGTGTATATATTATATTATATATATATATAAACTGAACCTGGGGGAAGTTCAGCTGCTGGCAGTACCATTTATATGGTATGGTATATGGTATATGGTATATACTGAAAGCATGTATGTGGAAACATCACAAGGATTTTTATCACCTAGGAACTTCCACAGCACAAATCATAACAAAACCAGTTAGCATTTTTAGAAAGGAACTTATTCTTTGCCTTCCCCAACTAGACTAATTTTGCTTATTCCTCTTCTTCCACTGGCAGTAATTGTTTCAAACACACTCACAGCTTAATATTCTTTTTTTCTTTTGGGTCATCCCATCTTGTTAGCTCCCAGCCCATCACAGGCTGGAGGTATTTGGGGGTTGGATTTCACTGCTGATCTACTCCTCCTTGCAGTTGAAAATGAGCATATTTTTCCTCTAGAAACAAACAAACAAACAAACAAACAAACAATTTCTGTCGTTTAACAGAAATTGAATGAGTTTCACCCAATTGCCCACACTCCGGGTGATAGGGAGGTGCCATTGTCTGAGGACAATGATTCTCATGCAAATGAAACAACAGCTAAACAAGAATCCTCCCTATCTCTGTTTGGGCCAATTTTCTTAACGTTTCAGCAGAGCTTAATCTGTTGGCAGAAGTGTTTAGGCCCATTAACAGCTAAAGTCACAGAGTCCACAACTCACCCTGCTGACAGTAAACACGGAATTTGAGGAATGGCCTTTAAACAATGGCTAAGCCACAAACCATTTTGTCATCAAATGCTGTGAAAGGCATACGGGCTGATGATTTTCTTCCTTGGGTTACAGCGATTTGAAAGGCCCCGAGTGCCCAGCACCCTCCAGGCTTGGGTTACAGCTGTTTTATTTGCCTTTCCAGCCCTGTGCTGCAGGTGTGCTGCCCACGAATTGCTCATTCCAGGGCTTCATATTATTTATTTGTGTTGACTTGGAGGCCAGGGCCACCCTGTGCTCAGGACAACACCAAACTCTGTGTCCTGCAGGGCAGATTCCTGGATTTAATTGTGTTCAGGGAATCCTGTGCCTAAAAATCCCCCATTGCTGAGGAGCTTTAAGATCCCTTTCCATCCTGTGACTCTGTTCCTGTGGAAAAGATAAAATTTATCAAGGGGGAGAGAAATATGTGGTAATTTCTGAATAATGGATTGATAAATAAAACCCAAAAGGCTTGAATCCTGGCAGCGGGGATGGGGATGGGGATGAGGATGCTGGGGCTGCTCACCCGTGTTTCCCAGTGAGAAGCTCTTCTGGGCAGTGCTGCAGGAAATAAATTTGAACCCCACTGCCTGAATGGCACCTCAGTTTTTCCCCTTTCCCTGGGAAAAGAAGCACCAAGGGATGGCAGATTGTTGGAATGTTGGGGGACACAAGACAGATGATGGATTTTGGTTGACATAAGAGATGTGATAACAGGATGCCTTGACAAAAGCAAATGGAACTTTGAAAATTAGACCTGGATTGCAAGAAGATTCATCCCCATCTCTCTCCATCACCGACAGCGATGGATGCAACCCCAAAGAGATTTTTCCAAACTTCCCTGGAGTTGTTTGGAGTATTCACCTCTGGAAACTCACAATGCCAACCCCACCTGTCTCCCAGGCACTTTTCTGGTTTCTTCCCAGGACAAACCAAAGAACAGGAAAGGGAGGAGAGGGATGAGGAGCAGGGCAGGTATGGAATGTTCCAGCTGCACACCCAGCTATCCCATATTTTGATTTGTTCAGCCTCCTTTCAAACTGTGCAGCATCCGCCACTGCCGCGAGGAATCCCCATCAGTGTGAGCAGGGAATGAGAGAGAAGGAAGGGAAAAAAAAAAAGATGGAAAGTGGGAAAATTGGCTGTGCCTGGCACCAGCATGGAGATCTCTTCATCATTCCACAGCTCTGGAATGCCACAGTTCCCTCCTCCACCTCTGGCATTCATTGCCATTGAGGGCAGGTGGAAACACGAGGTTATTTTGGCATGGTGACTTCTGAGCAACACTTTGGCAATTCCTCGCCCCAGCCTTGGTGAAGATTGGTCCAAAGCAATAAAAAGACATTTTTTTCCCCAGTTAATTAGTTCTGCAGCAAAGATTCTGGAGTTTGTTGGAATATAAATGAAATGAAATGAAATGAAATGAAATTACGAAATTAAATTTAAATCAACAAAACGAAGTGAAAAAATTAGTAACATAAAATAGACTTTAAAAAAAAAAGTAAAATTAAGAAAGCTCGTGGCCAAATTTTTCTGCCCTTCCAGTTTTTTCAGTAAATGCTACAGTGCTTCATGGAAGTTTTTTAAAATGAAAAGGTATCAGTCAGTCGATTAAACCATGTTATTCCTTGATGCCAGATTTGTTTCATTTATATCTTTAGATCACCACGGTTACAGTGACACTGCTGCCAACTGCTAATTAAATGTGGGAGGAAAGGTTTGTGAGCCCTTTTTTTTTATACAGATGGCAATTGGGAACTGCTCTGGTTCTGCCAGTACCAAGCCACAGGGGTGAGAGCAGAATTAGATTTTTCCCATTTTTTCTTCTGTACAATTGTGAGTGATGTGGTTCCAGACAGCCTCACCTGTGTGAGGAGGTGGCTGCTGGGTGTGGTGTTGGATGGTGGCACAAAAACTCATCCCAGCTCCTGCTGTGGTAGCCCCATCCCACCTTTCAGCCCCTCACAGGAGCATTCAGCTCCAGCTTTCCAAGCTGATGTGAACAGATGGAGAGGCTGGGCATGAATTATGTGAATGAGAGCTGGGAGCACAAGGAAAGGATGAAAATTAAGAGTTTAGCACGGAGCAGACACCTTTATCAGCAGCAGCAGGACCACAGGGATGTATTTTCCCAGAAGAGTGTGACAGCAGCACTCCACAAAGTTCACTTTTTGCTGGGCTGAAAGCTCTTTTCTCTATTTTTAACATACTACAGAGCCCCTATAATTCCCAAAATGCCAACCAGAAATACTCCGTGGTAACAAAGTGGAGTTTATGCAGCAAGCAAGCCTTTGGATCTACAAGGCAGCATCAAAGAGGGGATCTAATGAAATTTTAAAAAGGAACAAGCCATAAAACTCAGATCAAAGACTGAATCGTTTTGCTTATTTCTGACAGACCTGAACATTTCTTGGGAGAGTTTCTTCTGAAAGAAATAAATAAACCACCCTCTTAAAGCCACAGCAGGACATTCCCCCATACATTTACATAAATAGACACACACACACTTATGTATACAGATAAAATGCCCACAGAAAATCAGTTTGCAGGATTTGATTCTGCAAGACTTTGCTCAGGATGTCTGGATTTGGATGAGGGAGAGGAGCCCAGAGTGCCAGGCTCCAGAATGAGGAGGCACAGCTGCCTCATCTGGCTTAGCAAGGCATTTATAAGGGACTGATCCCAGGGTGCACAGCAGAGGTGTTGAATGAATCATGAAATTGAATTTGTTAGAATTATCAGACAGACAGACAAGAAAAATCTGACTTGTATTGAGCGTGCAAGGACATGCCATCTAATTTGGAATTTTTCACTCCCCTTTTAGGAATTCAAAAGATTTTGGATTCACAGCTTTCCTTTTTTAGGGGAAGGTACAGATTGAAGCTGGATATCTTGCTGGAAAAGTATTTCTTTTTCTGGGTGTTATCAGAAGTGACAATGATCTCAGCTTAGTCCAGATAATCAGAGCGTGCAATCAGACACCACAGAGATGTTTCTGCCTGCAGGTGAGGCCAGAATTAAAACACCTGAGTGACCCAGGGGGCCTTTGGTGGGCACCAGAGCCCTCTGTCCATGGCCAAGGTTCTCTGCTGCAAAGTGAGGCAGAGATGGGCTCAAAATTCACCTCTCCATGGACAGGGTGGCATCCCAAATGTGGGGTTCCAGTTTTGGGGAGTGCTAGGATCTCCTTCTGGGTTACCTAAACCCAGCCACTCAAACTTGGCAAGCCCAAACTTCCACCTCAAACGTGAGCATGGCATGAATGGAGCAGTGAAAGTTAATCAGCATCATTAAATCTGTCAGAGCAGCAGGTTATTAAAATCACCACCATTCACTCTTGGAAATGGGAACAAAAAATTATGCCCTGGCTTTCTGAGCCTGTTTGTCTTGTTTTCCCACACTGCTCATGAATTACTCCAGTATATTACAATGTCCTCTATCCATCTTCATTAGCATTGTGAGCAAATTGTATTGGGCTGTAATGCAGCAGGTTTTTTTGTATTTTCTTTTTTTTTTGGTATTGTACAAACATACACGGTGTACAGAAAATGGGCAATTTAATATGAAAAGAATAGTGTGCCTCAGAATTTTTATTTTCTAAACAGTCATTTCAGTTGGGAATTATTGCACGATTTGTGCATAATTTCTCATGGATAGTTATTTAAATATAAATAGGGAAAATATGTAAGTCCATATGGCGGCTATCTACCCTTTCTTGATGCTTCTCCATATTTTTAATAGTGCAATAAACAAAAGATAAAAACATCTCTAAGCCACACACTAGTCAAAAGAAGATAATTGTGCCTCTATGTGTTTATTGTAATTTGAATGTGCTTCAATTAACTTTCCTCAATATTTCCCAGTTCTTTTAAAAGAAACTTAAATTGGTTTTTATTTTGTGAAATTTGTTTTCTGTGCAATAAGGAAAAAAAAAAGAAAACCACAATGCCTTTGTTTACCTCATTATGGATACGTCCTATGCAGGAGTGAAGCTCAAACTCTTTATTCCCAACAACCTTTATTTTATTTTTTCCATTCTCACATGCTTCTTATCATACTTTAAGCAAAAATACCAAATTTCTAGTGCTCCCGAGGAAGAGGCAACTAATCATCACTCAATATATCACATATCAAAGTGTGGTGAAACATTAAAATGGCAGAAAAGCAAACTCTTGCACTTTTGCACTGCAGTCACTTTTAAAATATGAGAATTTACTACCCTTTCCTCCTCTAAATCATCAGGGCCACCAGAACAGAGAGAATATATCTGGAATGCTTGTTGTAATTAACCTTGGGGCTTTTATTTAAACAAGGTCAAACATTTTAACAGCTTTATAAATCAAGGTTGGGTCCGCGTGGCTCTACAGCATCAGGCTAATGACAAAATGCACACGGAATACTTATTAAACAGCATTTATTTACAGGAAAAAAAATATCCTGCAGGCTTCAGGGGCCACACCCCCAGGCAGAGCTGGCTCTGGGGATGGATATCCAGCTCCAGCCCCGACCAAAAGGCCCAAGGTGATCTCTGGAATGCTGGAATGTGCTTTTTTTAGCAGCTTCCAAGGAGCCCAGCCCCAGGTATGGGCAAATTAGGTCACCTGCAAATGAAGTGCATTTTAAATGTGATTGCAGAATTACAGGAGGTAGATTGCAAACATCCCAATGTCTGCTGTTCCTGTCCCTAATGTTGTCCGATTTTTTATTTACTTCTCTGAGTCAGCCAAGTTTTACTGGAAGGAGAAGGAAGGAGGACATGTGAGTTGAGTAAGATGAGCTACTGCCTCATAGTGAACATTAACCACTCTCTAAAATTAACACCTTTGGATTCCTCCAGACATTCTGGGTTATGTCCTCCTTATTAATAAAAAGTGGCCTTTATAAGTAATTTTTTTCAGCATGGGGAACATCAGTATTTCTATTTTACATTGTAAATAAACAACAGCTTTCAAGTCACCCTGGTTCATAGTTTCACACTCTGTTCAGAGTCAATATGAAGAATATCACAAGTCACAGTGCCTGACACAGTTCCTTTACCTGGTGCTCCTCTCCACAGGCATCCCTTACCAAAAATCCTCTCTGAAGTCAAGGAGGTCCACAAGGACAAGAGATGGTCACCTTTATGTGTGACCCTCCTGATGCTTTGAGAAGGCTGACCTAGAACAGAGACTGGACAGAGCTAAAGAATAAAGCAGGGATTTATTAAAAGGCCTCAATGGATCCACCTTGGGCAGCACAAGAGCCCAGCCAGGGCTGCACCCAAGATAAACCAAAATGGTCACAAAATGGACAACCGGTCACAGGGTCTCTCACTTTTATCAATTTTGCTCCATTTGCACCTTGCAGTTCATTGTCCCATTCCAGCTTTAGCCCATGCAGTTCCACCCTGCTTGTTTTTCTCTCTTCAGCCCTCTTTGTGCTCTTGGGCTGAGATTTGGATCATTTGTCCTTGGTGCCCAGCTGGAGCAGGAATTGTTTTGTCTCCCTGCTCTGTGCACAGAGCTCACCATCCCCTGATACGGAGCCCAGACCCACACACTGAAGAAGCACAGAACCTGAAAAATAGAAAAATAAACCTGAGGCATCACTCCCAGCTGTAAAATACCCAGCATCCTTTCCCTAAATGGCTCAGGTAATTTCTCCTCAAATATTTCTTGGCTGTGAAATGTCTTTTCTCAGCCTCATGGTGTATGAATTACCCAGACCACACTCCATGCTCACTCTCCTGAATTTCACATCTGGTTTGCCACGACCACCTCCCACTATGAGCTCTGGGTGCCTGAAAACTTTGGGTTGCTGCACCTGGGTCCTAAACCTAAACCTAAACCTCATCCCTGTCACCTGGCCACAGAGTATTCTGTCATGGAAGCACAGGATGGTTTGGGTTAGGAGGGACCTTAAAGATCATCTCATTCCAACCCCCAGCCAAAATCACATCCCACCAACAGTGAGGGTGAAGAGAGAAACACTTTCCAGCATCTGCATTTACAATTTTAATTGACTTCTCCTCCTTAATTTGCTCCCCTCCTTTGCCCTCCAATACTGAGCATTCTCGCTGCTGTAGAAACCCCCAGGAAAAAAAAAAAAAACAACATAAAACCACCAAAAATCGACAAACAACAGTTGTGCTAAATAAGATTTTTATGTGTGGGTGTTTAAGTGTCTGCATGAAGCAAATTTCTACCCTCTCCTCATCAGAAAGGGAAGGAGACCATGTGAGTGATGTGACCAATTACCGCCGAGCGCCCCAGAGCAGCTCCTGAATATTCACGTCCAATTGCTCCTTGGGTGGAACAATTGGTTTGAGCACTCTGAAAAGGCAATGATGTCAAATGTGCGGCGTGATTAAACGCGGCGAAATTACCAGCCGTTCAGCTGAAAGAGAAGCTCTGTTTCCCTCCCAGGGTGATTCTCCTCTCGAGTTTTGCTCTGGTGGGAGCAGGGAACACTCAGATCTGTCAGGGGCAAAGGCGCAGCTGAGTTTTGGGGGCAGCACGGACAGGGATGCTCGTGGGAGCTTTGCTAAGGGTGCACCAAGCCAAAATCCTGCTCTTCACCCTCATCTTCCTGCAGAACCACACCTCCACCCTAGCTGGAGCAAGGCAGGGGTGAATTTTGCTAGCACACCCCGGTGCAAATGTGATTCCAATCCAAGATTTTCAGGGCCAAGTGTCTGTGGGTTGAATTGTCCAGAGAACCAGCAAAGGCTTTGCATGTTCCATCAATACCGCCCACATTTGGGATCATCCTGAATAGGCAGAGAACACCCCAAACCCTCAGTCCTGCTGTTTGGTTCATGCCTGTTTCTATCATCACTGAAAACGGCTTATAATTATAAAATATAGATCATTAATTCTGCCACGCTATTTTAAAAATGCTTGTGCAACATATCATACTTAGTTCTGTGAGTGACTCATACCCATCCAAGCGTTTTTTGTTGCAGCACACAGAGCAGTGTGTGCTTCCCAGATGGCAGAAGGGAGCTGGGAGCATCCGTGAGGAGGAAGAAGGGAATGCATCCTGCAGGATCACATCTTCTGCTGAGCCCCTGCCGGGGAGAGGCCCACAGGAGCACTGCCCAGCTCCAGCTGCCCACGTCTGAACCCACCTCTGGAATCAGTTTCTCTCCTTCTGGCCCCCCTTTGGGGAAGGTGATTCACATTATTGTAAAAAAATATATATTTTTTTTTTCTTCTTAACAAGCTATTGCCACACATTTTATGAAAGTGAAAAAAGGCTTCTCAACACAGAAGCCTAAAATGATGAAACAGCCTTTAAAAAATCCTCCCTGAAACTAGAGAACTTTTTCTTTTCCATCCTTTCTTCTTGTTTCCTACCCAGAGATCTGAGCTAATTTTCCTTAACCATAGGCTCCCCCATGCCCTCAAAAAAAAAAAAAAAAAAAAGGGGGGGTGGGGGGAAGACTGTATTCACTAATTATACATCCTGAAAAGAATTTGGTTCAGTGTAAGATGATCCTAGTGATATGCTAATCCTTTTTTCTGCTTGGTGCAGCCTGAAGCCTGTGTCTAACATTTTTTTCAACTGTATGACAATAAAAGTTGTGGCAACAAAAGGAATAAATGGGCAGCTAAAGAAGGTATAGCTGAAACACATGGCAGACCAGTTCTCTCCTCTCCTTCTGGCTGCTCTTTTGTAGGCTCTGGTTTGGTATCCTCAAGTCAATAGCCGAAAGCCAGCCACCTTAGCAACTTAGTATGACACCCAAGCCCTCTCTCTTTACATTCATGAATAGTCAGCAAGCAGCAGACAAAATAGAACTAATCTTTTTTGACAGAATTGTTCAATTTTAGAGGAAAGGCTTTTGAGGCACCTTCCATACATTTGCAGAATATGAGGCAACAATGGCCACCACCACATTTTGGACAAAAGGACGACCAGGGGTGCGGGCGCGCGCACGCACCACGGCCGTCAGCAGAAAATATTGCAGCCAAGTGTTCCAGCCACTGCAGGATGTGCCCATTGTTAGGGGGAAGGCTGGCAGGCAGGAAAATAAATAAATAAATAAATAATTAAAAAAAAACAAAACCAAAAACCCTCCATTGTTTTGTTGCTGATTATTAAACATACACATCCCGATAATGCGTGATTAGGGTTATTTGTCTCGATTAGCCCAAGTTAAGGGAGCTGATTAATATCCACTCTATAATTTCCTGTCATAGGCTGATAACTTCATCCTTTTTTTTTTTTTTTTTGTCTCCCTCTCTTTGGACCAATGAATCTTATTGCAAAACGCATTCAAAATCCTGCAGGTTCTCGCCTGCATTTAAAAGCTGGTTTTGCCATTTCGAAATCCTGCCACTCACAAGTCCGGTGTGTGCAGGGAAGGGCACTCCTGCTTTTCCCTTCTCTTCCTTCCATTTAATGCAAGCATGTCTCTATCTCCAAAGACAGAAAGCAGGGAAGAGATGATGATGATGATGATGATGATAATAATAATAATAATAATAAGATATTGATATAATAATACAATAATTATACAATAATAATACAATAATAATAATGATAAATGCACCCAGTCTATGGGCAAAACCAGAAGTTAGCAACATGGTCCATGCAGCTGCAACACTGCATTTAAAATTCAGTTTACTCCTAGGAAGAGGGCTAATCCTGCCCCTGTAATTCCCTACAGCCAAAATGTACCCCCCTCCCTGAGTGACAGTGCAATGCAAAGACACTCGCACGCTTATCTTCCCCAACCAGATGGCCGACTTGGATCAATGCACACACGCCACGATCAATGGGAGCGATAAAGAATTAGGAAAACAGTGGTACATGCTCCCAGAAAGCTTGTACACTGCATAATTATTTTATGATTCTACACATGGCTACATGTGATACTGGAGTCAAGAAGGAAAAGGATAATTAGAGAGCCAGAAAAGCACCCGTACTGCACTACACACTTTGTCAGTCAGCAGTTCCCACTCGGCTCAACTCGCCGCCCTTATCTCCTCTCCTGCCCCCTTGCAAACGAATTTAGGGAATATGTAAAATATTAGGGGGAGGCGGCTTCTGGGTTACGGGCACGGGATATGGGAGATTTTCCTGTCCTGTGATACGGCAGCAAAAAAAAGTTTTTGTGCGGGGGTGGGATGGGACTGTGTGAGCATCACCCGGGGGTGGCATCCCGGAGCACCCGAACCTTTCCAGGGCTTTGTTGGGAGAGGGACACATCCCCATCCAGTCAGTAAAACACAGCTGCACCGTTCCTCTCCGGGTTTGGGGTTTTTTTCCCCCTCCTTCCCTCCCCGGAACGATTTGGTGATTGGTTCCTTGTACCCAGCCCGTTTTGAAGGGAAGGGCAGGGGAGGGGGCAGGAAAGAACTGATGGAACGACACAGAATAAATATCAAAGCTGGATGGGATCTGGGTGGCAAAGAGCACATGAGCGAGATGAGGGAGCAGAACAATGCCAGGCGGAGCGCTGCCCGCGCTGGCAAGGCTGGCAGTGCTTCCAAAAACACCTCGGTGTCATCGCCTGATGCCACCAAGACACCGCCACTTGCTCGTCCCACCCGCACCAGTGCGACGCCACCCTTTGATTGCTGCTGGGGACAAGGGGATGGGAGAGGCACCACACAGACAGGACCTTCCTGCTGGTGGGACCTGGCATGGGGAAGTCATGTTGTAAATGCAGAGTTGCAGGGGTAGGAAATGCCCAAAATGGATTGTGGAGGGTTCATCAACCAACCAACCAACAAACCAACCAACCAACCAACCAACCAACCAGTCAAGGAGCACAGGATGTGATGGAGAGCTGGAGCTCTGGGTGGAATGGGACAGTCACCAGTGTCCCTTCTGCAGCTGCTTTTCCAGAAGTGTCACCTCTGGAGACCATGGTCCTGAGATACCTGCCCAGGTCCTTCTGCAAGGAGAGGCTTACCCTGCATCCTCTCACTCTGTCCCAGCAAGGGACCCAAACAAGGTCCAAACAGCATTTTTCAGTAAATAAATGGATAGGCATTGTGGTGGTGACATGTTTGGAAATGTCCCTGATGCCACCAAGGCACCACCCCCTCCTCGTCCCGCCTGCACCAGTGTGACATCCTCTGATTGCTGCTGGGGACAAGGGGATGGGAGAGGCACCACACAGACAGGACCTTCCTGCTGGTGGGACCTGGCATGGGGAAGTCATGTTGTAAATGCAGAGTTGCAGGGGTAGGAAATGCCTAAAATGGGTTGTGAAGGGTTCATCAACCAACCAACCAACAAACCAACCAACCAACCAACCAACCAACCAACCAGTCAAGGAGCACGGGGTGTGATGGAGAGCTGGAGCTCTGGGTGGAATGGGGCAGTCACCAGTGTCCCTTCTGCAGCTGCTTTTCCAGAAGTGTAACCTCTGGAGACCGTGGTCCAGAGATACTTGCCCCTGTCCTTCTGCAAGGATGTGGCAGAGAGGCTCACCCTGCATCCCCTCACCACAAACAAGGTCCAAACAGCACTTTTCAGTGAATAAATGGATAGACATTGTGGTGGTGACGTGTTTGGAAATGTCCTTTTTAAACACAAGGCTTTAAATTGGGGTCTCTCCTACTGACATTTGACTTGAGTCAAGACCAAAGCCCAGAGCCCTTCTGCTGACATGTGGAGCAAAACGTCTCTGAGGTGCACTCCAAAAGCACATACAAAAAGCATTTGCACTTTATTCATCCCCTTACTCAAACACAGCTCACTGGACAGGCAGAGGCCCCAAAATTCAGGGTTTTGAGTAGGTTCATGAGTAGAAACCACCCCTGTGGACCTGTGTGTGGGGCTGGACAGGTGATCAGGGGACACCCCCTGTGCCACAAGGCACTCACTGAGCTGTGCCTGCAGCTCCAGCCATGAGCACTTCTGCTGGTGGCATCTGTGAGGAAGGGCATGAAGATGTTGCTTTGAGATTCCAAATCAAGGCGCAGTCACTCAAGGGACCACCTTGGTTGGGATTTAAAAATCCTGGATAATTTATAATCCTTTACAATGGGATTCCACCTGCTATAACCAGCCTGCTCTGATGGGTGTTGACCTTCACATGGTGCCACAGCAGCACTGTTGCACCTAGCAGGTGTGCATTGACCAAAGCCTTGGACAGACAGATCTCTGGAAGAGGTAGACAGTGTGTAAGCTAAGTCGCTGTTTTAACTTCTTAATCAAAATGTGTCTATGAAAAAAAAAAATTCCAACTTTTTGGACAGACATGAAATTTTTGTTGGCACTTCTGTTTCTTTTGATACTTCACAGCTATTTATGGAAAACCCCTATAATATTTCCTTTCTTTTAAAATTGCCATTTTTGGGTAAAAGTTTTATTAAAGACTTATCTCAAATTGAATATTTATCCTAGAAATTAAAAAAAAAATCAGTTTTAGTTCTCAATTTCTTCCCTTTTTTTAATGGTCAAATAACAATAGGAGCTTCAGATAGAGAAGGGAATTGTTTCCAAAATTTCTCATGAGAAATAATTGCCTCCACTAATCATTGCTCCCACAAAGAAAAGGTTCTTTAGTGACACAGGTTCTGCCTTTGGAGTTGGCATCACACTGGGTAACAGCATAATTAGAAACAGAGAGATGTAATAACTCTCCAGGCTGGAACTGATCTGTGCGAGATCGGGTTTGCCTCGCTTGGAGATGGACTATCCATTTCTGGAGTGCAGTTTAATTACTTCTGTGGTAGCAGGTGGTAAATTCTGCATCTCCCCTGAATGAAAAGCTCCTCTCCTCAGCCCAGTTCCCTGCACCTGTGCTAGGTCCATCCTCCTCCTCTCTGGGTGTGTCTCTGGTATTTTCCTGGTGTAGCAGCTTCGATGGACAAAATCCACCCTTTTTTTGGGTAAGAGAAGACCTGGAGCCACAGCTGCAGCCAAAGAAAGCACATTGCCTCTCAGAAAGGATTTTTTCCAACCTTCTGTGTATTAGTCAGTCCTTCTAACACAGAATTTAATAACCTGACAATGCCTTAAATTTTGGCATCTGCTTTGGTTTCCTGAGGACAGGCAGGGATGGCTAAAAGATGTGGGACACCTTGGCCATGTCTGCCGTTTCTTGGCCAGGCTGCTGCCAGAGGTTTTAAATATCACACAGATATCAAGGTGTTGTCTCTAGAATGGCTGGATCATTATCCTTTTTAACACCCCTGTGTGTTTGTCCTCTGGTGGGGCTGGTCCCTGCCACTCAAGGAGTAATTTGAAGTTCCCATTCCATAGCCCCTGCTCTGCATCAAGACTGGGAGTGCAAATGAGCATCCTATCATGAAAGAGGGTGTGAAAACCACCTGGGACCAGCCCAGAAGCTCAGCAGAGCAGCCCAGGACCCCACCCCTGCTGTGGATCCTCCCTGTGATGGGAGCTCCATGTGGAAAGCCCCCTGACAAAGGAGAACCTCCTGATAAAGGCTGCTATGAAGAGTTTCATGCAAACCTCTTCCACAAAATCTCAGAATCATAGAATCCCAGAATGGTTTGGGTTGGAAGGGAGCTTCAAGTCCACCTGTTTCAGCCCCCTGCCATGGGCAGGGACGCCTTCCACTATCCCAGGTTGCTCCAAGCCCTGTCCAACCTGGCCTGGAGCAATTCAAGGGATGGAGCAGCCACAGCTTCTCTGGGCAAACTATGCCAGGGCCTCAGCACCCTCACAGGGAAGAATTTCTTCTTAACATCACATGTAAATCTCCTCTCTGCTAGTTTAAAATCCAACAAATATAGACAAATCACTTGAAAGAGAATAACTCTGCAGATCTGTTACAAGAGGGGAGCCGAGGTACCTTTGGTGCCTCTCACAGCAAATGCAGGGTGAGACATCACATCATTTCTGTGGGTGACAACACACAACACTGATGGTGTTCCTAATGACCTGCAGGAATTGCTGAAATAAAAATATAATTTACTTCTTAACTATTGAGAACAAATTAGAATTAAATTGTCCCAGAAGCAAGTAGGCTGGCAGAGAAGCAAGCAACAATTTTGTGTGTCTTTTCTAGATGTTTGGGTTGGTTTTGGGTGCTTTTTTTTTTTTTTTTTTTTTTTTTTTTGTCTCTTGCAAAGCTAAATAGCAAATTCTCTCTCCTCTCTTCCCTTATTTCCTGCTTAATTTTAGGTTCCAGTTTTGGCCTTGAACAGTAAAGCTGTTATCAGAGAGCAGTGCCTTGGACTCATGGAGGCTCTCAGAAAATATTGGTGCCATCTTCCATAAAACATTTTAAACACATGCTATTTGTTTTTAGTCTCCCTTCTGGTTTTACACCCTACAAAGAGGACATTTAATATGTACAATAGAATTAATAGGCATGCAATGTAAGCAGGACTTACATTCAAAATACACTTCCACAAAACAAAGGAGCAGCTGTGAAAATGTAGAGTCTGCTGAAAATTTTCTACTTGGGTATCACATTTGCTAAAAGATTTACTCTGCAAAGTTTTATCTAATTTCCCATTCATTCAATTAAGGAGAGAGATAAATTCCCAGATCCCAAGAGATTAGGGGGAACTATGTTTAGCTCCCCCTTAGCCTTGCAATCCAGCCCATGTTCAGTTTCATGATTATCACTCTGAAGCTTGTGTTTTACAGGCTCTGGGCTGCTGATAAGGGAGCACCTCCATCTCCCACCAAATCCAGAAGGATTGGGAAGTCCTCAGGGTGGCACAGATCCCTCCAGGTCAGGAGGATTCCAAGCACATGGGACAAAACACCCCAACCAGCAAGGCCACGGCAACTTAGTGAGGGTTGGGTTTTGGGCAACCTGGTTTAGGGAAAGCTGTGGGGGATTGGAATTTTGGAGCTAGGTGGTCTTTAAGGTCCCTTCAAACCCAAACCATTTTAGGGTTTTACAGTTCTGGGAGTGGTATTTCAGCTGTTCTGGAAGGAATGGGCGAAGCTCATGGGTTACCAAAGATTTCAGTGCAAGAAGCAAACACACACCAAAATGTCTTAGAAATGAATCACCTGCTAAAGCAGAGGAAAACAGATGAAGTTAAAATTAATCACTGTTCTCTGGTATCTTTTATCAGCCTTCATATCCTTTATCAACTTGCCTAAGCAAAGACACCACTATTTTTTGGAACAAAACTAGAAACACTCACCAATATTTTGTTGCAAATCAGTCGATAATTCTGCTTTTAATCATTGGAGTAGTTGTTTTCTGGAGTCAGCTCCCTGTTTAAAGGGAAATATGGATCTTGTGGTTGGCAAATGGGTAGAAAGGTTGAACCTGGAGACACTCATCCTGAAAACACTGAGCTCTGAAGGCAATTTCTGCCCATCTCATGCATCAGGAGAAGGCACAGCTGAAGTGTCCCCATGTCCCACCACTCAGTCAGTGGCTGGGAGTTTTTGCAGCACAAACACAGAGCTGCTCTTGCCTTATTGAATTTATAATTATAACAATGATTCTGGGTTGCAAGAGTGTTTCCTGCTATTCACACCTCCCATGCTTCTGTGGTGAATGGGGATGGGCAATTCCAGCACCCCACAGACCAAAGGGAAACTGAATTTCCTGCAGTCCTGGTAGGCAAGGTGTCCTCAGGCCCTTTTGTTCCAATCACTAATGAACAGCAGAAGTGTGGAGCAGCAGCTCCTTCATGCATCCAAGGCAAAGCATTTGGCAGCAGGTTTCATGAGACCATTACCTCTCACACTGATCTGCATTGTCTCAGAAAGTTCTGATTTTCATCCATTCTTCATTCATCCCTAAACTTCTGCTTGGATTGAACATTCTTTGAGGATAAAAAGTCTTGTTGGTGAGGGATTTGTTTCCCTTTAAAAAAGCCACAAACAGGCTGTGGCAACTGTGATATTTCTCCTCCTGCTGCTGCAACTACCACTATAATTGGAATCGAACCTCTCTTGATACCTTGATGAAGAATTAATTTGTAAAAAGCATCCTCAGGTATGTAGAAACTTGCAGATTTGAGCCTCAGATAACAAACATGGTTATTTGACAAGCACTAATATAAAATGTTAGCTCCTTCATGTTTCAAAGCAGGAATACTTCAGGACACTAAACAGACTTTCTTGGATTTTGATGTCTGTTTGTAAAAAAATGAATAAAACAAGGCAAAGGCTGGAAAAGACCAAAGATTTTATTCTAAATGTTACCAGAAATTTCTGATTAGACATTTGTGAATACACTGCCTGGTTTTAATAGGCTTAGAAACATCATCAGCAATTAATGGGTGAGCCAGAACGATGCTGCACAGTCAAGCAAGGGTAACTGTGCTCATTATATTCCCAGAGACGCAGCTGATCAAAAAGGGAAACACTGCTTTCCCTGAAGTTCCTGCACACTCTTTAGGTGGAATCAGCGCTGAGTTCACAGGCAATAATCAGGCAAAGGAGCTGCTCACCAATCTGTGCTGCCTCACACACCCCCAGCACTCACAGGAGGTCTCACACTTCATGTGAGTGTCTTTTTTTCCAAGGCTATCTCTGGTTTTTTTTTAGCCATTTCACCTGAAATAGCCACGTTTATCCCTCAAGGAGCAACGCCAGCCTCTGGTCATTCTGCATTGTGGAGGGCAAATGTTGAGGGCAGCAGGGGGTGTGGATATGTCTGCTTATAAACTGCTTTGTGGAGGCAAAACATCCCAGTGAATTTACTAGGAAAGATGAATAGGGTGGAACCCCATTATTACAAAAAGTGAAAAAAAGTGAAAAAGCTTTTTTTTTTTTTTTTCTACAGTGACATAATTATAGTCACCCAAGAATGTAAGAGGCAATGTCTGCAGGCAGAGGGTAAAAGCTCAGCTGGCACAACTGGAAATAGGGCAGACAAACCACTTTCACAACAAAAACTTGTTTTGTGTTTTTAATCCAAAAATTTAGATTTTTCTGGGATTCTGAAGTTTGGCTTTTCCACTACTGACTCTTTCCAGGATGGGACAACCTGGACCACCCTGAAAAATTGCAACTCCCTCTGCAACCAAAGGTCAGCAGTGGTGACTCCATAAAGGAATTGCTGCCTTTGTTTGGGCCTTGCTCTGCATATGAACAAGCACTTCACCCATTCCCCTCAGCCTGGCCTCTCATTTCCATAATTACCTGCATTTATTGCTCACTGTGAATATGATGCATTTAATGCCTCCATTTACCCTGAAGGGGCCTGCAGCTGTAGGTGCTGTGCTGCACCTACAGGTTTCTGTAATGGGTTGGTGCTTTCTTGGCCAAGGTAACCAAGCACCATTTCCCTCCAGGGACACACAACAGCCTCTCCTCCAAGCCAGCAAGCTGCTGGTTATGGCAATATTGCTTAGAGATGTCTATTTTTAAAGAAATGCTGCCAATATAATGCCTGCACCCACATTTTCAACAGAGAGACTTGAATTACAGCTCACATTTTACCAACTCCCAGTGCCATGTCTTTTAAAGCTCTGTTTCTGAAAAAAACATTTCCTTTGCCACAGGAAAAAGGAAGTTGCTCCTCGTGCAAAACTGGTTGTTTAAATTTATGGTGAGGCCTTTAAGTTTTTAAGCTTCGTGGGGAAATATTTTGCATGAGAACCACATGTGCAATATTATTTAATTTAATGAGTTTAATATTTCATGAAGGTCCAGAGAGGAGACAAAAAAGGGATTGTGACGAGGTTGGGCACCAAACTAAATTCTGCATCTCAGCAATAATTCACCAACACAATTCCCTCCAGGACTCACATCAGCTCAGCCTGAAGGAAAGACAGTTCAGGGAAAAGGCTCTGAGCTCTGACAGATTCCCTCTCTCCGTGTAAGAGCCTAAATGAGGGATGTGGGACTCCAGGAGCTCTCCAAAATGCAGTTTATCCCATCCAAGAGTTACAGCAGCCCAGGGTTGTGGGTGACAGAGCCTGAGCCTACAGGTGTCAGCTCCAGCTGCAGGGAGCCCTGGACACCCTTAGTTTTGGTTACAATGCATTATATACTTTTCTTTGCTGAGTCTCTTAATACAGTGGGACCAATGTATACCTTAACTATTACCTATAGTCTATCATAACTGCTATAATTACCATATTCGTGTTACTGTTCTCCTACAACTAAAAGTTATTACATCACAGTTTAAGCTAGAAGTCGTTTTTCAGTTTTCTTGCAGTGGAAAATTTTGAGACTTTTTTCTACTTGAGACCTTTTTTCTACATGGTATGCCCTGCTTTTTCATGGCTTTCCCTTCAACAAAGATTTTACTTTTTTTTTTTTTCAGTATGCATGCCGTGTCCCCCATCTCTTCCCCTCCATTCCCCTCCAAGTTGTGTCTTCCTCCTTGAGTTTTTTGATTTCTACTTGCACCTACTTGACTTGTTTGCCTGTGCTATCTTTGTGCTTGGTAAAAGCATCTTGTTTGGGGTGGGTTTATCCTTTGCTCTAAGCCATAAAAACCCCTTCTAACTCACACACCCTTTGCCTCCTTGGTTATCCAGTAAGGCTGGCTCAGCAATTCTTTCCTTCTATATCAAAAATTGCTTCCATCTCTATTCCTTCATCAGACTGTACGTTCAAAAATCTTTCTGCTAAGCACACATATCTGTGAGACTTTCTTGTCAAACTTTCATCCTTCCCAACAACCACAGAGCCACTCACTAGAGGTGGGTTTATCCTTTGCTCTAAGCCATAAAACCCCTTCTAACTCACACACCCTTTGCCTCCTTGGTTATCCAGTAAGACTGGCTCAGTAATTCTTTTCCTCTATATCAAAACTTGCTTCCATCTCTATTCCTTCATCAGACTCTACATTTAAAAATCTTTCTGCTAAGCATACACGTGTGTGAGACTTTTTTGTCAAACTTTCATCCTTCCCAACAGCCACAAAGCCACTCACTTGAGGTGGGTTTATCCTTTGGTCTAAGCCACAAAAACCCCTTCTAACTAAGACACCCTTTGCCTCCTTGGTACTAGACTGGCTCAGTAATTCTTTTCTTCTATACCAAAACTTGCTTCCATCTCTATTCCTTCGTCAGACTCTACATTTAAAAATCTTTTCTGCTAAGCACACACATCTGTGAGACTTTTTTGTCAAACTTTCACGCTTCCCAACAAGGATGCAGCATTAAACTCAGCTCCATCAGGGGATCCCTGTGCCCAGCTCGGGGACCACACACACACACACACACACACCCAGTGACTCTCGGGGGATGAAACGTGTCCATCTCTGGCTGGGTCACTCAGAGCCACAAACCCTTTGAGGTTTTGGCTCAGAGGTGCAGCCCTGTGAAAGACAATCCTGCCCCACGTTGGCTGTCCTGATGGAGCTGCCCCTTTGGGCAGGACACAGACCCAATTTGCACAGAGCCTGGTCATTAGCATAGACCCATTTCAAGAGAGGGCTTTGAACACCAGTTGCCTCCAAATTCCATTACCTCTCTCCCTGCTGGGTTTTGTGCTTTAAGTATCAGGCAGGGGCTGGGAGAAGAAAAGAAAGAGAAAAAAAAGCCCAGTAAGTGAAATCCTAAGCCCAAATAATTAGACGTGTTGTGGTTAGTTCTCTAAACTCTTACTTATTGCTTTTTCTCCGTTTGACAGAATATAATCTGCTTTTTTTTTTTTTTTCAGACTTGACACGCAGGTCAGTTAATCCAGAGGTTCCTAAGTATGAATGAGGCAGAGAGAGAGAGGCAAACACCAACATTTTCTGTGTTTGTCGCAGCATTTCATCTTTGTTTGCAGCCTCATCTGAGGCACAAGCAAATTTCAGAGCCATCCTTGCTTGCAGGTACTCTGAGAAAACTTCAGTTGGAGAGGGAAAAACAAGCAGGATGTCTTTGCTGGCTGGCAGATAAGCTTAAGGGTAACAATAATATCTCATCCTTTGAGAGGCAGGCTTGGGGTTGCTGGATAATTTTAAGAGGAAAACTGCTCGTAGAAAAATGCTGTGTGGACAGAGGGGAGTTTTAGCTCTACACTAAGGTAGCAGACATTTTTATTTTCATCTGGAGGTGAAGATCCAGCCCTGACCTGGCATGGGGGGCACTCATTGCTTTTGAAAATTAGATTGTGAGTGCAGGACAACTGAGGGGGTCCAGCTGGTTTGATTGCTCAAGGGTTTTTTGTTTCTTTGTGTTCAGAAGCGAGTATTTAAACTTGTTGTCTAGAAAATAGAAGGGGAAAGGTTATTTCTGCTAAATATCCAACACTTTGGTGCACTCCACCATCATTACTCTCCACAAGTGAGAGTACCAGCATTCAATGCCTGTAAAAACCTATTTTAAAGTAGGACATAAGAGCCAAAGCCAAGAAGGGCTCCTCACATGGATTAAAGTTCTGCTGCTATGGGATCTTTGGTTTAAATTCACTTGGTTTAAATTCACTTTGGTTTAAATTCGCTTTGATCAGGCCACAGCACGACCTACAACATGTGAACTCACTCTGCGGCTGCAAAAGCAGAGCTGTTGACACTTAATTCCTTTTATTTCAGTGCAGTTGGCTGCACTGGTTGGGTTTTCTTCAGAAAGACAATTCTTACTTGGAGTGATTCAGGTACAAAATAAAGTGAGATTGAAAAATAAACGTGGAGTAGAAAGGAGTGAGGTGTGTGGTGCTCATTTCTTCTCCAGGGAGCCAACTTTGCCCTGGCTTTCAGGGAAGTTTTATCCTCTGCAGGGCCAGGAGGGACACACAATCCTGGTGTGTCCCTCCCAGCTCAGGACATTCTGAGATCCCTCACCCCCATTACACAGGGCTCCATGATTCAGAGAAGCAAAATCCTCAAGGATAGATCTTAGAGGTCATTGAATGGTATATTTTTTTTTTTACCTTTTCCATGGCTTGCTAGATTTTGTCAACAAAGAATAGACTACGAACTGGATTTTAAACTCTCTGAAAAGCCACTTGAAGGACAGCTGGGACAATGCAAGGTGAAATTACCTGATGGCATTTCATACTAGCTGCAGCTTTCCAAAAGCTGATGGCTTTCCACTCAATTCCCTGGCAGTGCTGCAGTTTTCCTGCAAAATGACACAATGCTGCAGGGACAAGGTGAGGTCACCACTGGAGGAGACGGGACAGAGTGTGTGAGCTGGAATGGAGCAGCAGAGGATATTGCTGGCTGTGGATGCGATTACTGTCAGGGCAGGCTGAGCTGAATTGACACCTCCAACAAAAAAAGAGACAGTGCTACAGCTCCAGAGCGTTTGAAACCCCTTCCTGTGAGCAGCAGCATTGCCCGTGCCGCGCTCAGGTTGGGCTGCAGTGAGCTCTTGTCCCTCGGCGAGGCCGCCCTGGTGTGAGGGATGCAGCTCAGCGTGGTGGCAAATGGGAAAGGCTGTGTGTGTTATCTGAGCTGCTGGCACTCCAAGTGATGCTGCCTAATCAGGTTATCTCTGGCTTTCACAGAGATGCTGAAAGAGGCCACAGAGGAGAGGATCCATGGGAGACTCCGCCGACAAAGGATTCGCGGGCGCTGCTTTGTTGAGTCAGTTTTGGGATTTTGTGCTGCAGCCCTGACACCTGTTTGCCACAAGCAGGCAAACCCACATGGTCCCCAGGATCAAAACCAGCTGCTGGGGGTGTTGGTTGGTGTTTGGCTCAGTGCAGAGCCTGCTCAGCCCATGGGAGGCACTAAGCTGGGACTGAGCTCCCGCAAGGCGAGAGGTTCCCTTCATGTCCGTGCGATGGAAATGGCTTGGGCTGGATTAACTTTGGGGGACAGGGAGGAAGGAGGGGTTTTTTACACCATCCAGAACGTCTCTGGGACTGAGACAGCTGCGCTGCTGCCTGGGATCAAAGACCAGCTGTGGGCTAGTGAATAAAAGTCATTTTGCTCCCCAAAAGCAGCTCTGCTAATTCAGTGCAACTTGAATTAAGGCTACTACAACAATGCTGTGTGGAGCCCGCTCTCTTCAGTGTTTTGACAGCCATTTTGCACATTTTATGACCATGGCTCCTCAGGGTGAAAAATAACCCACCAGCTTTTCTTTTGGTGAGCTCTGTGAGCCCAAGTGGGGATCAGAGTGTAATTGTGCAGATTATTTAGAAATGTCACCCTTCTCAGGGTGCTCAGGTGCACCTTTTCATGCCATTATCAGTATCCACAAAATGATGTCTGCTTTGAAAAGCACTCCCTACCTTAAAATAATAGAATTTCACCCAGGAATATGTAGATTTCAATAGTTCTCATCAGCAAACTGTGAGCTTGCTAATCAGCACAAGAAACACGATGGATCAGAAACATGAGAAAACTCCAGCAACTAAAAGTTGTGAGGATTCATCTTTTCCAACAGGGATTCATGTTTGCCATTCCCATGAGTATTACCAGGATATAAACCCCAGCACATCAAGAGGGGAATATAACCCCTGGTGGTTTGGAATTAAAGGCATTCAGAGGGGTGCAGAGTCACAGTGTGCATCCAAATCCCTGTGCACTGGGATGGGGATGTGTTGGGATCACAGTGATTGCAGTGATGATGATGATGCAGCTTGTTTGGGGCTTTTGAAACAGGCTGGCACAGACACATCTTCCCAAATTAGAGATTTAAAATTGCAGGTGGCTGCTGCGTTCAGTTTTCATCCACCCTGTAACCCTGGAGATGGTTTCACTAATACAGCACTTCCCAAATGTTTAGACTCCAGGTGTGCAACAGTGTTCTTATTGATGAGATTTAAATTCTAATTTTTTCTTCTGGTACTCCTAATGATGGGAACAAAGATAACTGCATCGGGTCATATCTTTCATTATCACACAATCTTTCTTTCTTCCTTGCATTATTGGTGACGGGTTTAATTTACAACGAATTTGCTGAGGTTGTACATATATTTGTGCACAGGGTATGTCCTTTCCTTGAACCAGGATAGCAGCTTGTGTGTCCACTCATGTGTGAACTCTGCCTCCATGTGCACACTTGCACCTGCAGTCATTATTTTATCAGTGAGTGTTAAACTGTATTATTAATATTTTTTTTTGTTTTTTGAGGGTTTTTTTTGTAGTGTGTATCTACATGGAATCATAGAATTGTTCAGGTTGGAAAAGCCCTCTAAGATCACCAAGTTCAGAAGTTCCTCCAAGGCCACCACTAAACCATGTCCCCAAGTGCCACATCTACAATTCTTTTAAATACTTTATAAGTGAAAGATTTTTTTATCTTTACTCGATGAAGAATTATGGAGATTCAAGGAGTTGTGCAAATTTTCCTTTAAGTTTTGCTCAGACCTACCAATGCTTAAAGGTTCTGAGGTGAGAATCTCAGGATGGAGTGCTGTGTCCTGTGCTATCCATAAGTCATCTGGACTCACACAATATTTGAGTCCACTTTAAAGCATCTCAAATCTACAGACAAATAAATACAGCATGAATTAAATCCAGATTTATTGTCCACGGTGTGCTGTTCAACAAGCAGCCAAACAGAGAGTCCCCTCCCAAAAGGACTGCAGGATGGCGGAGCAAAGCACAGCCCCCTGAAAATGGAATAAACCCATCCCTAATCACTGCCAAAGCCCTGAGTTTGCAGGAGATATTTCCCTTATCAGGACCTGTGGCTGGAGTGGCTGATATGGGCAATTTCCCAGGTGTTTGCAGGGGTCACCTCGGGGGGAAACTGTCTCCTGCAGGATGGAGAGCTGTGACCCAGCAACAAAATAAGTGTGGGGAAAGGTCTGCCTATACAGCAAAAATGTTGCAGCTATTAAAATTCCAGAAAATGCCAGGAATTCACAGGACTCTTCCAGCTGCATGTTACATGACATCCCTCCACTTGTACCAGCTGCAGCTTGTGCCTTTGTGGAAATAGCCCCAAAGTGGGTTCAGGAAGGGCATCAGACTAGGTAAAAGCACTATCACTCTTCAGGTGTGCTGAAATCAACACATGCCATGTTCCAGAAAATAAAATACAAGCTCTGGAATGTTATACTTTGATTTTTCTTCCTGCTTCTGAATGAGTTACTCTCTGAGTTATTCCACTGTCATTTTTACTGCCAGGGAAAAGCCTGAATTTGAATTGTCCTCAAATAAGAACCTGCTGAGCAAAAATTTCCTATAGAACCCTTGAAACACTGCAGAGTGAATTCACATTTTGTTGGGGTTTTTTTGGATTTTTTGGGGTTTTTTCCCTAGTACTGAAACTGGAAACTTGGCCTTGGGAGTCCCACTCAGGCACTGCTGGCAGAGAGGCACTGCTGGGTGACATCTGTCATCAGCCACTGCTGAGCTCAAATATTCACTTCCTAGCAGCAAGACATGCTTTAAATAAACAAACAAAACAAGGAAAAAGCCTTCAAAGTATTCTCCAGTAGCAGTTTGGAGCGGAGGTGAATTTGAAAAAATTTGATTTATTTTTTCGGCCACTCCTCCATAAAAAAAAATTCCCATCAAGTACCATATGAGCTGAGCTCTGCATGGATTATTTGGAATTGAAATGTGAAAAATGTCAGGCAGAAATTCTGGTCTAATTGTGGTGTGCAGCACTTGTCCACACAGAGGATTTTAGATGGTACTTTAATCTAAACAAAGCACTTGATGGAAACATGGATTCTGACACCAAAAGAGAGATGTATAAAGAAGCAACACCTTGAAAACTCAGCCAGAGAAATTCTAGAAATAAGGTAAATGTTTTTAGTGCTGAAAATTATTAACTCCAGTGACAGAAAATAAGTAAACTTGGGAACTGTCTAGCTCTGAGGTCTTCAGATCAGGAGTGGATATTTTAACATCACAGAATGGTGGGCTTCACACTGATTGTAAATTAACAGGAAGATCCAGTTTGGGACAAAGAATTTGTCAATCTAAGGACCATCCAGACTCCAAATGATGACTCCATGAAACCAAAGGGGTGCTCAGGGCTCTGCCACTGCCTCAGGAGATGGACTGGTTTGTCCCAGCTCTAAAGACGGATCAAGGATTATTTGAGGATGAGACTCATTTTAGGCTGAGCCTGAAGCTCTTGAGAAGCTCTCTACACCAGGACAGATAATATCTTGGGTAATAAAGGCTTCATCATTTTCTACAGGACCTGATAGCCCCATAAATACATCTGTTTAAACATTAAAAATTGGTCCTAAAAACACTTCTAAATAAATAAAGCCATGCAACCATTCCCACCACACCTTCCTCTTGCATGTGTCCTAAATGTAACAAAAAACTCCAAAACCACACAACAACAAACAAACAAAAGAAGGGAAAAAAGGGAAGGCTACTTTCCCCTGTTTGGATCCTACTGCATCCCCAAAAGTGAAGTAAAAAAACCTGATTAGAAGGCAACAAAATATTTCCCATACAGGACAAAAACCTATGTGTGTTTTAGAAGTGGTGCAAACCTGCTGTGGGTGAGCCTGCAAGTGTTGACACGAGTGTGTTAGGTTGAGGTTTAGAACATCATTATTTGCTCTTATTTACCAAATGTCTTACCCACCATATTATCTGCCTTTTCAGATGTGTACTGCTTTTGATTTTTAATTGGTCTTATTTACCAAATGTCTTACTCATTAGACTATCTTCCTTTTCAGATGTGTCCCCACTTTGAATTCTCTGTGAGGAGAACCAACACATCAAACCAGTGACACACGAGGCTTTCTCAGCACCCTGGTGCCTTTGGGAGTGTCCAGCACCTCGTTTTGTCCCTCTGCTGCCTTCACAAATGGAGTTTTCTCCCTTCCCTGCTCTGTGGTTCAACCTGGTCAACCGGCAGGGGATTAATGAGGCACTGACCATGATGGGGCTCCACACTCTGCTGTGGTGTCCTTCTGAATTTTCACCCTTTAAAAGAACAACTTAAGCACACAAAGGTGTTTGGGACACTTTCCTTTTCCCTTCCCTTCCCTTCCCTTCCCTTCCCTTCCCTTCCCTTCCCTTCCCTTCCCTTCCCTTCCCTTCCCTTCCCTTCCCTTCCCTTCCCTTCCCTTCCCTTCCCTTCCCTTCCCTTCCCTTCCCTTCCCTTCCCTTCCCTTCCCTTCCCTTCCCTTCCCTTCCCTTCCCTTCCCTTCCCTTCCCTTCCCTTCCCTTCCCTTCCCTTCCCTTCCCTTCCCTTCCCTTCCCTTCCCTTCCCTTCCCTTCCCTTCCCTTCCCCTCCCTTCCCTTCCCTTCCCTTCCCTTCCCTTCCCTTCCCTTCCCTTCCCTTCCCAAAAATGGCAGTTAACTGTGCAGTAGGTTGGATTTTTTGTTTCCTTGTACAATAAAATTCTTTTTTCACTGAAAAAACCCAGCTGTTTGCACTGATTGCTTAAGAGCCCTCTAACATTTAACCTAAAAACCATCTCCAAGTGATAGTTTGCCCTAGACCTTCTGGTGGCTATAATTCCAGTCCACAAAGGATGAAGTTTTCTATAAAGGATGTGATTTTCTAAAAGGATCACAGTGCAGTCTTAAGAAAATTTAAAAAATAAAGTAACAATTAAAAATGCATAGAAATTATAAATAATTACAATTATATAATTATTCTATTGTTCAGATATTTTTCATTATATTCATGTAGATCTCAATGCTCTACAAACCTCTCCATAGTTTCATATCTCTAAAATGAGCAAACTGGTATTAGAAAAATATTTAATTTAATATTAATTTCAGCATTAAATATTTGACATTTAATATTATTTTAAATAATATAAAATAAATTTAATATTTAATTTAACATTAAATAGCTAATATTACTAAGATACTAATTTAAAAATATTACTGAAAATATTATTTTTAATATCAGCAAGTAAAACTAGTAATGTTTAACAAACATTAATTCTGGCAATTCTTTAGTAAAAATTAGTAAATTTTATTATTACTAATAATAATTTTAAATTAAATAAAACCCAGTAATTTTTAATATTATTTAAAAAAAACACTCTGCTGCCCTATGCAAGCTAATATTACCAACAGCACAGAAGGAAAATCAGTGGTGGCAAATATTAATATACAATAATATTACAATATTATTATAATATTACAATATTTCAAATTATCCTCTTCGACAAAAAAAAAAAAAAAAATTGCTTCACTTACAGCCTGGAGCAGGCAGGCTGAATTTTACCACATTTTGCCCTCATGTTGCTTCGTCTCATAAAGATGCCCATAGCTCATGACCAACACCATGATGGAAACTGATGGCTGGAGATGCAAACTTTGCCCCACAGTGGTGGAAAATCCTGAGGGAAAACTTCCTGACAATGAGCAATAAAGGAGCAACATCCCAGGGAGGAGCTCACACTTGAGGCTGACAACTCAGCCAGAGATTAAAAAGCAGAGAGGGAATTTTTAATGGCCTAGAATGCTCTGGAAGATGTGCCTGGTGTAAGCACCAAGACCTTGCAATTAAGAGTTTGGTGGAGCCCAAGTACTCATGAAGAGAAAAAATTAGGCAATGTTATAGTGCTCCTTCATTGCATATCTTAATTTTAATTATGTCTTGGGCAGACTTAAGAAGGAAAGTTTCGTCGAGCTTCTGTGTGCGTCCTGAATTTTTTTCTGGAAGAAGGATTTGTGCCCATTTATCCTCTCCAACCCCTCTTGCCTTGACACCATAGAATCCCAAAATGGTTTGTATTGGAAGGGACCTTAGAGTTCATCCCATTCCACCCCATTCCACCACCTTCCACCATCCCAGGTTCCTCCAAGCCCATCCAACCTGGCCTCCAGCACCATCAGAGCTGCATCAATTCCCCCCAAAATCTAGACCCTTAGTGCCCTCTGTCAGTTGGGAGCCCTCTGTTTCTCCATCGCCTGGAAATTTTGGGCTGAATGCATAGAATGATGGAGTCATAGAAAATCCTGCACCTCCAGGGTCTGACCTCAGATCCCATCCCCTTAATTCCACAAAACGTAACTTGAGCAGGTGCCTGATACAAAAAGGAGAAGAGCAAGGATTTTGTTTCCCTCAGCAGATTCAGAAGTTGCCCCTTAAAGGGTCACAGCTCTGCTGGACTTTTTTTCCCAATAGTTTGCCTTTCCTTACCAGGAACTTGAACAGGATTTCCTGAGCCCAGAGGCAGGAAGATGACAACTTTTTAAAGTCAGGACTCAGAAGGAGCCCCCCTGGCCTCCAGCAGAACCAATAAAAAATTCCCTGGCTTGGCATCCAGTCCTCATCAGATTCCACACATCCACCTCATTTAAAGGGGATGCCTCAACTCACATTTAATCTTATTTTCAAAAAATACAGCTCAGACCAGAAGCTGAAGGTGTTTTGTAGGGCTGAAGGCTGAGGGTGTTATAACAAAAGCAACATCTCAGAGAGGGCAGCGCTGACCTGCCCAAGAGCTCCAGACAGATTATAAAGGTTTCTTGTGGACATTTGACCATGAAGGTGCTTGGCTTTTCTTCCCACTACCAGCTTCTTCCCTAAGCCCTAGCATTTATTGAACTCTCTTTTCTTACAAGGAAAGAAAAAGAAAAAAAAGAAAAAGAGGAAAAATTGTACAAAAAAAAAATAAATCCTGCTTTTGTTCTGGATAAAACTAGGTCAGCGTTTTCCATCCCCACTGTCGGTTTTCTGCAGTGTGTTTCAAACAAAGCATCATCATTCCAGCAAAAGGTATTTATAAAGTGAGCTTTGACAAAACAATTGTATTTTTTTTTTTCCAGAAAGGCTTTGGCATCTGTCACTGCCAGGAAAGATTTAAGATCTAGGTAGAATTTTCATCTCTCAGAATAACTTGGCCTATATTGACTAGAACTAATAGATCTGATGTTTTAAACCCCCTTGTGCAGCAAAGCACTGTAAATTGCAGCTGTTTAGAAATTTCCCTCCTTCATGGAAAATTTACAGTGGGAAAAGCAGAAATGTTTCCAGGATTTATTTTCACCTGGCACCCCCACAACCCTCCCAGTTCTTTTGACTCAGAGACAAGAATATAGTACCACAAGGAAGCTGGAAGATGCCAAAAATAGTACCCCATGGGACAAGGAGGATGCCAAGAACACAGACTACTGTGGACAGGGGGCATGACAGAGGTTTTGCTCAAATAAATGAGAGACAATTTTCAGCAGAAATAGGGGAAAAGACAATTTTTTTTCAGTTATTCATAATTTTTAACCAACTGGTAAACCAAAAACCCCCTCCCACCCACATTTCAGTGCAATTAGTCATAGGAAAAAATAAAATAAAAAGAAAAAGTGACACTTGAAATTTAAAAATAAAGAGAAAAATATCTGTAATTTTCCTGCCCTGTTTTTCAAGATGCACATAACCAGGGCTAGTTAAGGCTTATCATGCACACACAGAATATTCACTCCAGGGCATTTATTCCATTGTAGGGACATGTAACCCAGTGCAAAGGCAATGTCTCCACTTACCCCACTCTTCCCTCTTCATTAGGAATTTGCTGTGACTCCAGGAGTCTCTGAGCTCCTCACCTGTTCAACGAAAGAGGATTTGGAAGTATAAGGTGCAGCTGGAGCACATCAGCTCTCCAGTTAGATCATTCCTTAAAAATAAATATATGAAAGAACCATCCACCTTTGATACATAAAACACGCACAGAAGATTTTCATCAGGGACAGAGACAGCAGGAAAAGGACTGAGAGGCCCAGACCTCACTTAGAGCCTGATGTGTCATCAATAAAATTGAGATACAGGCTTGAACAGCAAGATGGGAAGCGTTGGAAAGCAAGGATGGGCACGAAGGACAAGCACAGGAAAACCAGGAGATGGATGGAAGATCAGAGGCTGAACAAGGGGTTTATGTGAGGAACCATCAGTGAGGGCATCACCATCAGGCCTCATTTTCACTGAGGTTCTTGGACTGAGTCAGAGGAGATGGAGAGAGAGAGGACACACAGAGGGAATTTCAGGACATCCCACAGTTCCGGAGACCAGGCTGGAGCCAAGACACAACCATAAACTAGATAATCCCAAAAACTTCAAGTGAACAGTCCTGAGCCAAAGCTGCCACCAGAAGGCATTCCTGCTGCCCCCTAATAGCTGTTCAACGAAAGAGGATTTGGAAGTATAAGGTGCAGCTGGGGCACATGCTCGGCATCAGTTCTCCAGTCAAATCATCCCTTAAAAACAAATATATGAGAGAACCATCCACCTTTGATACATAAAACACGCACAGAAGATTTTCATCAGGGACAGAGACAGCAGGAAAAGGACTGAGAGGCCCAGACCTCACTTAGAGCCTGATGTGTCATCAATAAAATTGAGATACAGGCTTGAACAGCAAGATGGGAAGCGTTGGAAAGCAAGGATGGGCACGAAGGACAAGCACAGGAAAACCAGGAGATGGATGGAAGATCAGAGGCTGAACAAGGGGTTTATGTGAGGAAACATCAGTGAGGGCATCACCATCAGGCCTCATTTTCACTGAGGTTCTTGGACTGAGTCAGAGGAGATGGAGAGAGAGAGGACACACAGAGGGAATTTCAGGACATCCCACAGTTCCGGAGACCAGGCTGGAGCCAAGACACAACCATAAACTAGATAATCCCAAAAACTTCAAGTGAACAGTCCTGAGCCAAAGCTGCCACCAGAAGGCATTCCTGCTGCCCCCTAATAGCTGTTCAACGAAAGAGGATTTGGAAGTATAAGGTGCAGCGGGGGCACATGCTTGACATCAGTTCTCCAGTCAAATCATCCCTTAAAAACAAATATATGAGAGAACCACCTACCTTTGATACATAAAACACGCACAGAAGATCTTCATCAGGGACAGAGACAACAGGAAAAGGACTGAGAGGCCCAGACCTCACTTAGAGCCTGATGTGTCATCAATAAAATCAAGATACAGGGCTGAACAGCAAGATGGGAAGAGTTGGAAAGCAAGGATGTGCACTAATGGACAAGCACAGGAAAAACAGGAGGTGGATGGAAGATCAGAGGGCTGAACAAGGGGTTTATGTGAGGAACCATCAGTGAGGGCATCACCATCAGGATTCATTTTCACTGAAGTTCTTGGATTGAGTCAGATGAGAAAGAGAGAGAGGGGACACACAAAGGGAATTTCATCCCACAGTTCTGAGACCAGGCTGGAGCCAAGACAAAACCATAAACTGGTTAATCCCAAAAACTTCAAGGGAACAGTCCTGAGCCAAAGCTGCCACCAGAAGGCATTTCTGCTGCCCCCTAATAGCTCAGCACTGCTCACAGTAGCCATGGCACATCCAGCAGAAGGGAGAGGTAAAGCCAGTAAATCAATATTTTGTCAAAGTCCACTTGAGTCTGATTCACCTGAAAAACACAGTTCCCCATGTCTTCAAACACAGCCAAATTCTTTGCAGGAAGAAAAGTCTTTGCTTTCCTAGGTGTTGGGAACAAGTAAACAAGTCTAACAAAATCCAAACGCAATTTGGCAGGATGTAACACTTGGTGGAGATAATCCTACCTGCTGAAATTTCCTTTTAACCTCAGTGAAGGCTCTGGTAGATGCTAAGTATAATCAGGACAGATACCAATTCTCTCCCACTGGAAAGCAGAGTGAACAGGCTTCAAAATATTGTTCTTTCATTTCACATCAGCAAAGTTCTAGAAGTAGTTACTTTGGGCTTTCTCTCCTGAAAAGTTACCTGGGTGATTTTGGCTGTGGTAGGTTCCCCAGAGTAATAACAACATCATTGTTAATATAACGTATACATAAACCTGAGAGCATTAAATTCAATGTTCTAGGTTACACTGTGTGATCCTTGGGGTGTCCTGTGCAGGGCCAGGAGTTGCACTTGATGATTTTTGTGGGTCCCTTCCAGCTCAGGATATTCTGACTCCATAAATTTATGAACTCAGCCCAAACTTTTCAGGTGATGGAGAAACAGAGGGTTCCAAAGCAGGGGGATTGCAGACCCCCACAGCAGGAGTTGCTCTGATTTCTTTGGAATCCATGGTGGGTTAGGAGGGACCACAGGCAAAGCTGTTGTTGATATTCCTTGTCAGCTAAAATTCCCTCACTACAACTTCTGCCTTTACACACAGCTTGTAAATGGCTCTTAGGTATTTCAGGATGGGGATGACAGTTTTGGTCACCTGAAGATGCCAAAAGAGAGTCCCAAGACCCCACAAAACATTTTCTGGAAATGCCCATTGTGTCATGTGAAGCGTTTATTCAACTTCAATTAAAGGTCTGATCATGCACTAATTGCAAATTTTGTTGCAAGCCAGCGGGGGTTCCCTGATGATTAAAGGACTGATAGTTCTGTTATTAATTATCATTTCCAGCATGAAAGGCTGCAGTGTGATTCCCTCTGCAGAGGTAGGTGCCATCCATAGGCTCCTGAAGAAGCATCCCTGGCCTTGGAAAACTTAGAAATCTAAACAGACAGTGCAGACAAAAGAACCACCATTATCTTCCTTTTCCAGATGGGGAACTGAGGCACAGAGAGATTAAGTGACTTGCCAACATCTGTGGAAGAATGGGGGATTAAACCTTGATCTCCTGAGTCCAAGTCTGGTGTTCAGTCACCGGACCAGCCTTCCTGCTCCTGCTAATGTGTTACTGCTCTCATCTGCTCTGAGGTTTTTCCTACCCGCTCCTACCTAATCCCTTTTCAAGGTAGCCCTGGAGGGACTGTTATTATGTGGGTCAGGGCTGGATGCAGCCGTGCCAGAGAGGGACACTCTCTTTTTGTCCTGTGGGCACCGCTGGCCCAGCTGGCAGGTGCCACTGCTGGGTGGCATCGCAGGAGCAAGGACTTGCAAAGTCATTTCTACTTCCAGGCAGGAAAACCTGCCATGAAATCGCTGGGCAGCAGGGAAAGAGGAAGCTGATTGCTGTGGCATCTGCAGTTCCCACCCTAACAAAGCCAAAGAGCGTGTTTTTGTGGGAAGATGGGTTGTAAGACAAGAAGAAAAACGTCTTGAAGGATGAATATTTGGATCTCTGGACTCTATCAGTGTTTATTTCTTGGGCTGCAATACCACCTGCAGGCCCCAGACCAGGGCTGGACACTGCAGAGAAAAAAGAGGGTTTTACAACCAAAGGGGGCAGATCCCAGCCCTAGGGCTCCATGGGAGCCTTCCTGATGGATGGGGAGGGTTGGGATGATGCCCTGCACACACCACTGGACACACACACCCCCCCAAACTGCATTGTCCCAGCCAATCCCCTCAAAAAACCCCTGTATGGAGGAGACCTGATAGGAAAATTAATCTAAAAACAATCTTTGAGGCAAAACACTGCAGGTGCTCCCAAATAACCAGGTTACAAGGCTATTTCCCCGCTTGCCACAGGTCAGGGCTTTGTGCTGTGCTGAGAGGGGCTGCCCCACGCCCCCAGCCCGTGTCCCCAGGGGGGTGTCACCGCCAGGGCCTGTCCTCAATGCCTGTCACCCCGATTGTGGTGGCCCAGAGATCACAGGCGGGCAGCGGGATCTGCTCAGACGGCGTCGGAGCAAGGGTAATCCAGTTATTTTTAGAGAAGTTTTTCCACTCGGAGATCATACACACTGCAGATCACAGAAACACATGCAAGCATGAAATTTCATTTTTGAGAATTCTTTTCCCGGGGCTTCCCTGTAAAGTGGCGGTGAATGGGAAAAGCTACAATCATGACAAGACAATTACAGAGGGGTTTTTTGCTAAGCATGAAACTTAGGGAAAAAAAATGTCTAAGGAAAGGGAGAAGGATGAAAAAGCAACTCACAAGAAAAGTCATTTTTGTCCACTTGTCTTGTCTTGTTCCACTGAAGCAGAATTAGACATCATGTCACATAAGTGATTTTAAAATAAAAATTGGCTTTAAAATACCTGAGAAAAATAAGGAAGTGTTTGACTTTGAACTGCTTTTCCTGGTTTGGCTCTTTTAGTGACACAGTGTACATGTAAATGGGGAAACATCCGGCACCCTCCTAAATGCTGCAAAACACAAACACTCTTGTGCTTTTAGCATGAAAGGACTGGGAGACATACAGTTGGATTTGTGGGATTATGGTGAGAAAGCAGGAGTGATAACTTTGATGTTCTTTTTTTTTTCAAAAAAAAAGGGTTAAAAGACAGAAAACTGCGAGTTTTTTTTCCTCTTCTTGGCAAAGCCCCCCAGGAAAGAGCTAGCATGGAAAATGGATCCCCTCTCATCTTCCGGAGAGGCAATTCCTCCCCTTCCAGCCGGGGTTCACCGCTGTGGCTGTGCGGGGGAGCTCAGACGCTGCGTGTCTGAGCCCTGCTTAGCCTGTGGATAAACACAGAGGTTGGCTTCTACAACGGGCAGCCGCGGAAAACTTCTTAAGGAGCAAATATTCCCTGCAAAATGAATAACAACCCTGCATCCAGAAATGCTAAGACAGAACCAGTTTGGTGTTGGCGGGAAATGTGTGATCGCCGCCGCAACGACGGTCACAGAGCTGGGAATTTTAAAGGTTCTCATTAAACCAAGTCCCTTCTTGGTGTAGGCATCTTCTGATGCAGCCACAGCTGCTGAAAGTTGCCACAGCTGCCCTGTTCATCACCGCAGTGTCCCAGTGGCTTTAAGTAAAGGAATCGAGATCCTGGTAAAAGAACAATTCAGTGATTCACAGCAGAGGGGATCAAGATGTTTAGAAATTGCTCCAAAACTTTTAAGCTGTCCTTATTCAAGAGGTGGGTAGTTTAGCATATATCACCTAGGAGGAAAACGTCATAAAGCAGAAAGTCTAAGAGGGTTTACCTTGATTTTGTAGTATTGGGTGTCTCATCGTTCCATCAGGCAATACTCAGCTACACTCAAAGGTGGGAGCGACACGCTCATCTCCTCCAGGTCTAGAGACAACACAACAAAATAATTTGTCAAATTGTCAAAACTCAACAGACAGGGTAGAGCAGCAGACTGGGGAAATTTGGATAGACTGTGCCTTCACCCAGTCCTAATCTCACCACTGGAGGCTGTAAACATGATGGGTGAAGTGACAGTCTGGCTACAAATCTGTCTGGCAGCTTCATTAGACATCTTTCGCCTGACTGATTAAACTGCATTTAAGACCCACTTTCATTTTTTCAAGTCTTTTGTTTAAATTAAAAGGTCATGTTTTCGAGCGAGTGATCCGCTGCCCTCTCCAGTCTCCTGCCACAATACAGTTACATTACTACGAGTGTTGCACAAAGCGCTCTGAATAAGATCCACAGACACCAACAAATGTCGCAGCCAGCGGAGGCTACAGAAAGGGGTTTTTGTCTCTTCGTTATGTGCCACAGCAGGGAAACGAGCTTGAAAAGTCCCCCAGCCTCAAACTTGGACTATTTCTGCTGTGTGCACTGGAGGGCTTGCAAAAAGCACTCGCTACTTTTGCAGATTTATTCCAGCAGCAAACCAGGTCCGCCCGGTGCGTCTCGCTCCACCTGGGTTTTGCTGCTGCTTTGCCGCTCGTCAACTGAAAGAGATTTTTTGGTGGTTAGACAAAAAAAAAAAAAAAAAAAAAAAAAAAAAGACCCAGGACCTGGGATTTGGGGTCTAATGCTGCCAAGTGCTGAGTGCCATCTGTTCCCACTGGCTCCAGAGCTCCCAGGATGGGGCCCCGGCTCGGCGGAGGCTGACGGAGCAGGGCAGCTCTCCAGAAGATGTAACTTGGAGTCTTGGGAGCGCTCCCAGTTTGCACCTCAGAGTGTCTGGCCCGCAGACAGACCACACTTAACCTGTCACCCCCCAGCCAAGTGCTTCCCTCAGCTCCCAGAAAGCAGCACTCCAAACTGGGAGAGATGTCCTGGCTGTGGTTGAGATTTTGGTGTTCTTTGTTTGTCACTAAATCAACTCCCGTATTATCAGTGTTGGTTTCTCCTCATAAGTAACGAGTGATAGAACGAGAGGAAAAGGCCTCAAGTTGTGCCAGGGTAGGCTTAGATCAGATATTAGGAAAACATTCTTCATCTAAAATGTTGTCAAGCACTGGCACAGGAGGGAGGGATTTAGAAGCCATGTGGATGTGGCACTTGGGGACACGGGTTAATCGCTGCTTTGGCATCTGCTGGACACAATGATCTCAAATTTCTTTTCCAAACTGAAGGATTCTCTGATTATCTGTGCACTGAGCACTGCACTTCCTGGTGACACGCTGATGTCAGTCTAAAAAAGTCCCCCAACCTCACTTGCACCTTCCCAAAGGTTTCTGCTGAGCACAGAGAAGAATTGGAGGGTCAAGGCATGGAGCAGCCAGTCCCAAGGAGGGCCAGGGCTGAGTTGTCTGCTCCTCTCAGGTGAAAAGCAGAAACCAAGGGAGTTGAACAAAAGGACTGAAAACAAGACACTGGGTCACTGCCCCCAAGGAGTCCTTGCTTCCTGCTGAGAAGTTTAACTCCAGCATGAAGGGGTCAGCTCAGTGCCTTGCACAAGGGCCCACTTTTCACCAAGGGGATGTAAAAGCTGACTCATTTTTACTAAATAAAAAGAGCCTTTGACAAGTGCTCCGCTACAGAGGCCTGTACTCTGACCTGCTGTGACCTGTTGTATTCCCTAACCTGCAGTTCTCTTAATTGAGAACATTATAAATGTGACTTAATAAACTGAACTGGAGCTTGGATTGCAGTATCCAACATGTCTCATCCTGAGTCATTTTTGTGAAGCACATTGCCTTGGAACATAAGTTGCACATTAAAAATGTATTTAGTAGAGGGTTGCTTCCCTTCTCTATCAGGTCCAATTAAATCCTCAATAATTACTGAGGTTTCCAGAAGTGTTGGTGACATCAGAACCTCCCAGAAACAGCTTTTCCATTGGATTGCAGTGGGATTCAGTCTCTAACAAGCACAAGTACATAGTGATACTGCAAAAACAACCCTGCTGTCTACTTATTGCCAGGATCAATAGCTGGTTAGGTAAAACATCTACATTATTACTCAAAAATCAAACTGCCTTTTCTGACCCACTGGCACAGAAGTTGTTGAAATCCTGCAGTGTAACATTTGCTGTAGGACTACATTTCTCTAATTGATGTTCCCAAGATCCACATGCAGGTATTGACAGGAGAATAGACCCTTTAGCATCTAAAAGTAAACCCTTGACATTTCTGTCTCAAGCAGAAGGTCCAATTATTCTCCTTTTGCTCTGCTCCCCAGTCAGAAATTTGAAAGGCAGAAAAAAAATCCAGAGTACAGAGTAAAATTTTCTAATTTGTATGGATTGCTGTAAGAGCAGCAGTAAGTAAGAATATTTTGGATACCAACAGGGCTAAAGCAGCATTTAAGGCTTGTTTCTGTAAGACCAGAGGACATTTTGCTGTTGAGTGCTCATTTATAAAAAGTGAAATTAGGTAATTTTTCTTTCCGAAAACCTAAGAGAAATGGTTCTGAATGTCCCCTTTTCTTTCCTTCACACAAGCTGAGTTTTTTTCACAACTAGCTGGCTATGAATAGGCACAACAATTCCAGTAAGCCATCCATTTCCAACAATTATATCAGTTCTCCAGGCCCTTATGTGTCATTTAATACCTACTTTCATAAAGGAAGAGATGAAAAGAACAACTACAATAAGATGCAGTTAATTATGGATATGTTTAGAAACAGTCTAATGAATAATAAACAACGTTTTATTTCCCCCGTCTACCGACACAGTGGCAAATAATTAAGAATCAAAAGAATTCAAAGTATTAGGTAACAATCAGAAAACTTGTGCAAGATTTTTTTTCTGCTCGAGTTTAATTGGTTCATTGTTCCCATGAACTATAAACCACGGGGTTGATAGCGGTGCTAAAGTTTGCCCCTATAAAGGAAGATTAACATATTCGGGAACTTTACCCTAATCCTTGTTTTGCGTTAACTCAAGCAGATTGGATTAGTAATTCTTACCTACCACCCACTAGAAGAAAACGGGTTTCTTTTCTCAGACAACTGCCTGCATTGTACCTCCGTGTGCATTATCTGCACTGAAAGCAGTTCTGCAGAAAGAAATGATGTGAAGTGAAAGGGAAAAGGGTTTTACACTGCCATGGCGAGGAACAATCGCTGACGTGGCACAGCCTGAACTCTGCTGAAAGGTTAGACCTATTCCTGCCCAGCTCATGTGCTGCTATTTCAGGCAAAATGAGAATAAGCCTTCCCTGAACTTCTAATTCAGGAAAATAATGAAAACTAAGCAGAGTTGATTTACAGGATCTGATTTGGAGGCTGTTGGGGTGAGCTTGGAGCAGAGAGGGAGCAGAGCTGGTTCAGTGGTTGGGCTCTGCTGAGAGTGGGTGCTAAGGTTGGCATTGCAAACCCACTGGGTTCCCAAGTGTCCAGCTCAGCCAGGAGTGGGGCAGCTGCTGTGGGAACCATCCCATCCTGGTGGTCTCCCCTGTACACGGACACTGTTCAATTTGGACCAAACAAAAGTACCACCATACCCCCAGACCAGGGAAATATCCCTCTGCAGAGTTCTAGACCCAGCAGGTCTTCCCCATCTTGCTGATATCCCATTTTCACTAATTAGAATCAAAGAATCACAGAGTGGTTTGGGTTGGAAGGAACCTCGAAGTTCATTCAATTCCAACCCCTGCCATGGGCAGGGACACCTTCCACCATCCCAGGCTGCTCCAACCTGGCCTGGAACACCTCCAGGGATCAAGGGGCAGCCACAGCTTCTGTGGGCACCCTGTGCCAGGGCCTCACCACCCTCACAGGGAAGAATTCCTTCCCAATTACCCATCTAATCCTGCCCTCTGCCAGTTTAATTGCCTGAACAAAGTCCTACTTGTTGCGAGCTCAGTGCCACATTTTCACCACAGGAAAGAAATTGCCATTACTTGCTCTGCCTGCAGTTCCTTTGCTCCCTTGTTTTCCTCATTCAGAGGCTGTAGCCCAGACCCTCCTACTCCCTCTCCATATGCAAGAATTATTTCTTTGCTCCAACAGGAGCACAAGATCCCAGTGAGGGAGAAACCCTAGCACTGACATGATGGCCAGCAGGAGGACTTGAAATCATACCGGTTTTTGTGAACCTTTTAAGTCCCAAGCATCTCCCAGATGCTTCACTGGGGAAAATAATCTTAAATACATGAACCTACTCAGCCAGACTCTTTCCATTACTCATCAATAAGTTATGCCAGGAGATTTGAGAACTCTTGGAATAAGCAGAATCAAGATCTTTGCACAGTATTTATGATGTCCCAGGTGAACACAGGAGCTCCATGCATCACCTTCACACAATAAATGGACCAAAGCATAAAGGGTCATGGAAGAGCCCAACACAAGTGATGGTTCCTGTCCAAGCTTCATCCAAACACAGAACTGTAAAACTCCCACAAAATGTGGCAGCAGCACCTTGCAGGAAATGCCAAGATATAGAGATGCAGCTCTTTGCTTTCTTGTTGGTGCTGGTGTCTTCTGCATCTCACCAGAGCCAATGATCTTCCCATAATCATGGCCAAAAATCAATTAATATTTGGGTGGTTTCTCTCTTTTTTTCATATTAAGCAGTGATTGTAACTTAGAATGGCTTAAAAGCATTCAGTTGCCCAGGTAATAGGAAGCAAAGAGTTATCAAATATATGTGCTCTAAACATCAGAAAATATTTAGCACAGGCACAACTACAGAGATTAGCTTTGTGTTAAACTACAGGGAGCAACAATAAGGGATTTTTGGGGCAAAAAGCAATTCCACCTGTTAGCTGTATGTCAAGGAGACAGCTGGCTAAACATGGCCCATTTTAACCTGGATTTCTGATTGGACTTCAGCAGTTATCAATAAACCCCATTGACGCGGTAGTTGTCAATAAAACCCATTTACTCCTGCTCATTAGCAGACAGGGATATTAATTAACTCTGCAGCTAGGAATGAAAGAGAGCTCCTTGAGGAAACTCCAGGTATTTCCCCATGCTTCCAGCCCAATGTTTGGGGACAGCAAGAAAACCCCAAGGGTCCCACAGAACTTGAGACACTCCAGTGCATTTCCCAGGGGAAGTTTGGGGGTTTTTCATATCCATGAACCACCTTTGAGCATTGCACTGCTACTCCTTGAAACCTATTTCTTCCTGGGAAAAAGGAATATTGCTTCTGCCGCATCAACTAATGAAAAACGAGGAGTGGATCAATAAATTACTGAGGTGTTTTGTAGTGTCTGCTGTGAGAGCTGCTGGTACAAATTTTTCACCTTCTTCCTTTCTCATGGTTTTCCACCAAGCTGTGCCAAACATGCTGCATATCGCTTACTGTTTGGGATTTTATGAAGGGAAAAATAAATCAAGCCTCCAAGTACTAATTTCAAACTGTTGTAGTGAACTCTCCCTTTTTTTATTACATAATAGAGCCTTTTGTCCTCAGTTTTCCATCTGTTTGGTAAGCATTTTTCACTTGAAGACTCAATTAGGACAAAAAAACCCCACACAATCATTCAATTCAAAAATTAATTTGGAGATCAAGGGACTGACTTAGGCCTATACCAGTGACTAAAAGCGATTCAGGCTTTGTCACATGATCCAAGAGAACTGAGCAACAACAGTTTAGCTGCTTTAATCCTGCTTAATTTGAGTGCAAAGAAATTCACATGTGCTGCTAAGAACATTTTGGGAGTACACTGTGTCCATTTTTCTGGGTCCCCACGTCCAAAGACTTTGTTTCATTGAGAGCTCATGACATCCTTGATTAGCAACCCCTGTGCAGACAAATGAAAAGCGCACAAATTTGCAGAGGTGGAGAGAAAACTACTCAGAAAAATATCCTGCTGGGGAAGAGGTGGTTTCAGACAGCATATTTTGCAATCAGGACTGACAGCAAAACCAGCAAGTTTTAGGGGTTTTGGAAGGAAGGCAGGTCCCAGGGGTTGTTTAAAAGACACATACCATCAGTAATCCAAAGAGTATATTGAAAGAAGTAATAAAAATATGTCAGGGGAGGACTTTGAAATTACGTATCTTACTAGTTTTATAACTTCTTTGCGTATTTTGCACAGGCTGTTGGGTCATGAGCAGAGAAATTCTGCTCTCTCACCACCTGGCACGAGTGTGTGACCCCAGGGCCAAGCCACGGGGTGTCAGCCCACCAGAAGCTTGGCTACAGCCTGTTCTAACGGGGACAGCCAAGGAAACTTTCATTAGAGGGAGGAAAACTCTCAAAAATCCCATCCGGCAAACACGCGCGCGCGCACGCACCCACTCCCTCTCTAATGCCTCTGCTGGGCTTGGAAGAACTTAATTAAAGCCAGTTGTGAAATTTCCAAGGGGGAAAAAAAAAACACCTAATCCCTTACAGTATATGTGCTGTGACTGTTCTGGGTTCACCATTCCTCTCCCCCCTGGATTGGTCTTGCGATGAGAGAACAAAATCTGAGAGATGGAAATGCTGAAATGAGCTGTGCTTGCTTCTCATCCTCCCTTCAGCAAGAGAAGTGGAGGGGCTTGAGCTGCTTCATCCAAGTGAGGAGCCTTCCCTGAGAGAAACCTCCTTCCAGTGCCTTAAGGGGCTCCAAGAGAGCTGGAGAGGGACTTTGGACAAGGGCATGGAGTGACAGGGCAGTGCGTAATGGTTTCACTGACAGAGGGCAGGGATAGATGAATTATTGGGAAGGAGGGGAGGCCCTGGCACAAGGTGCCCACAGGAGCTGTGGCTGCCCCTGGATCTCTGGAAGTGTTCCAGGCCACGTTGGATAGGGCTTGGAGTAACCTGGGATAGTGGAATTTGTCCCTGCCCATGGCAGGAGGGTTGGAACTGAGTGGTCTTTCACGTGTCTTCCAACCCAGGCCATTAAATGGTTCTGTGAAAACCTCCCTAAGAATCACAAAATCATTAAGGTTGGAAAGGGCCTCTAAGATTATTGAGTCCAACCATTAAGCATGTCCAAACAGCTATTCTTCCCAAGAATGTGATGGCAGAGGACAACTTCTCATAATGGACTTGATTTACCATCTTGACTGCAAGAGAAATGCAACACAAAGGTATAAAATCTTTTCTTCCATCCCCTTCAATCCCCATGTCTGGTGAGCTCCTCAAAGTTATGTGGAGTGTGTTGTAGCCTCCTGTTTAACACAGAGAGGACAAAACTGTTTAGTCTTCAGTTGAAAAAATAAGTGTGGTGGAGAAAGAGGATGAACGTGGGGTGAGACACTCAGAGAAAATTCCTGAGCAGCAGCCCTGAGCAAGGCAGGGCACAATGGCAAAATTGTTCTCTTCCTGCTGCCCTCCTGGTACCTGGACTCTCCAAACCTGTCTTTTCAGGTCTGTGATTTGTCTGGCTGTGAAGATCCCAATTTGCCATAAAATCTGCAGGTGCAGATGGAACCCCACTTCCAGGTGTTGCACAGCAAGCATCACAGGCAGACAGAATCATTGAACACTTTGGGTTGGAAGCATTTTAAGGTCCTACTTAAAAGTTCTAACCCACTTTCCATGAGCAGGGATAGCTGAGATTGAGTGTGGAGGAGCCTGAAGGGCATCTTTGCCTTGATTTACAGCTCCATCAGGATCTGTGGCACTTTGGGACCAAGTGCCCTGCCAGAGCCATGACAGAAACCAGCTCATTTGAACCTCGACCCTCCAAAATGCTGGAAAGTCAATTAAAGACATAACCAGAGAGAGACCATGAGGACAGCGATCCCACAGCTCTGGTGTGGGGATGGAAGCTGCGCAGAAAGGTCTGTGTTGGAAACCCAACTCGTTCAGCATCAAAGGGAGAAGGAATAACAAGCAAGGCCTGCCCTCCTCCCCTCGCCTGTGCCGTGTGTTTGATGCAGCCGGAGCGGCGGCGCTGGCGCGGCGCCAGGGATCGCTCCCATAGATCCCAGCCGAGCTGATTAAGAAATGCAACCCAAGTAATTAATGATGGGGGAGGACTGAACCCATGGCAGAGCTGGGATCTGACTCGTTCTCTGCCATGGTTAACCCCAGAAAGAGTCAATTAGAGCAGGACTTCCCCACCTTTTGCCACGGATGCTCTCACTTTCAATTAAAATGGCTCGCCAGGAGCTCCGAGCTGCACGTTGGAGCCAGCAGGCTGCCCTGAGCATCAGCCTCCCCAGGCCTTTGTAGTTTCTGACCATATTCCCCTGCCATGCCAGTTTTTAATTTGTAAAAGTATTTGTCTGTATCTCACCCAGGCTTTCAGAGAGGTTTCAACCCTCTCCGCACTCTGTTTGACATCCTGGACAAGGTTCCAACATTTCCAGTATCAGCAATGGCACTTGCTCTGAATTTGTAGTTTCTGACCATATTCCTTTGTAGTTTCTGACCATATTCCTCACCCACGCTGGTTTTTAATTTGTAAAAGTATTTCTCTGTATCTCACCCAGGCTTTCAGGCAGGTTTCAGCCCTCTCTGCACTCTATTCAACATCCTGGACAAGGTTCCAGCAATGGAGATTGCTCTGAATTTGTAGTTTCTGACCATATTCCTCTGCCATGATGGTTTTTTAATTTGTAAAAATATTTTTCTCTCTTTTACCCAGGCTTTCAGACAGGTTTCAGCCCTCTCTGCACTCTGTTTGACATCCTGGACGAGGTTCCAACCCCTCCAGTACCAGCAATGGATCTTGCCCTGAATTTCAGGACAGGACATGGCTCTGCCTGTGGTAATGAGGTCATGCTGTTGGTAAGGTCCATGTGTGTTAATGCTGGGTCAATATTCTGTAGAGGTCTGGAAGTTTAGTTCTGTCTGGATGGCTGCAGGTTTGGAGGTGTTGAAGCTGATTTCAGCCTCCTGGATTCATAATCAGTTTGGTTCAGGTGTTGTGGCTAAAATCAGTAACAGCTCTAGCCATTTTCCCTCAATATAGAGCAAAGGAATGAGCTAGTAAATCTAGGCTGAAAACCCAATTTTAACTTTACCTGTTCTCTCTTACATCCTTTGTGTCAAAACAATAACATGAGAGAATTGCAAAGGAATCTTTTTAATTTTTCAATATAATACACTTTCTCCTTGTTTGTGTCTTGGAAGAGCTCTGTGTAACAGAATAAAATTCAGTTCACCCCTGCAAGTCCAAAAAGCTCAAAAGCTTCAGACTTCTCCTGACTGCCTTTAAAGGAGACTCCATACTTTAACAAGTGGGAATTGTTTTTATTTAGCTTTAGTTTATGACCACATCGAAAGATCACACCGTACTCAGCATCATAGTGGAGAGGTAATATCTTAAAATTTATCCTCCATTTTGATCCAGATATAACCCCCCTAAAACCCTAAAGTGATGAATATTTACTCTACCAGTGGAGACACACACAGATTAAGTCTCTTTCCCCACACCTTTTAACATAAAATCAAAGTTCATTTCCATGACAGTCTTTTATGATCTGCATCTCAACTGGAGAAGACATTTTCCAGCCCAGAGGGCAGAGGCTTTGCTTTATATTGTCAAAAGTAGCAAGTTCAAGTCCTGTGGTGAGGGTCACATTTTTTATAATAAACCCTTCATATCCTGTATTATCTCCTTGTTAAATGGTTCACTACATTAATTATCATTATCATCCAATATATTTTGCACTGAATGAAAATATTTCACCAATGCTTTTGGTTGAAGAAGCAAAACATAATACACCATTTTATGAGTAATTTTCATGAAATTTTGCATGCATCCAGATCTTGTGAGGTAGGGAACACACTTTGTTTGAACTTTATAGCCTTCTCATTCAGTTTTCATTAACAATTTTCCCTTTAGTTCTCAATAGGTTTCTCTAGCATTGAGGGAACAATATCAGAGCCCTCCTGTAGCTAATTTAATATCTGTAAATTTCCATGGCTGATAAGCAACAACTGCGCAGACGAATAGAAAAATAAAATAGTGAATGTGGGAGCAAAAAAAAAAACAGCCCACAAATGAAAGAATGAAAGTGGAGATTGCAAGATGCTATGGAGTGATAATCATTGCAAAATGTTTGGCTTTGTCAAGTAAAATGAATAACAGAACGGTGATTAATATTTGTCTTCTAAAAGTAAATGAAAAGCTTAAATGTGTTTGTTCCTTTCAAAAATCATTCTCTTAATAGGTAGAAATGCTCTCTCGTGGAGTTTTTCACCAGCCCCTGTTCTGAGCTGTGCTCAAACACAATCCCAGCTCTCTAAGGGAATAGACAGATGTGCTTCCTGGACCAAGAGATCATTTTCACATTTCTCTCTCCCTAAGCAAGGCTCTGGCCCACACTCATAAACTCATAAGGTTTACATGGTGTGTATTTGTATAGAAACGGTATACTTTTTATAAAAATATTAGATACTTTTGAGAAGTAGAACTATGAAGTATGTGTTGTAGTAAGACTTATGAGGGGAATTTTTAGATTATTAGTTTTAAAATATTTACAACATGGTGTAGCTAAAGCTGATAAACCATGAAACACTGGAGCGTATTATAATTAAAAAATAGTTACCTTCTTATTGTGATAGTGTAAATTATAACATCTGTATTGTCTCACCCTCCATGAGACTAAAAATAAAATCTGGCCCACACTCATAAACTCATAAGGTTTACATGGTGTGTATTTGTATAGAAACTGTATACTTTTTATAAAAATATTAGACACTTTAGAGAAATAGAACTATGCAAGATGTATTGTAGTAAGACTTACAAAGGGGTTTTTAGATGATATGTTTTAAAACATTTACAACATGGTGTAGCTAAAGCTGATAACCCAAGAAACACTTATAGTGTTTAATAATATATAATTAAACACTATTTTAATTTAAATATAATTAAAAATAGTTAGTTTCTAATTATGATAGTGTAAATTATAACATCTGTATTGTCTCACCCACCATGAGACTAAAAATAAAAATAAAAAATTTAAAACACCTCTCAGTTACCCCATCTCTGAGCCAGAAAAGGACACAGCCCAACACGCCGTAACACAGCTCATCTCCCAGTCTGTGCCCTCCCTCATGGCTGCAGGCACTGTGCAGCCCTGCCCTGCACTCCCACATGGATCCCGCAGGATTTGGTGGCACTCCAAAAGCTGAACACACCATCCTGGACGAGGATTTTTGGAGCTGTCCCATGCAGAACCAGGAGCTGAACTCAGAGATCCTCATGGGTCCCTTCTGTGATTCTAACAAGACACTTTACAAAACCCAGAGAAACCAAATAACTTTGCAGTGTGTGATGCCACTGCCTTTCCACAGAAACTCCAAATTTAGCAGATGAATTAACCGCAGCTCCACAGCAAACAAATCTTCCAGCAACAGCCCAGGGAAAGGACACTCACAGGCCTATCAACTGAAGGTGTGTTTTTAAACTCTTGCCTGCACAACGTAACTTTTCCTCATAAGCAGTTCCAGCTATACCTTTGCAGCTATCAAGCACAAGAAAAACTGTACTGAGGTTTGAATACAGTGGTACTCAAAGGACGGCCCAATGTGGTTTTTTTTTAAAGGCTGGGGAAGCACCACAGACCTTGCTGCACTTAAATCTTCCCTCAACAGAGAACTGAAGAGATGCATTTCTCTACAGATCATTTCTCTGGTCTGTAGAGAAATGCAAGATGAAGTGAGCAGTGAAAAGTGTGATTTTTCTCTCACTGGACCAGTCTTGGTGCTACAAGCCAGACCAATCTCGTGCAGACAGGGCTGGTGCCTCACCCCAGGCCACCGGAAAGACGGGACCTGCAGGAGGAAATAAATTCCCCTGGAAGCATGGGACCAACCGTGGTGCTGGCCACCAGGATGTAACAACAAGCAAAATTCTTTTCCAATCCTGCAAATACCCAAAGCCCTGGCACCCGCAGACTTCACATCTCTAATTAAAAATGGCCATGAGCACTTCAATAAACAACGCAATCCATCATGTCCAGGACACAATAAAGGGACACGGAGTGGAAAAGAAGCTTTGCCCTGTCCTGTGTGCTGTACTGTATGTGTTTCACCACGGGGAAGCATGTGCTAATTTCTTACCTCTCTGCTGACTGCACTGTCCTTTTGCATAGTTGCTGCTGAACTGCATGAAAGGTATTTCTAATCTCGTGACGGTGACTGAAAAGGGTTGAAGGACACAAATTAAGTCTCATAGCAATAGAGCAGCTCAAGAATGGAAGGTCAGCCAGTTGACTCTTCCCAGAATCCCCTGAACAATGCAATTATTCATGAAGGAAATTTCAAATTATTTTCATTAGACTTCTGTTTTACCAATCTAACCAAAGTGATTAATTAGGGATTAAAATATTTACTCTGCACATGCTGCCTTGGCACGGCACTAGAATATTTAAGCATTGTGCTAAAAGGGTCAGCTGTCTCCAGCCCTGTTTGGAATTCATTCTCTACTTTCTGTGTAAAAGGGCATTGACTCTCATGTCTACACCACACTTAGGATCCCATTAGGGACATGGAGAGAGAAGGGAAACCCTCCTCCTGCCCTTGGAGCTGCCCCAAGCTCCCCAACTTCTTTGCTGGGCTACTCCAGCACAGCAGCAGAGAAGAGCAACAGCAGTGACTACAGCAAGCCCTGCAGAGGATTCAAGGTTCCACTCCTATTCCACACACAGGACCAGAAAAGAGGGAGATGCTTGTGAGAACCTGGAAGGACCAGAAAAGAGGGAGATGCTTGTGAGAACCTGGAGGAACCAGCTAGAAAAGAGAGCCCTGTGATGGAAGACACAAGAATAGAAGAACTGGACACAAGAACAGAAGAACTGGACTCAGATTTCCAGTTGTGGAAATCCTGGCTGGTTTCTCATCCCTCTAAAAAATGGGAATATGGAGTTACCCCGAGTGGCAAATGCTTTCATTGTAGATGAAGTTTACAACATTTGGCATCCCCCAGTGAAACAGTGGGGTGGGAATGCCATGCTTGCTCTGTTCCCTTCCCAGAGCTGAACCAGCAATCCCAGGTCTGATTTTAGTCTCATGTGAAGGGTGAGACCATGCAGATGTTAAAGCCTGAGGTCAGAGCCTGAGTCAAATCCAACCCCTGCAGACCTCCAGGGGCTCCTGGAACCCATTTGCAATTCGTCCCTCACCTGCTTGTCCAACTGAACCCAAAGCAAAAGGATGAGAAACAACGAAAGACCCCGGAAAGGGTGAACATGGAGATGTGGGTGACGGTGCTCCAGCTCCACCAGATCCACCAGATCCACAGGGATGGCTGGATTTGGCTCAGCACCAGGGCTGGAGGCGTTTTCCTGGTGGATAACCTGGCAAACCCCGTTCAGGAGCCTCTGCAGGGTGGTTGAAATGCACAGAGCTGGTTGCTGCTGCCACTGCAACCTCACCAAGATGAAAAAGATGCATAACAGGATTTGCATTCCTTTCCAGAAATGACTGCTGCGAGCAAACATTTCAGCACTTATTTCTTACCAATATTATTAGGAGTCTCAGCCCATTTCCTGGATGGGGCATGTTTCCTCCGGGGGACTGAAGTCACCTGTCACTTTCTTTCTCATGTTACTTAATCGTTTTAGTCCAAGAAGCAAGCTGCCAATCATATTTAATATTTAGTCACCTTGAATGCATTGCTACTGATTAAATAGACTGCTATTTCAGTAAACAACTCGTGAGAGAATACTTACAGCTTCATTATAATTATTCCACCAGATATTAGAACATTATTCATATGTAAGTCCAAAGAATATTTAGGTCTTCTCCTATTTAGTTCACAAACAACATTTTAATTGCTGCCATATTAGCAGAGCTATCAGCGCTAATTGGATAATACCCCTTCAAAGATTTTTTCTTTTAGCATCCTCTTTTGCTTGCATGCTTTTAAAATGTCTCTGGTTTTTTGGCTCACTGATGATTACCCACAAAGAAATTTGCCCTTATGTGTCTATCAGACAGACACCTATATATATATATATATACACACACATATATATTTTTTTTAATTGTTCTTAGGTTTTCTTTGGTGGAGGAGGACTCTGTTGTTTGTACACATTGAAAACGAGGGGCTTCTGAAAGAGGGAGGAAGAGGATGATAGGACAAAGCCTGTACTGCAACTCATGACAAAGGCATGGTGAAAAATCCAAATTTTCTGAGATCATCCATAGACTTATCCATAATGAATCCCATAACCTGGGCCACATTCCCCTGGGGGCTTGGAGGATCATTTTAGAACCTCCCTGAAAAATTCATTAAGGGAATCAGAATCATGAAATTATTTGGAGTGGAAGGACTCTCAAATATCATCCAACTCCACCCCTGCCATGGGCAGGGACAATTTCCACTATCCCAGGTTGCTCCAAGCTCTGTCTTGGGCACTTCCAGAGATCCAGGGGCAGCCACAGCTTCTCTGGGCACCCTGTGCCATGACCTCACCACCCTCACAGCCAAGAATTTATTCCTAATTAAAGCCATACAAGTAAACTTACTGTTAGGAAGTAAATTTATTTTATTTAAGTTAATAGCCTTAAAAGCAGGGGCCTTGCTCCCAGCAGGAAGTGTCTTACAGGGTCCACACTTGGAACATGATGCAAACTGAAGCTGGGCAGCAAGTTTTGACAAATTATATGGTAAAGTCTTTGCACAGTGATGGCAGATTTAATGAGTGAGCTTTGCTGGGAAAGGAAAGGTAAAGGAGAATTTCCAGGAAAGTAAACATGTTCTGTGTCACTACCATCTAGGCAGGATCTTCAGGCCTTGCTTCTAGAAGGAAAGTTTTGTTCAGGAACCCAGATAGGGCAATTTATCAAAGGAACAGATAAATGCAAGTGTTTGTTTCGCTTCAGTGAGAGAAAATGAGAAATTGTTACTTAAGGTTGACCCAAACACATCTCCTTGTTTCTTCCCACTCCTTTCACCTCCTCTCCTTCCTCCCTCTCAGTTTTTTCAGTTTGACCACTGAACTGAAAAATTAATTATTCTTACAGCTCTATTAAAGGATAACTTATGCCAGGCTGCATGCAGCCTAAATGATGTACATTAAATATCTCTATTTCTTACTTGTTTTTCCCTCTCTTTTAACATTTATCCCTTGGTTTGAAAGTTTCTGAATTCCCAAAGTACTCATGGGGTGCGATCGATTGTTCATTAGGCAAATATGTGTTAAAAAAAATTAAATTAAATTAAATTTTTAAAAAAATTAAAAAATAAATAATAATAATAATAGTAGTAATAATAATAATAATTTTGAACCAGAAAGATAAAATTAAAGAGTCAGTTCCTAATCAGAATGGCACACACAGCCTTCAGTGTGCACAGTAATGACTATCTGTGTAGGACAGAGTTAAATGGGATATTGATGGGATATTGGGAAGAAATTCTTCCTTGTGAGGGTGCTGAGGCCCTGGCACAGCTGTGGCTGCCCCTGAATCCCTGGAAGTGCCCAAGGCCAGGTTGGATGGGGATTGGAGCAGCCTGGGATAGTGAAAATTGTCCCTGCCATGGCAGGAGTGGCACTGGATGATCTTTAAGGATCTTTCCAGCCCAAACCATTCTGTTCCATGATTTTATGATTCTCTCTACATCTCTGTCGGACCTTTCTGGTTTCTCAGCAAAACTCACCAACCTCACAACATTTTGGTGCAAATTATTCAGCTGGGAGGGCAGGGAACACATGGCTTGAGAAACAAAGTGAGGTGATCAACAGAAATAACCGAAGCTCGTTCATTTTTTGTGTCTCTCCATCCTCTGGAGGAGGTCTGGGCTTTGGTCACCCTCTGCTTTAGTCATTTATTTCAGTTTTCCAGCAGAAGTACTTACAGATAGAGAAATACGGAATTTATGCCTGGAAGAGGAATCCCAAATGCTTCTCATGGCCACAAAACCACGAATGGATCTGTCCATTCATAAATTAGAGGCCAAACACTCAGCTGTGAACCAGCAAGGGTTCACTGCAGATGCAAAGCCAAGGCTGAAACAGCTGGAAGTCAACATGATCCATTTTTGGATCCAAGCTGGGAAAGCACTTCCAGGAGAAACGACACAACTGCTGGGTGCAGCTGTGGTTATATCACACTGCAAGACACGGAATGCACTTGGAAGGATCCATAAAGATCCACAGTGAGCAGCCCCAGCAATGACCTGAGAGAAGGAGAATTGTTCAAGAATCCTCTCAGCTACTCATTGCTTGCCTCAGCCAGGCAAACACTGATCACAGGTTCAAAACACAGAAAATCAAAAGATCAGCTGGGTATTTCAGGGTGTAGAACACACTGCTCTTAAACTTCCTCAGAAGTTCTCACTTTTTTCGTGTGATTTCATTTCAGTCAGGTACACAGAAAAATTCACTGTGCAGTGCAGCTAAGAAAGCTGGCAGGAGCAAACATTAAAATATTCAGAACATCTTAAACTGCAGAGTTAGAGTTTTTTATTGTTGTTTTATAACTTTGCTTTAATCAACTTTTTATCCATTGACTCCCTCGCAAGTGCCAACCAATATAATTAGCACTATCTAAATTAGTTATCACTCAAAATTACTTCCTTCTTGGAAAAAAACAGTTTTATTTTTAAATCATAGGTGTTGCCATAGGCTGTACCAGAACTATATGCATGGACACATTTTAAGTAGATAATATTTTTAATCCTAATTAAAAAAAAATAAATTCATCCCCTCCATAAAATGTTGAGATTTGTGAATGACTTTATTTTAATTTTTTGATAGAAACATGGTAACAATCAACTGATTTTCATTCATATACCTACTGTGCACCTTCCATTGAAGCATTATATTGCTCAGCTGAGCTTTTATAGAAACTCAACACAAATTGCCACTGCGGGGTTTGTTCCCATTTCATTGCACACTGGATGGAGGGCAGAGGAGCCAACACTCCCCAGGGGTGCCTGTCCCAGGGGCTGTTATTGGCACACTGCCATCAGCAGCAGGACTTTGCCTTCTGCAGCCTCCAAACCCATCAATACCTGTTGACTTCAAGGTGAATTGCAAGTACATCAGTGCATCTGATAAAGCAGCTCTCAGCAGCGTGAGCTGAGAGTGGAGATGCTGAGATATCAAATCTCCCAAATGTGGCCTTGGATCCGGGACCTATCAGGGTGCTGAGAGGGGCTGGGCACCCCAGCTGAGCCACTTCAAAGGGACCAAAGATATTTGTGGCCTTGGCCTCAGGGGTCTTAGGATGAGGGAAGAGACAAGGATCTGACCCCATGTTTCAGAAGGCTTGATTTATTATTTTATTACATATATTATGTTAAAACTATACTAAAAGAAGAGAAGAAAAGGTTTCATCAGAAAGCTAGATAAGAATAGAAGGGGAAAGAATGATAAAGGTTTGTGGTTTGGACTCTCTGTCCAAGCCAGCTGACTGTGATTGGCCATTAATTAGAAACAACCACATGAGACCAATCACAGATGCACCTGTTGCATTCCACAGCAGCAGATAACCATTGTTTACATTTTGTTCCTGAGGCCTTTCAGCTTCTCAGGAGGAAAAAATCCTAAGGTAAGGATTTTTCATAAAAGATGTCTGCGACAGATATTATTTCACAGAAGCCCACAGGGTCATGATCTGGCTTTGAAAATGTTGTCCCTGGTGGAAATTTTATTCACTCAAGTTTGGATATGCTGCCTGGAGATTTCATAAAGCTCAGGGACATGGGTTAGGGGTGGCTTGGCAGTGCTGGGTTAAAGGCTGGACTTGCTGATCTTAAAAGTGTTTTCCAACAAAAATCATTCCATAATTCTGTGGTTTTACATCCTCCCACCACTCAGACCTTTGGGAGCCCAGCACTGCTGCAGGCTCTGCTCTGAGTGGGTTGCAGGAATATTTCCTTTCCCTATTGATCCCCAATAGTCAACCTAAATCCACCTTCTTCAGCATCAGGGAACAGTTCAGAGCTCCCATTTCCCCGAGGAAGGATCTCCTGGTGCCTGGGGGATGTTTCTCTTGCTATCCCTTGCAAGCTGTCATTCCTTTAGGGAATGATTTCCATGCCCTCACCCACCTGAATGCCCCTGGTATTTATCCCTTGCTGAGGGAAATGAGGATGGGATGGGGACGCTGGAGAACAGCCTGAGCTCTGAGAGGAGGCTCCTTCCAACACAGAAGAGGGGCAGGATGAGGCACAGGATGGAGAATATTGGGCAGACCCGAGCAGGAGGGCTGTGGGCACATGCCTGGAAATGCTGAGCTGCAGTGCCTCACCTGGGAAAGCTCCAGGCTTACAAAAAAACCACTTTAATTGTTGTTTATTGGACATGCCAGTGTTTATTAATGCTACACTGCAGTGCAGGGTACCCCAAATCAGTTTTATTACTCATTGCAATAAGAGCATCCATCACAAACTGCCCTTTCCATATATCCATCCTCCAGTCCCGCTCCCTCTCAGTTTCATGTCACTGGAGTTGGGGGTGTGGGAGGTGCAACAGGAATCAAAGCCACCTTATCATTTCAGTGTATCATTGGAAACTGGGTAAAGAGAAAGCTGAATCATTCCCCACAACCTGAGGGCAGTGCTATCTTTCATCCTGACTTGTTCTGCTATTTACAAAAAAACCTGCATAATTACCAGAGCAAATGCCACGTCACAGCCTGCACCTGCTATGGGCAAGATAGAGAACATTTTTCTGAAAGTAATAATTAAATAAACCCATCCATCAGTCAGCTGCATCTAGTTTTGTGGCTTCTGTGGGCTTTAAAAGGAGCAAAACAATGCATTTGTGCAAGGAGCTTTCTCTTCACGTTTTAATGGCAATTATTGCATGTAAACTAGCTTTTGTAAGAACTAGGAAGCAGATGGATGTGGTCAGAAAAAAACCCAGGCAAATACACCCACTGGAAAATCAAAAAGATAAAAATGCAAAGTCACTGCGTGTGTAGTTGTGTGTGTGCTGTGAAATGGTTCTTTTCAGCCTCAGCATCTGAATATTCCCAATGGAAATGTCATTACAAAAGACAACAGGTTGTTTCAGCAGAACTGATCAAAGGCTGAGATTGCTGTTCCAGGCACGGCCCCACAATGAGTCTGACAATCCTGAGCTAAGGAATTGTTATTTCCCAGAAGCTCAATCTCCAATGGAAGAGACATCCAGGAGGAGATGGAGATGCCTGAAATGCTGGGAAGCAGTGAGAGGGTTGTGAGGAGAGCACTGACAGCGTGGGAGCATCTTCTCATCTGGCCTTCATTTCCCCTCTGAGCTGTGCACTGAGGTGTGCCAGGCAGGGCACCCCTCCTTTAAACCTGCTTTAAACAGGAGTCCCAGCCTTCCTTTGGGGCTGCAGCACTTTCCTGATGCCAAAATTCATCCTCAGCCAAGCCAAGGGGTGATTTGGGTGCTGCACCTTCACAATGACCAGACAGATGTTGTAACCATGTTCACAGGGGTCTCCTGTTGAGGGAAGAGAAGAGGATCTGACTCCATGTTTCAGAAGGCTGATTTATTATTTTATGATATATATTACATTAAAACTATACTAAAAGAATAGAAGAAAGGATTTCATCAGAAGGCTGGCTAAGCTAAGAATAGAATAAGAAAGAATGATAACAAAGGTTTGTGGCTTGGACTCTCTGTCCAAGCCAGCTGACTGTGATTGGCCATTAATTAGAAACAACCCCATGAGACCAATCCCAGATGCACCTGTTGCATTCCACAGCAGCAGATAATCATTGTTTACATTTTGTTCCTGAGGCCTCCCAGCTTCTCAGGAGAAAAAGTCCTAAGGAAAGGATTTTTCATGAAAAGATGTCTGCGACAAGATGTTTAATGCTTGGGCTCAGGCATCTAAACATCCCCACATCTGTCCACCTGCTTCTTTCTCCATCTCTTCATGATGCATTTTCCTCTCTCCCAAGCTCACACCTGTGGTGCACATTCCTTTTACACTGCACTTTAGCTGAGAACTGGGATGAGCACATTTGTCCTGGGTGACCACTGGAGAGAGCTGCCTCTCCTCTGCCAAGGGACAATTTTAACCATATTAAGCCATTCCACATCAAATTTTGGGAAGCTGCATGCAAGGTAGGATTATGAGGATTAAAGGGGTGGAGGGCTCTGCTTTCCATTAAGGATTTGCTGACAAAGAATCTGTTGGCAATTAATAGATTAATAAATCTTTTTGTAAATGTCTCATGAATTCCTGCGGAGCCGAGCAAGGCAATGATCCCAGTTCAAAAGCCCACAGAGCACTCTGTGATATTTAAACCTGTGATTTGCAACTCTTCTTTTTTTTCCACAACTTTCCATGCTCAGAATTTTGCAGCAGTGGCCCAGGCCCTGCCCAGTGTGTCTAAACCACTTGCCAATGTTGTTCTTCACCACCTCCAGAGACCTTGCAGAAGCAACTCTTGGACAACTTTGGAAATCTTTGCTTTGGACCAAGCAAAACAAGCAAACCCTGACTTCAAAATGCTGACTTTTTATTGCCAATTAAGCCTTCAGAAAGCACTGAAGATTCAATTCTTGAAACACACTGTAGCTAAGAAGCATGTTTGAAAAGACACCACAACCAAAAATGGGAAGGCAACAGAAATGGCTCAAGAAAATTCCAGCAGATGGCTCCTACAGGGAAACAGAGCCCAGGAAAAACCCTGCATAATCACCTCTTCAGACAGCAAGGAAATAACTTCTGGGAAGGATTTACTTCCATCCCTTTTCAGTATCCCATATATTCAGAAACTCTTCCTGAGATCTGCAGTTCCTACTTAAAGAGTAATTTATTGATGTTCCTAAGAGAGAAGGCTTTAATTCACAAAATATAATTCATCAAAATGCTACAAAAATGGCAGTTTCATTCTGATCCTAATCTATAAAGCTTTTTGTCTATCTTTAAAGCTATGGTTATCTTGAAGTGCTTAGTCTCATATTCATTGCTTTTATAATTGGACAACATAGAACAATGGGAGATTTACTAGTTTATTAAGAACCAAAATGAATGTAATCCAATATCACCCTTTGTTGAAAGCCACCTACAAAAGAATTGCATGAGGATGTGAAATGAATAATCTTTCTTGGTTTTCTCCTCTTGAAATCACTATAGTGCCTTTCCAGAGCATAATAAATGGCAGGATGTTATGGAAAATTACTACAAGTCTTGCCAGGTAAACAAGTTCAGGAGATTTTGGGGAACTGGTGCAGCTCATTCCTGACAAAGATTTTCACAGAAGAATCATTTTTTATTTGAAATTATCCTTATGGTCCAGAATTAAAAAAGAAAGCCTTAGGATCAACAATCTGGTTCTTCAGATTCAGACATTCAACCCAACCTTTTTTTTGTCTTTTTCTTACCTATAAACATGGGCTCGTGCATGGAGCAAAGTTTCTAAGGTGGGAAAATAAAAATTTTTCCAGTAAAGGTAGGGCAATAAATAGCATTTAATATATAATAAATTCTTTTATATACAATATAATAATATATAATAAATTGATATCTAATAAATTGTTCCAGAAAAGGTAGGACAATAAATAGCATGTAATATATAATAAATTCTTGTATATACAATATAATAATATGTAATAAATTGATATCTAATAAATTGTTCCAGAAAAGGTAGGGCAATAAATAGCATTTAATATATAATAAAATGTTATATATACAATATAATAATATACAATAAATTGATATCTAATAAATTGTTCCAGAAAAGGTAGTGCAATAAATAGCTTTTAATAAATAATAATAAATTAGCACTGTGAAATAAATCTGAAAGAATTAGCTCGCAAGACCTAAGTCCTCCTCTGCATTATTAGTCCTTTAAAGAGGAGCTGAATGATCAGTGCTGAGCAAGAGTTAAATCTTCAGGAACGAGAGCAATGAAAAAATGGGAGCAGTGCCTCTCCATGATGTGTCACAGTTTGAACCAAGCAGCCAAACAGAGAAAGGGATTTTGATGACTCCTTGCCATGGACAGAACTAATTTTTCGTGTTGTAAATTCTTTCTAGGTTGGAATGAAGCTGAAATACATTGAAAAAAATTCACAAATCCCATTTTGGATAAAAACTGGCTTTGACTGGGCAGTGAGCTCAGGGAGTGTCTGCCACCAGCTTGGTCTCCTCAAGCCCGCTTCAAATCAGAATACCAATTTCTAATTTCAGTTCAGCTCAGTTCTCCGCTATCACTGTTCAGCTCCACCATTATTGCAACAATTTCTTCCCTGGCCCTCAAAGTGCTTTTGTAAAGAAAGAAAATGGCACTATGCCTCATTCGCCCTTAGGGAAACTGAGGCGCACAGAGACAAAGATTTACTTTTGTAAGTAGGACCTAGAGAGCAGAGCAGTGCAGAGCAATAGGAATCTCTGGTGCCAGGAGGGGTCTGTGCCCTGCACCAAGAGGTCACAGTTTGGGCTCAGACCCATCTTGGGGCTGGATTTCCATCACACCCATGGCTGTCACTTGTGGGGATCCCTGAGGAACCAGTCCTGAAGCAGCACTTGACTCCAGTGTGTCTCTTTGGACTCCTCAATAATTCCCTTATTATATTTCATCTTCAATAATCTGCCTTTTCCTGATCATCATCCAACCCTAACCTTGCTCTGTAAATTCTCAGCTTTGTTGTAATGCAAGCAAAAAATGCATTGAGCTCCTTGGAGCAGACCTCCAGGGAGATGTCAAAACCTTCAGGAAGGGAACCACAAAGCAGAGGTGCAGTAAGTTAGTTCTTAAATTCTCTTTTATTTGATGTGGTGTTTATGAAAGGCCTGATTTCTACCTCTCTTTCTTGCACCATGAGCTTGTGGTCTTCCCATCCTCTGGGAAATAGGATGCTGGGATTCCTGAGAGAAATGGGAGAATTCTCTCCTTCTGTTTGACAGGACCCAGCTCCCCACCTCCAGGAGGAGAGATGCTGGGATCACTGAGAGAAATGGGAGAATTGTCTCTTTCTGCTTGACAGGATCCAGTTCCTCACCTCCAGGAGGAGAGATGCTGGGATTCCTGAGAGAAATGGGAGAATTCTCTCCTTCTGTTTGACAGGACCCAGCTCCCCACCTCCAGGAGGAGAGATGCTGGGATCACTGAGAGAAATGGGAGAATTGTCTCTTTCTGCTTGACAGGACCCAGCTCCCCATCTCCAGGAGGAGAGATGCTGGGATGACTGAGAGAAATGGGAGAATTGTCTCTTTCTGCTTGACAGGATCCAGTTCCTCACCTCCAGGAGGAGAGATGCTGGAATCACTGAGAGAAATGGGAGAATTGTCGCTTTCTGCTTGACAGGATCCAGTTCCTCACCTCCAGGAGGGCTCTGGGCTGATGCATCTGCAGGGAGATGGGAAAAAATAGATGGGAAAACCTCAGCATGCAGATTGCCATGGCTCAGCTCCCCCCTCCCCACCACCAGCAATGGAAATAAGCAGATCTGCCACTGGGGCAGCATTTGAGCCCTTCCCATGGGAAAAGCCAGAGGGAAAAGGCTGGATTCATGCAAAGGTCACTGACAAACTGAACCCAGGGGATCTCCATGCATTTACACCCTGCAGAGGATCCACCCAAAAACACCTCAAAAAGTGAGAATCACTTCAAGCTCTCTCACACAGATCGCACATAAGATCATTTCTCAAGTTAAACTTTATCCATTGGCTTCAAGAATAAATAAATGTTATTAATAAATGTTATTGTTGGTTGCTCTGCTTTTCTGCAGCACATGGCAGGGCAGGATGTCAATTGCCTCTTTGCTCAGGACTCGTTTATCTTCTGTTTTTCCCTATAGATGCTTCCTTATAAAGAGAAAAAAAAAAAAAAAGGAAATGAACAAATTGAAAAAAAAAAAAAATCTTGTAGACCCAAAAGAAAGAATGCACCTATTATAAAATAAAATCTCTTTTAGTAGCTATTAGAATGCATTAAAAATATTCACAGGACTCTCCCCTCCAGTTATGTTGCAAAAGCCATGCAAATAATTGTGGCTAAGTGCAGTACAGTGACAGTCAATATTGTACTTCCCAAGCTAGCACTCATTATTCTTTATGGAAATCATGCATTTTGTGAAAGATCAAAAGATTTACATATCATATGGAGTGCTTCAGGGAGTGACTTGCTGTGCACTTTAAATGCACAATGTTCCACAGCCATTTAAATACAGATTTCATTTCTCTCTTCTGTGTGATATTAAATTTGAAAAAGGAGTGAGACAGGGACGAAATCGACTTGGGTACCTTTGTTCACATCATGAAATACAATTTTAATTTGCTTCTGATATAGAAGTTTAATATTTTTATGGGATGTTATTGAATAATCTGCTAGGCTCAGCATTGGCCTTTTCTCAGGAAAGAGATGAAAGAATTTTTTTTTATTTTTTTCAGAGCACTGCAGGAAAAAATCGTCAGCTCTTCCATGCCCTGGAGAAGGAGACAGACTTTGACTGCTTGGCCTCCCTCCACCATCAGCTCCCCTGCAACCTTGCCCTGTTGGTGTGGTCTGCACTGGAAGGGGCTGCCCCGGCTGGAGTCACCATCCCTGGAGATGTCCAAGGATGTGGCACTCAGGGCCATGGTTTGTTTGGCAAGGTAGTGATCAGCCAAAAGCTGGACCTGATGGTCTTGTGTCACAGACATCTTTTATGAAAAATCCTTTCTTTGAGATTTTTCCTCCTGAGAGGCTGAAAGGCCTCAGGAACAAAATGTAAACAATTATTATCTGCTGCTGTGGAATGCAACAGGTGCATCTGTGATTGGTCTCGTGGTTGTTTCTCATTAATGGCCAATCACAGTCAGCTGGCTCAGACAGAGAGCCGAGACACAAACCTTTGTTATCATTGTTTCTTATTCTATTCTTAGCCGGCCTTCTGATGAAATCCTTTCTTCTATTCTTTTAGTATGGTTTTAATGTAATATATATCACAAAATAATAAATCAAGCCGTCTGAAACGTGGTGTCAGATCCTCATCTCTTCCTTCATTCCAAGAACCCCTGTGAACACCATCACAGTCTTGGAGGTCTTTTCCAAACTAAACAATTCTGTGAGTGTTCCCTGGGTGCTTCCCCTCAGAAGGTGAGGTGGGGCTGACAGCCAGAGCTGCATTCCGGGGAATCCACCAAGGCTGGGACCAGTCCAAAAAGCAGATTGTTCAGAATGGTCTGCAGAGCTGGGGGTTATTTCTGGGTGGCATCCACGAGTCTGGGTTATTGTTGAAGATTGCAATGCAAGATGTTTTCCATTACCATCTGTATGGCAGGTTACCTCTGTCAAGTGGGCAGTTTGCCTTATCTCTCTCTTTGAGTGACCACAATCACTCCTCCCTCGGGAGGGGACATTGCTGATAACAGCTATTGAATGTCCCTGCATGGCTGATAAGAACTACAGCATCCCATTGGGAGATGTGAGCCCAGAGGGAGGAGCCAAGCATTCCTGCCTGGATATAATCTGGAGATTCTGCAACACCAGCACGGCTTCTCCACTGGATTCCCCAGAGGAACAGCAGCTGCCTCTTCTTCCACTGGATCTTCAGAGGAAGAATACATCCTTCTCTACAGGATCCCTGCTCCAACAGAACCACCCCTGACACTGCAGGAGGGCTGAGCCACAATTCCAATGGGACTGCTGCCAACAGCCTGACCCACAGGGTGTCAGGTTGGGTTCTGACTCTGTCAGTGCTGTTCTAGTGCACTGCATTGTTTATTTTATCCTTTATTTTTTCTTTTCCCTATTAAAGAACTGTTATTTCCTGCTCCCATATTTTTTGCCTGAGAGCTCCTTAATTTAAAATTTATAGCAGTTGAGAGGGGTGGGGAGGGTTCACATTCTCCATTTCATGGGAGGCTCCTGCCTTCCTCAGCAGACTCCTGTCTTTCCAAACCAAGACAATAATTCAGGGTCTAAGCAGCAGCACTGGGAGGAGTTGGGCACCACCCAACAAGAGATCCACACTGGTGAGGATGAGGAAAATTGTCCCTCTGCCCCCTCTGAAGGGAGAAAAGAGAGTTTTCTGCACAAGCAATTAGTCCTGTATTTCTGAGCAAGAAGGAAAGTGTTGCATGAGCAGGAAATCTGCCCTGTTTGTTTGCTCCTGATACATCTGCATTATTTTCTGAACGGAGCAAATGGAAAACCTCTTTAATGAAGCATAAAACTATGTTGTGATTAAGGCTTATTCTGTGTAAATATTGACTCAGATAACACTTTCTCGGGACAAACAGACCATAACCCATGACTCTGGCAACAAAGCCAGGAAGATTAACAGGAAAGATGCATTTTCTGGTCATCTGAAGAGAAGTTTGACACGGCCAAGACAACAGGCAAAGTCTTTTATGATTGTGAGATCCAGCCACAGGGGCTTCAAGAGGCTGTAGCTTTCTAGTTTTAGTGAATATTTGAAAGTTCAGGGGAAAATATCTCTGTCCTTCCCTAAGTGGTTAGCACAGAGACAAGAGCAGAGTGGCAGGAATTTCTGGAAACTTCTAAAAGTGAGAACTTCTCCCATTATCTTGGAGGAAAGATTACCCAAGGAGTCTTGCAAGCCCTGTTGAAGTACAACCACTGGCTCTTTGACCTTCACCTGCAGATAAAATCAGAATAAGTCAGGCATGCAGATAATAATCCTGGGAGAAGAACAGGTAGATTGGGGTCTGGAAAGCAAAATCTGTAATTAGAACAGAGGGTGCTTGGAAAATCAGCTCAAAAGGGAGAGATAAAATCTTGTGCCAATTTCAATGGTGTGATGTTTTCTGTTTCTTTCAAAAAGCATAGATTTGCTTTATAATAATTTTAAAAAATAGTTTTATTTGGAAGAAAGGTCCTGGTCTGAGGGAGGGGGTGTGAAGGGTTTTTGGTTTAGACATTGTTATGTGTATTACAGTCAGTTCAGAGAACCAAGCTCAAACAGGATCCCATTTTGGGGGAAAAAACCCAAACCAAACCAATCCCAAAAAAACCAACCAACCAACCAAAAAACCCAAAAAACAACAACAATAACAACAACAAAAAACTACAAAGAAAACAATAAAAAACCCCAAATAACTCACCACAAAAAGCCTAACCAACCAAAAAAACCCCACAGGAGTGAATCTCTGTCCCAGAAGGATTACCACGAGGTGAGGGAAGGCACACAAGAGGGTGAGGATTCTACAATTCTGTTTTCTGGGATTTCAGACCTTTCCATCTCTGTCTGCAACTAGCAAAGCAATGATACCTCCCAGAGAAATACCACCTCCAGGGCTAATCAGCTGCCATGTCTTGGAAATATTCATAAATAAACAGAAGAAAATGAATTGTTTCCCACAAATACTTAACAGATAAACCTTCCTGGGAAGGAAAAAAGCTCCCTGAGAAAGGAATTATCTCCTTGGTCCAGGGGAGTTTTTGATCATTATTAGGATTTGGGAATTTAAAGAAATCATGACAATAGATGATGGTGTCAAATAGAAAAGCAAGTAAACTGCTGCAGCTGTACAGGCACAGCAGTGTTCTGTAATTCCAGTCTGGGATATCACCGGGGCAAGGTGAGGAGTTCGGAGAGTTAACAGGAATTATTTGAGCAGGAATTTAATTCTTTGAGATTTATTCGCTTATTTTAGCTTTCAAAACTCTTTAAAAGGTAAAATTAACTTTGGGCATGCCCCTAAATGTCACTGTGGACAAGAGAAAGGATTTATACTGGGTGTTTTTTTCAGGGTTTTGGCAGTGCAGATGGTCTTAAAGGACAATAAGGATGGACCGGGAAATCCTGGACATGAACCTGAACTCTGTGGGCACTTCAGGAGGAAGATTATCTAAAACAGATTCTGGTTAGTCTTTAACTCCACCCTCTCTCCAGTCCTTGTTTCTTCAGACAGTGTTTTTTCATGGTATCATGGAATCATATATGTCTCAGACATCTTTTATGAAAAATGCTTTCTTTGAGATTTTTCCTCCCGAGAGGCTGAAAGGCCTCAGGAACAAAATGTAAACAATGGTTATCTGCTGCTGTGGAATGCAACAGGTGCATCTGTGATTGGCCCATGTTGGATGTTTCTAATTAATGGCCAATCACAGTCAGGTGGCTTGGACAGAGAGCCGAGTCACAAACCTTTGTTATCATTGTTTCTTATTCTATTCTTAGCCGGCCTTCTGATGAAATCCTTTCTTCTATTCTTTTAGTATAGTTTTAATGTAATATATATCATAAAATAATAAATCAAGCCTTCTGAAACATGGAGTCAGATCCTCTTCTCTTCCCTCATCCTCAGACCCCTGTGAACACCATCACACATACAGGCTGGGAAAAACCTTTATGATTACAAAGTCCAACCATTCCCCCAGCACTGCCAGGCCCACCCCTAACCCATGTCCCCAGGTGCCACATCTACAGCTACAACATATCTGGAATATTTCCCTACAGAATTCTGCCATTGTCTTTCCACCTTTGCCACCTGTCCAACCCACCTAAACTTTCAAATTTCTCCTCTGTTCCCATTGTAAACTTCCCCAAGCTGAGCTCTGCAGCTCCAAGGATTTCTGGATGTGTCAGAAGTGTCCAGGTTAGCTAAGTGTTTGTAAAAGATAAAATTATTGTTTTCTGGGAAAAACCCCCAACAACAACAACAGGGGAGACACAAAATAATAACCCAGCAGATCTCACAAGCCAATTGCCAAAACCCTTTACAGCCGTGCTTTGTCTTCCCACCAGCTGCAGATCCCAGCCCTTATTTTGGGCTCTGCACTGCAAAACTGGCCTTTCCTTTCCACTGGAAGGAACCAGGAATAAAAGAAGCACGGAAATGTAAAGGCTGAAATGAAAGTGGGAGAGCAGGGGGAGCGTGGCAGTGCTGGTGTTAACGCTGAAGTATTCCCTGGGAGCGTGAGCTGGCAAACGGAGTGGACACCCAGATATTTGAAATGCAGCCAAATAATTTGGCACATCTCTAAACTGGCACAAAGCAGTCTTAGCAGAGCTTCCTACTGCTGCTGGCACTTTTACAGCTGTCTTTCTTCATCTTGCTCTTCCCACTGCAACAGCTACTCAACAGGTGTTTCCACAGGCACAGTGTGTTTGGCAGCTGCAACCCTTCAATATTATCGCTGGAATACATTTTTCTCCCCATCAACAGCATTGCCTGGCTCTGTTGCCCAGAGGCCAGCATGGCAACGGGGACAGCTGACCAACTGGATTTGGGAAAAGGGGGCTGTGGGCTCTGGGCAGCCAGATGTAGGAGCCAGTAGAGCAGTTGGAGAACATCAAGGCTTGGCATGGCTCGGGAAGGCTGGAGTGATGCTTGGCTGAGGTTTGTCTGGAGCCCCATACTCTGCTCACCTGGGTCTTCACTGCTTTTTTTTCACTTGTTGCTCTCCTGGTCCCACGTCCATCAACAGAACATATTCTTAGTTATTTTCTGTTGATTAAACAGGCATGGAGAACATAATTTCTTTGTTCTCTGTTGTTCGCTTGGAATGCAAGGGGGTTTCATATTCTGTGATTTTCTTCATTGCAAATAAGTTTCCCTAACCTCTGGGTTTCCTGTCTTTGATTTTTCATAAGGATTGAGTGTTTGCTCAAATTAAGATGGATTTTCCCTGCCTGACCCTGTTCAGTCTTCAATCCAAATGTGCTTATAGCAGAAGGCAGGAGAATTCAAATCCTAGAGGAAACCTGGGAACTGTGAGACTTTCAGACACAGAAAGCACCCAGAGCAATTCAAAGGTGAGCCATTTTGGAGTAGAGTTCATGAGGACATTAAAATTAAAGAATTATCTTTTTGCTTTTTTTTTTCCAGCTTGCCTGTGGGGCTTTTTGGCCTTTTTTCACCTTTTTGGTTTTCATCTCATACACGCCAAGGCAGTCTCAATTCCTTCAGCAATGCAGTTTGCTGGATGTTTTCTTCTTCCCATTGCACATTTTCCCCATGCACAAAACCTTGCAGCTGAGAAGCTTCCAGAGCAAGAGAAAGATGGTGTTTAACAGCCCCCAAACAAGCTTCTCTCCATGGATTTATCTGCTGGCTTTTTGAACCTTGGTGAACTTTGAGCATCCACCAAGTATTGCAGCCAGGAGCTCCATCCCTTCACATCTCTGGATGCAAAGAACCCCTTCTTGTTTATTTTGTGCCACCATGATAATTTTCTGGAAAATCCCTTTGCCAGGATTTCTTCTCCTGGGAAGCTTCAGCTTCTCCCTGTTTTGCTGCTTTGGAATGTGATTTGGAGATTGTTTTTCCAGCATTAAGTGAATTGTTTCTACTTAATGGCCAATCACGGCCAGCTGTGTCAGTCTCTCTGAGTCAGTCACGGGTTTTTATTATTGATTCTTGTTAAACCTTCTGATGTATCCTCTCTATTTCTTTAGTATAGCTTTAGTATAGTATTCTTTTAATATAATATAACATTATAAAATAATAAATCAGCCTTCTGAGAACATGGAGTCAAATTCTCATCTCTCACCTCATCGTGGGGACCCTCACATACACCACAATTTTGCATCCATGACCCAACAGTTTTGCTTGGTGTCCCTGAGTCTTGTGTTGGAAAACAGGTGGGAAAATGAGTTTCTGTCCCTCCCTGCTTCTCCAGCAGCTGTGGTTTCTCAGGTCTGAGCTTATGGGTAAGTTCTCCACCCATCCTCCCTTTCCCATGAAGTGCTTGACATGGACATTTAAAATACAAGTATGGAAATGTCCCAGTGGATCTTAACTCTCTCTGCTTCCCACAACATCTCACCTTGGATTCAGTCCAGGGGAGGCCATGAAGGTGATTAAAGGGATGGAATCCACTCCTGTAGAGAAAGGCTGAGGGGGTTGGTGTTGTTCATTGAGGAGATGATAGAGCTCCTTCCAGTGCCTGAAGAGGCTCCAAGAGAGCTGAACGTGGGCTTTGGACAAAGGTACAGGACAAGGAGGAATAGCTGCACACTCAGAGAGACCAGATTTAGATTGGATATCATGAAAAAATTCTTGCCTGAGGGTGAAGGTGCTGAGGCCCTGGCACAGGGTGTCCAGAGCAGCTGTGGCTGCCCCTGGATCCCTGGAAGTGTTCAAAACCAGGTTGGATAAGGCTTGGAACACCCTGGGATAGTGGAAGGTGTCCCTGCCCTTGGCAAGGGGTTGGAAAGAAATGGTTTTTAATTTCCCTTCCAACCCAAACCATTCTGGGGTTCCATGACCTCTCCGAAGAGCCTGAATTGTATTTCTAGCCCTCTTCTCTCTATGTTTATGTTGGATGTGTAGACACAGATTGGCTAACCACAGGTAGGGGCCTTGAAGAGCCCAAGTCTCAAGGTATCTGTGCACAGAATAAAAGTTGTTAAATCTCTGTCCAGAGCACCACGAGCTCTCAGTTCCCCACAAGGACCAGGAGGCCGTGAGGCTGTTACAGCCCTCTTCCCATTCTCCCCAATGTTGCCATTAATATGTAAAACCTTAAGCTTGCTAAAGGGATTATTTCCCATCCTATCTGATTGTAAACTGGCATTTCAATGATTACATGTATCTTTTTGTCATTTCCTCGTAAAACATCTTATTCTTGAACAGCATAATTGGCCTCTTACTAATGTTTAATGAATGATTAAATCAGCATAAATGCAACATACAGCTCGACATGGAAAGCATGTTTACAACCTCCAGAGCCACAAAAATGTAGTTTTTGCAATATAGGTTTTAAACCCTTGTAGTTTCCTGATTATGAACTTTCTGGTATATTTCACATTAAATACATGGGAAAGAAAATGTGAATTTGCCTGTGTGAGCTCAGAAGCAATTCAGCCACTTATCATTTTGTTTGCAATTCATAACCTGTGTATTAACAACACCTCTGTGGTTTTCATTTAAGTATATTATGTAATCTTCCCAAATTAAAAGCCAATTAAAGTCACATAATTGCAGAGCTCAGGCAGGTAAGTCCTTGTGGAGATGGCTAAGCAAGGACACTGCCTTGCACTGGCACATCACATTAACCACCCTCACAGAGAGATTCCAGGATTTGCCCAGGAAAAGGAGTCCAAGTCAAATGAAGCATCAAATGAGTGTAAAGAGAAATGGAAAGCTATTTCTTCAAAGGAAGGAGAAATATGGGAGGATACAAATCCAGCTTTCTGAAATATGAGGTTGAGAGGCTTTTAAGACAAATGGAAAGTCAATGATGATCTCAGGATCACAGGTGTGAGATTAATTTAAGAAAGTCCACTTTAATAAAGGCCCCTTTTGACAAAAACCAGACCCATAAAACTGGGATATGTTTTACCTGGGTGACTGCAGCACTCCAGAATCCTGTAGGAGTGGAAAAACCAAGTGAAGTCCTAAGGTTTATCCAGTGGAGTTAGGGGAGTATCACTGATCCTCTCCAGGTCACTGGCTCAGGAAAGATCCACCCATTTCAACAAGTACAGAGAAGCCAGGGAGATGGGGAATTTCAGTCTTCCAGGAGAAGATGCAAAAACATTCTGCTTTCCCTGTAGAAATATGGCAGGGAAGTGAGCACAACAAAGCAAAGAAGCCTGCTCAGGCAGAAAACTGGCATTAGCACAAGGATATATCAGAACAAGCCAAATAGTTTGGGGGTGGAAGTTACAGCTCCCAAGCACTGAGATGCTGAAGCAGCTCTTCGACAGATGCTGCAGGGCCAAGGAAATGCACAGGTTTGGAGTGAGGCTGGATTTGTTCGTGAAGGGGCTGGGGGTCTGTTTTCCCTTCAAAGCTGCTATCTGCATTGTTCAGCAAGAAAGTTTCTCTGCAAGAGCAGGAAGCAAAAAAGACACCGTGAGGCAGCATCCTTGAGGTGTGCCAGGCTGCTGGCTGATCCTGGGGCTCAGCTGCACCATGGGATTGTTAATTTGAGACAAGACCTCCAAATCACCAGCTGACCAGCTCTCCTGGGGTTCAGCTGCACCATGGGATTGTTAATGTGGGAAAAGACCTCCAAGATGACCAAGTCCAACCATATCCCCAGCTCTGCAAAGGCCACCCCTAAACCACGTCCCCAAGTGCTGCTGTCTGGGGATTTCCTGAGCTCCCTCTGCACCTCTACTGAAGAAATGTCTTTTCTCATTCTGGAGAGGAGGAGAAATGGGGATTTTATCCAACCAGACCAGCGTGATGCCCACACAAATGGATTTTCCCTTCTGCTCTCCCACAGCTGTTGCTATTCCTCATGTGCTTTTATGGCAAAATTCCACAGTCAGGACTTTCTGCCCACTGCCCAACCTGTGGCCTAGTCCATAAAGCCCAGCTGACAGGAATTCTTCCTCCAACCTCCTTTGTCATTTAACCCTCCCATATCTTGCTGCCTCCATCCACTTCTGGATTGCAGCATACAAGGCAGTGAAAAGAAGAAGACAGTTGGGTGGTCTGTTATGGTTACAAATGCAAACAAAGTAAAAAAAAAACTAAAAACTAATTAAAATGGCAAAACAATGTCTTATAAAGGAATTTCAGTATTAAAAAAAAAAAAGATGGGGGATCAATATTCCATTTTCTGAGGTGTTGCTGTAACACTTCACAAGGGTCACAGCACTGGTATCTCAGCACTTCATCCAGCTACCATGCACCACAGACTAAATCTGAGTTTGGCAAACACTTTCCTGGTCTCATCATCTGGTTCATAAAACCACTGGAGGATTTTAAAGGTACCACAGGCAGGTGCACTTTTAGCTGGCATCCCAGTTTGGATTCATGGCATGCCCTACCCACCAGCAGGAGCAAGTGTTACTGCTCTCAGCAAAACCAGCCCAGATTTATTCATTAACACATGAGGAAGGAAAGGCAGGAGCTGAAACCAGCAGAGATTCACCCATTAAAAAGAACAAAAAGCCGAATCAGGTAATGCAAGAGCACAATATTTTAACCAAAATGCAAAGAAAAATTAATCATCAAAACATTTGGAAATTTTCGGCCAAGGTGTCTGATGCTGTCATGACAAGACCACAGTCTGAAAGTGATCCCAGGGTGATTTTTAAATTTTTTTAAAACAAAATCACAGTGTCAGAGAATGACTCTTCAATGAGCCTTTGTCCCTGCATTCCCATCCCTGGCAGTTCAGCTCTGGGGGCTGGGGCTGCTCTGCTTTGCAAATCTTCTGAGATACTGAAATGTCCGAAAAAAAAGAGGTTCCTGTGAGAATGCCAGGTGAAGATTTCGAGCTGAATGTTGGAATAACCAACTTTCCAAGCCAAATTGATTCGAGTTATCTTATTTGCTTTTTATGTAAACACAGGTAAGCTATTCTTGTATTTTAGGAAAATAATGGAAATAAAACCAAAAAGTAATGCAGTGTCAAGCTCCTTCAAGCATGCCCTGATCTGTCACTAAGGGAATCCTCCCCAGCCATGTTTGAGGGCTCCACATGAACCATGGCAGTGTCTAAAGCTGCTCTGTTTGCTCTCTCTGACACAGCCCAGTGGTTTCAGTCAACACAGATACCTGGAGACTGCCGACTTCAAACATTGTTTATTGAGCAAACAACCACCCTACAGCTCAAAAGGCAAAGGGGGGGGGGGGGGAAGAGATGGGCAAGTGTCCCTGTGAATGTGAGTCAGGAGGGACACGAGCCAGCCAAGGATATTGGAGAATATAGCAAATATTCTGTTGCCAAAACCATCTAACAAAATAGACCAAGGATAAAATAGCAAAACCAGAACCAGTGGACTGGGATGTCTGGGTTAAAATCTCTGCCAGGAAGGTGTTTAATTCTCAAGATAATAAAATTCTCTAGGTGCTGCAGTTTCCACCCAAAAAGTCTTCACAGCACCTGTATTTCAGCTGTTGGGCACTCACGTGGCCACCCAGGTCCTGCAGAGCACTGGTGGGATTCCTGCATGGAATCTTCTAGAGGGGAAAAAGGGAGGATCTACCCAATCAAAAATAAAAGGGGAAGGACACACTAGTGGCTAAAATATTCTGTTACATCACACCAATTTTTTCATGTGTCCTGTACCAAATCTGATCCTCCTTGGTAAAATTATTCAAGATTGAGGGTTAGAGGGAAAACAGGAGATTTCTGAGTGCTGGAAACTTATTGGTCTTCAAGCACTAAGGTTTAGTTTTAAAACAACTCACATTCAGTCACATCACTCCTGGGGCAGGACACTGTGTTGTTCTCATGTTGTAAAGCCAAACAAATGAAACAGAGACAGACCAAGAGATCACTGAAATTTATTTTGCCCATTTTAGAATGTTTTCCAAGGGTTTACATATCCACTGGCTTCTGACATGATTTACCTGGAGTGGTGCATGGCATGGAAACGCCCTCCTTCTCTGGAAATGTCAGCAAATCTTCTGTTCCCAACAAACCAGCAGAGCCTGGAAAAGGGACTGGAGATGGGGTGAAGATGATAGTTTGGGACATTACTGTGAAAGATGAGGATCCATGCAGGGAAGCAGAGATGGCACGAGGCAGAATGGGAGCATGGAACGCACAGAACATACAAAAGATGGGAACATACAAAAGATGGGAATTTCAATCTTCCAGGAGAAGATGCAAAACCATTCAGCTTTTCCTGTAGAAATATGGCAGGGAAGTGAGCACAACAAAACCCATGAAGAAAAGCACTGAAACTCAGAAAAACTCACTTTCTGAGTTTCTCCACATGATGGTGGCTCAAGGCTGTGCAATTGGGGCACTGTGGTATTTTCTGAGGCCCCCATCATTGGAAGGAAATAATGAATCTGACTCCATGTTCTTAGAAGGCTAATTTATTATTTTATGAGCTATATTATATTAAAGAATGCTATACAAAAATTATACTAAAGAATAGAGAAAGTATACAGACAGAAGGCTAAAAGATACTAATGAAAACTCATGATTCCTTCCAGAGTCCTAACACAGCTTGGCACTGATTGGTCATTAAGTAAAAACAATTTACATGAAACCAATGAAACAATCACCTGTTGCTAACAATGTCCAAACCACATTCCAAAGCAGCAAAACACAGGAGAAGCAAATCAGATAATTATTGGTTTCATTTTTCTCTGAGGCTCCTCAGCTTCCCAGGAGAAAATCCTAGGCAAAGAGATTTTTTAGAAAATATGACAGTGACAGAGCACCTTCTGTAGTGCACATTAGAGGGGGAGAAAATGCAGAGAAAAACCCAAGTAGGGAATGGGTTGTGAGAGGGAACACGTTATTCTCCATCCATTTTCAGGGAGAAGAGGTGCTGGCATCCCAGCATCCCAGATTCCTTCCTTACAGGAAACCTGGGCACTGCTTCTTCTCAGTCTCAGTGCTGTCACAGCTGTCACCACTGCCAAGCAAGCTCCGGTGCCACCCTGTGCCCCTCTCTCCAGGGAGGAAATTCCCAGTTTCCATCTCAGGGCAGGAGAGCTGGCATGGCAGAGCCCTCGCAGATGGGTGAGCAAACCCACAGCTGGCACTGCAGCTTGCATTTAGACAATTACACACCCTGCCAGCAGCCACGCTTCTTGGAAGGGATTGTGCTGTAAATATTTCACTGCCTGCTGCCCGTGGCCGCTAAACACTGACAAATGCTCCTGTAACAAAGGCTTGGGCTCTGGACCTCAAACCTCTTCAGTCCCAAACTCCAGCCTTGCTCCTGTAACTCATCCTCACCCTGGCAAGGTTGTTTTAGTGGGATTGGGTCAACACAGCTGCACCTACTTCCCGCAGTTCTTTTCATTCTGTCTCTGTTCTTTTTAATTCTCAGCGTTTTATTGTTTCTGGAGAGTTTAATTTAAGAAAAAAACGCTTGATTTCTGGTTTTCTGGGGTTTGGTTTGGTTTCTTTTTCAAGTCAACAAAACCCCCCACAATCCTGCACCTCCAGTGAAAGGAAAACTTTCCCTGCCAGAATTAAGTGGAGGTGGCAGAAATGAGGATATTTGAACAAAGAAAGCAGGAGTGATCACTACCCCATCGCTGGAGCGCACAGGGAAAGGAAAGACAGAAATGGAACAGCAGCAGTGAAAAATATGCATGCATATTCAGCCCCTTTGTCAAAAAACCTTGTGCTGCAGCATTTCAATTAACAAAGTAGGATGGTTTACCTGATAAAATGCTCCCTGTGTGAGTGTAATTACATATTTATGCCCCACAGAGATTTTTTAATTTCTCTTCAGTTTGTTTGCCTTGAAAGTATTTGTCACTGGAAATGTTCTTGATGTGTAATTTTAAGGCAGGGTTGGCCAAATGTGTAGTTTGTTTTCATTTTAGATTTACTTCGCTGAAGAAGGATTGGAAGATAATGTATATTTTCAGAGCAAAGGGAAAAAAAAATCAATAAAGAAGGTGATACATGAACCAGCTGCAGAAAAAAATACACTCAAGTGCTGCTTCAGAAATTTAATTCTCTTTTTCTTTCTTTTTCTCTTGCTTTAAATATATTCTCAGGTGCTTGAAACAGCTTATTGTTCTGCCCCTGTCATTTTGTCCTTGCTCCCCAAATGCATCTCTTATGTTTCCAGAGAGGCTGCAATGAACAGGCAGATTTTTGGTCATTGTTCTCCTATTATTTGAGCCCTTCCTGAGTAATCCCTGCCCTGGAGTCTCAGTGCTGGGCACCTTTCTACCTCCAGCAAGGCATTACAGATGTGCTGGAGCCCAAAGGTGCATCCAGTAGGTTTTGAGTTGTGGTATTTGCTGGGATGAAGGAGGAATTGAGAATCTGACTCCATATTCTTAGAAGGCTAATTTATTAATTTATGGTATTATGTTATATTATATTATATTATATTATATTATATTATGCCATACTAAAACAATACTAAAGAATAAAAGATACTTACAGAAGGCTTAAGAAGATACTAATTAAAAACTCGTGACCTCTTCCAGAGTCCTGATACAGCTGGATCATGCTTGGTCATTAAATTAAAACAATTCACATGTTGGATAAACAATCTCCAACCACATTCCAAAGCAGCAAAACACAGGAGAAGCAATCAGATAATTGTTGTTTTCATTTTTCTCTGAGGCTTCTCAGCTTCCCAGGAAAAGAAATCCTGGTGAAGGGATTTTTCCAGAAAATATGACAGTGACATGAGTTGTCCAAGTCCTTGTCCTCACTTGTGCAATGCTGGGCTGGGTCAGGGCTTGGCAGAGCACAACTCCTGTAAATGCATTTTCAAACCTTAGTTTAGCCACAGAAATGCAGAATTAAGACTTTGGAGAGCTGCTTGAATGCTCAGAGAAGAGCAGAACTCCAGCTCCCATCAAAACCCACCCTGCTGTTACTGGGGTTTTTTTCCCTTATTTCCTCCAAAGTTCCTCAGGAAGGACAGAAAGAATCTGAAGGTCAAACCCACCCCAGTTTTGGCTGGGGGACAGCTCAACAGCAGGGCACTGCTGGCTGGGGAGGTCAGTGAGCTTCAGAGAGATTATTGGAGAGGTTTCCTCAATAGCTTCAGCCAAGGCTTGAGAGGCCACCACAGCATAAACCATGTTATGAGGATTATTCCCAGTTCAACCTTGCAGGAAAGGAGGAATTTGGAGCAGTGTCAGGAGACAAATCCATGACTCTTCCCAGGTATGCTGATGGCACAGGGATGATTGTGCTGAGCTTCTGGCTCTGGAGGTGACAAAAACCCAGATCCATCTCCTGGATCTGACAGCAACTCCTGACACTGCCATGGCTGGATCCATCTCACAGGCCTGGAGGAGAGAAATGAGTCCTGGAGCTGGCTCTGCTCCTTCCTCCCTGGCAGATCCCAAGGGTCAGGAATGGCATCTGTTCCGTCTCTTCCAGGATGCAGAAGGGGAGCTCGTGTCTTCCTGCTCCCAGGAAAGAGGCTCAGAGATGGGATTCAACCCCAGTGCCTGCCAGACCGTGCCACTTCCCTGCCACAGCCAGGATTGTCTTCTCTCCCCCCAGCTGTCCCAGTGTCCCCGAAGAAAAGCTCCAAGATGAAAGACAAAGGAGCTGGCAAAGGCCCAGCATGTGCTTGTTTGGGATGAGGAAAACATGCAAAGGAAATGCCCAAAAATCTTAAACACTCCAACATGTCATCTGGACAACAGTGCTCTGCTACAGCTCCTCTGAACAGAGATTTTTTTTTTTTCCTCCCACACTTTGGTTACCCAAGAAATGCAAACTTCCCTTCAGGTACAAGTCTGGAGCTGCCACCACTGTGCTCTCTATGTGTTTGGTGCCTGTCCCACTCAAGGGTGATTGCCAAAAGCCAAAAAAACCTGATATGAGTTAACACAGAGCAGGAAAAGCATTCTGGTGCTGCACAGGGTTCCTGCACACCTGTAAATCAGGTGGTACCTTGCAAAGCATCAGGTCAGGTGTGATGCTGTTCACAGGGGTCTGACGATGAGGGAAGAGATGAGGATCTGACTCCATGTTTCAGAAGGCTTGATTTATTATTTTATTATATATATTACATTAAAACTATACTAAAAGAATAGAAGAAAGGATTTCATCAGAAGGCTAGCTAAGAATAGAAAAAGAAGGAATAATAACAAAGGTGTGTGTCTCAGACAAACAGTCCGAGCCAGCTGACTGTGATTGGCCATTAATTAGAAACAACCACATGAGACCAATCACAGATGCACCTGTTGCATTCCACAGCAGCAGATAATCAATGTTTCCATTTTGTTCCTGAGGCCTTTCAGCTTCTCAAGAGAAAAAATCCAAAAGAAAGGATTTTTCATAAAATGTGTCTGTGACAGTCAGTTTCTTCTCCAGGGACAGGACAAGAGGAAACAGCTTTGGGTTGCACCAAGGGAGGTTTAGGTTGGTATAAGGAAAAAATATCATCACAAAAAATGGTTGTAAGCACTGGAAAAGGCCCAAGGCATTGGGATCCCCTGCAGGGATTTAAATGATGTGTGGATGTGGGGACGTGGCTTAATACTGGTGTGGCAGTGCTGGAAGAAAATTTGGACTCAATGATCTTGGGGGCCTTTTCCAACCAAAATTATTCTGTGATTCCCATCTCAGACAGCAGCCCTCTGTCCAAGCACCAGTGTGAAAATGAGGCAAGCAGCTCTCAGGTGCACAAAGCCACGCCTGACCACCCAGACAAAGAAACGAGGGTGCTGAACATTGGCTTGAGCTAATTCCCCATCTTGTGATACGGGAAATCTCACAGTCTTCATAGAGCTCCACACAGGGTTTTGCAAAAGTTTTCCTACACAAGAAATGCTACCATGTGGTCACCAATATTAACCACTGCAAGCCTGGCTGTTAAGCAGGAGGCAGAGTTTTGAAAAGGGCATAGAGTCACAGGACAATGGGAAATGGCTTCAAACTGACAGAGGGCAGGGTTAGATTAGAAATTACAAAGAAATTCCTTACTCTGAAGATGGTGAGAGACACCAGAACAGGATGCCCAAAGAAGCTGTGGCTGCTCCATCCCTGGAAGTGTCCAAAACCAGGTTGGATGAGGCTTGGAGCACCCTGGGATAGTGGAAGGTGTTCCTGCCCTTGGCAGGGGGGTGGAACTGGATGGTCTTGAAGGTCCCCTCCAACCCAAAGCATTCTGTGACTCTTTGATTCCACGTTCCAGCTTCCACAGGCAGGTTTGGCTCTGGCCCAGCTGGAGAGCAGCTCCCCTGGCAGGGAGCACCCAGGGCTGCCAGCCGCACCAGCGCCTCTTGGCAGCCCTGCCCTGCAGCTCCTGGAGAAAAGTTAGCAAGCACTGCTGGCCAGGCTGCCAAACTGCCCTGCACCCCAAAGCTGGCCAGGCTGCCAAAGAGCCCTGCACCCCAAAGCTGGCCAGGCTGCCAAACTGCCCTGCACCCCACAGCTGGCCAGGCTGCCAAACTGCCCTGCACCCCTAATCTGGCCAGGCTGCCAAACTGCCCTGCACCCCAAAGCTGGCCAGGCTGCCAAAGAGCCCTGCACCCCTAATCTGGCCAGGCTGCCAAACTGCCCTGCACCCCTAATCTGGCCAGGCCGCCAAACTGCCCTGCACCCCTAATCTGGCCAGGCTGCCAAAGAGCCCTGCACCCCTAATCTGGCCAGGCTGCCAAAGAGCCCTGCACCCCTAATCTGGCCAGGCTGCCAAACTGCCCTGCACCCCACAGCTGGCCCAGCCCCATCCTGCAGCACAGCTCTGCGGGGAGGCATTGACTTCTGCTCCTCAAACTTCCAAAGGCACCAGGTGCACACACCTGGTGGGATTGTTCATATGAGAAGACTGACATCTCTTCTCTAGGGACAGAAGAGATGTCTGTCCACTGATTGTACCATCTCCTGAGGTTCCCTCTGGCCCCCTGTCTGTGTGATTGCTCTGGATGAGTTTGTGGTGCTCCTTTCCACCAGCTGGTTGTTGACACCAATTAATTCTAGTTTGAATGGCCCAAATGGCCTGCTCCTGTTGCAGGCTAAGATTAGCAGCAACAGAAAAAAATAACAACCAAAACACACAAAAAACCAACCCTCATTGCCTCTTAAAATGGGATTTCTGTCTTAGAACTCCAGTAAGACTCACTACCCTCTCCAGTCTCCTATTCCAGCGATATCTCACATTATCATGGGATAGACAGCCCACCACACATCCCTCTGCTGCTCATAATTTCCAGCTCCAATTCTGGCATATTCTGCTTCTTCACCTCATTTTCTCTCTGGCTTCCTGTCCTGGTTTAGGGCAAATTTGGGAGGACACTTCCTCATCCCCTCTTTTACCCCTCAGCCAAAAATGCTCTATCAGGGGCCCACTCTTGCCTGGGAGTGTTTGAGTGCATGAAAAACTCCTGAAGGATATTGGTTCTTGTGAGAGGTTTGCACAGAATCCCACATATCATCTCAGGAATATCTGCTTTTTTAAGCTATATGGTAATGCATGCTGTGCATCTGAGATTAGAATAAGGCCCTGAGGAACAAAACACTCCTCTCCCTTTACAGCTGACAATGCAGAGCTGATTTTTATGAACTCATTTCCAAGAGATTCGGCTCCATTGTTTAACACAGCCCTGGTTTCAAGGGAAATCTCCAAAGATGGTTTGACTTGGAGAATTGCCATTTCCCTCTCTAGGGTGCAAGATTTCACTGGAGGGTATTGATCTGTGGCCTGGGTGCCCAGAGTGGGGCTGGGCATTCTAAACAAGCTGGGGAAATCTCCAGACTTCCAACTAACAGCCCCAAAAATCCCAGGGAAGATGCGCAATGACAAGAGGATGCTCTTGGGAGCCCCCAAAAAGATTGCTCAGTTCCTGTGATCTCCTGGGTCTTTGTAACAGATCATATTCACCTCCTCTCACCTTCTTCCTCTTCATTATTAAACACTTCAGTGCAATTCTTATCTTCACTCAGAGATTTAAAAATCCACAAATAATGGAACAACACCCTGAGAGACTGAAAAAATAAAATGGAGTTTTTTTTATAAACTTACAGAGCCTGGAGAATTGGCCACTCCTGCAGGAACAGTTTTCACCTCACCTCAAAATAAAGTTTATATATATCTATATATCTCTATATAGATACAGATATCTTGTCCCCAGTCCTTCTCACAAAACATTGCCTTAAACCACAGTGTGATGGTGTTTGCAGGGTCCCAGGATGAGGGAAGAGACGAGAATGTTGACTCCATGTTTTAGAAGGCTTAATTTATTATTTGATGATATATATTATATTAAAACTATACTAAAAGAATAGAAGAAAGGATTTCATCAGAAGGCTAGCTAAGAATAGAAAAGGAATGATAACAAAGGCTTGTGACTGATCAAGACAGTCTGAGCCAGCTGACTGTGATTGGCCATTAATGAGAAACAACCACATGAGACCAATCACAGATGCACCTGTTGCATTCCACAGCAGCAGATAACCATTGCTTACATTTTGTTCCTGAGGACTCTCAGCTTCTCAGGAGGAAAAATCCTAAGGAAAGGATTTTCCATAAAACACGTCTCTGACACCACAGCACTGACAAAACACCGTTTCAAGAGCAGAACAAAATGGGGCAAAAATTAAGGCAAAATAACGAACCTGTTCCAAATGGAGACACATCACCAGCACAGAGGGAAGCTGGGCTGGAACCCTGAGGCACCTGGACTGCCATGTGCAGTGTGTTTGCTCTCTCCTGGCCCGCTCCTGTCCAGTCGCTGCTCTGCCACAATCACAGCAGCAGCAGCAGCAGCAATGAATGCAGCTCAGCCTGCGGTGGATGTGGCTATTTCATTTTGCAGCACGAATGTTGCTAAGTGAAAGCACGTCTTTCTCAACTGCCTTGCTCATGGGAACCATTTAATCATTATAGAGCAATTATAGAGGTCTTTATTCAGTTGTTCCTTAAGTCCTCATTCAGGCAAACCTATTTCAATGGGAGCTGTGCCTGAAAGGGGACTCATCAAAACCTGACCAGGAAATGGCCAGTAAGAGTAACCGATTTCCAAGAGAGAAAAACTCATGCATTACATCCATAATGGGTAACTTCTTATGAATACACCTATTGAAGTGTGTTATATTCATTAAACTCCATTTGGAGAGGAAGGGGAACCTTCCAGTTAACACAATTTCTAAGGGCTGGTGAGAGCTGGGCTCTGTCCCTGCCTTTGACACCGGTGCCCCTAGGAGCACGGCCACACCACTTTGTAATTTTACCTTAAATTTAGCAAAATAGGTGCTGAACTGGGACAGCAGTAACCATCAGTTTAACTATATTTCTGGCCCCTGGATTCTCCTTCTGCAAAACAGAAAAAGGAGGAGAAAATGTCTCCTATTTTTTTGGTTTTTTTCTGTTCACATTTTGAGGCAGGGCAAGGCTTTAATTCTGTGTTCCATCGCCCAGAACGTCTTTGAAGGGGGCTGTGCTGATCACAGAGCAATAATAATACTAACTGTTATCAATACAAGCTAAGAATGCTGTGCTTTTGTGGCAAATGTCCACTAGGAACTTGACTGAGACCATCAACATTCCATCTGGGAGTTAAGCCCCATTTGAACTTGTCTCCCAAAGCGAGAGTTTACAAACACAATTTAGTCCCTATTTGAGCAAGCTCTTTGAAGATGTAAAGTACTAAATTGTGTATCTCTATGTACGAGAGACAGAGACAGAATGTGTAATTTCTTTCTGCATTCAGGGAACACAAGATTTCCTTTTTTCCCCTCTTTTTGGAAGGAAGTTTACTGCTGAGACCATTAGAGAAAATGCAAATGTGCCGACTGTTTGTTAAGGCTCCAGGAGAGAAGGCACAGGCAGTCGTTACCACGAGTATTTCTAGGAAAATGGGAAATCTTTGTCTTTAAGTGTGTTTATTTAGCCAAGGGAAGTTTGCACAGCTTGTGGAGCGTGGTTCTGGAGGAAATTAAATTTCAGCTGCACCTTCATATCGCTGCTACACCTGCCAGTTCTCCCGACCAGCTCTGTCCTGCACCGACGTCACAGATGAGCTGTTGGGCAACCACCAGGGCTTTTCTCTTATCCAAGAAAGAGGCAACAACCCCACTCCTGCACACCACAGATTGCCCGTTGCAGCAAAACCACAGGCAGGAGAACATGGAACAGGAGGAATTTTTGAGGCTGATTCAAGAAAAATGAAATTACCTTGCTTGTGTATATAGGTTGGTGTGGAAGGATCCAAGCTGGATGGAGCCTAAGCCAGGTTTGGTGCAGAACACATTTCTCATTAGAGCTTATTTACTTGGACACGGCCAAAAGAGGACTTGAGGCTGGAAAATGGGAATGAGAGATAGAAAAGGGAGAAACATTTGCAGACATTGACCTTGGAAACAGAAGAAATAAGCAGAGGCAGAGGCTGTTTGGGCGCAGCACACCTGTCATGAAAAACTGTGGTCAAACTGCAATTTAAGGCAATGCAAAATGTTTTGATCATACTTTGCAAATGAAACGTTTTGTTTCTTCAGTTTGAAACTAATGCTTCAATTCCAAAATATATTTGCAGTTCAATTTTTTAAAAAATCAATTATATGAGTTTAAAAAGTTAAGACCTTCACGCCACATTGAAGTACAATAAATGCATTGAAACACCATAAATACATCGAAACACCATAAATATATATGGTTAGGGCTCAAAGATTAAATCACAGAGATATATTTCATCTGCACTATAAACATGGGTGCATCTAAGCTGATCATTCAGGGTTCTCTCTCAAGCCACTGAAGATCCAGCCAGGAAAATCAGTGGAGCAGAGGATGAAATTCACTTTTTCTTACAGCACCTATCAAAATCCAGTCAATTAAGTGGCGCCCTTAAAAGCACCTTTGCTCCTCACCACACCACAGGTGACTGGCCCAGGGGTAAAAGTCTGCCTGACACACAGACACTGTGCTCTCCTAATGCCTGTGTGCAGCTGGGGTTAATCTGCCCCAGACCTCTCTGACATGGAGAACCACAGGGCCATTAAGGTTGGAAAAGCCCTCTGAGATCGAGTCCAAACATTCCACCACTAAATTATAGCCCCAAGTGCCACATCCACACATATTTTGGACTCTAAGGGATGGTGACTCCAACACTGCCCTGGGCAGCTGGTGACAGAGCTGGACATTCCTTTCAGAGAAGAATTTTTTCCCTGTTATCCAATCTAAACCTGTCCTGGTGCAGCTTGAAGCAGCTCCCTCTGCTCCTGTCCCTGTTCCCTGGAGCAGAGCTTGATTCCCCCCCTGGCTGTCCCCTCCTGTCAGGAGCTGTGCAGAGCCACAAGGTCCCCTCTGAGCCTCCTTTGCTCCAGGCTGAGCCCCTTCCCAGCTCCCTCAGCCTCTCCTGATGCTCCAGACCCTTCTCCATCTCCATTCCCTTCCCTGGACACGCTCCAGCCCCTCAGTGCCTTTCAGAGCCTCATTCTTCCCCTCTGCATTTTCCAGTTCAAAACAAAGACCTCTCCCTGGCCAATCACCTCCAAAGTGAGAAAAGGGCTCTGAACGTTCTTTGCTCCAGGCTGAGCCCCTTTCCACTCCCTCAGCCATTCCTGGTGCTCCAGACCCTTCTCCATCTCCATTCCCTTTCCTAGACACACTCCAGCCCCTCAGTGCCTTTCAGAACCTCATTCTTCCCCTCTGCATTTTTCCAGTTCAAAACAAAGACCTCTCCCTGGCCAGTCACCCCCAAAATGAGAAAAGGGGATGTGTGTGAAAACCCCTGACACAAATCTGCAGGATCCTGAAGAGCTGTGTTCTGCTTATTCTCAAGGTAAGAAATCTACATTTTGCTTCGGTCGGAATTTTGCAGCTCATGTGCACACACACTCAGCACTGGGGGGGGAAAAAGCATAAAGAAAAGGAAAGCTATCTTCAGCAGAGCGATAACTTATCTTTCCAGAGATATTTTTTCCCCTCTATCTGCATTTAAAATGAGTCAGATTTGGATGGAGGAGCAGCACTTGCTGCTTCATGTGCTTCTACACAGGTTTTGTGGATGAGCACTGTGATGTATTAATGACTTTGTTGTTTATGGGGTTTGAGTGGATAAAAAGGATAAATGTAGTGGGCTCATACAAAAAAGTACATTGGGATTAAGACAAAAAAAGCATGGCTAAGAACTTCCTTAATGAACTCATCTCAAGAAGAGCCATTCCTTCAAACACCACACAGAATGGAGACATAGTCAGGTTTCTCAGAGAGCAAAGTTGCAGACAGATGCCAGGGGGAACCAACAAAAATTTCTAGCATGTTACCAACCTCACCTAATCTGTTTAATTGTGTTTGTAAATTCATGAGGCACCCAACTGTTCACCCAAATACCTCACTTCTGTGGAGCAGGTCCTAAATTACCACGTGTGGGGTGCATTACCTCAAGTGCCAGACTTTGTTGAAGATCAGTCCCTCTCCTTATTAACATCCACTCCTGCAGAGATGGAACCTTCTGTTCAGAGGCATCTCATCCTCACAGCTCCCAGTGGTAAACTCTGTGTTTGGTAAAAGCACCCTTTGTAGCAATTATATTTTCTAAGCAAACCTTGTTTTTTCATTATCCTGCAGCAAACAGCCTTGTTCCGTTAGATACAGCCAGAGGAAGAAGTGGATATCCAGAATTACACAGAAATATTGGTTTGAAGAAGGAAGAGAGGCAACGAAAAGGATATTTATACTTGGGAATCCTATTCCATTTATTGTCTGCTGAGGACCTACTAACACACACTCCTGGGTGTGTTTTTGTAGAATGGAAATGGGTTTGTTTGAAATTCCAGACAAGGAAGATTTATTTGATGATACCCATCCATCACAGACTTCATCACAGATAAAGGCTCAGGGAGAAATAAAATTCCCAAAACTCCATTTTCTTCCTAGCTCTCCTGATCTCACAAGACACAAACTCCAAAAGAAGAGAGCCCCAAACCAAACAAATCTGAGAGTTGGTATTTCACTACAAAATGCACTCTCACTTTGGAAAATAACATCCTCCTATTCAGAAGGGCTAAGAGACATTGAACTGGTATGGAAACCATTGGTTTTCCCATTTATTTTTTTTTTCCACCGAGAAAAACCACAACATGGCTGGCAGGCACAGAAATAGGTGTTACTCGCACAGGGATGTTCTGGGGTTTGTCTGCAATAAAATTTCATTCTGTGCCACATCCAGCCGGTCAAGTTATCCCAGGCAGCAGGAAAACGCTAATGAAATCTTCTCAGTAGTACTTTACAGCTAATTAATCATTCTCCTAAGACAGATCTAATGGAAGAACACAACCTGGAGTGTGATATCTCACACCATCAACATCACCCTGATGAAATTGCATAATTTAATTCATTTTTTGGGTTATAAACACAAGTATTTGGTCACTGTCAAAGCACCACGCGGGAAACGCAATCCCAGTTGGGCATTTACAGTCCAGCATAATAAACCAGAAATATTTTTTGAGCATTTTGGTCACTCTGGAGGGACTTGAGAGAGATTATACACTTTGCTGCTTGAGCCCCACAGGAAGTTCTTGATATGAGGCAGGTTTTAGAAGGGGGCTGGTGTCTCAGTGTGCAAGACTGGATATCTGTTTTTTCCATCTGATTAATGTAAGGAATCCACACCCACCCCATCCATCTACAGAGTCTCTCCCTCCAGTTCAGTGATAACCACAGAAATGCTAAACAGAACAAACAAGGATTTACCCTAAAGTAATCTGCAGGTGCCACATCAGCCAATCTTCCCTTCAGATACACACACACACAGGAAAGATAACACACAACATTTAGCAATCCATTTTTCTGTTCTGTTTCATTGCCACCTCAATGGAATATAAATATATGTATATATAAATATGTGTGTATAAAAATATCCATACACACATACAAATATATACATACATATATATATACATATATATATATACATAAACATATATATATATATACACATATATATATGTGTGTATATATATATATATATATATATATGTATGGAATGGGGTAGGAGAGAGAAGAGTGAAGACACAGGAAAATACAACATTTAAGTCCATATAGTCAAGCTTATTTCTGTATAATCGAAGAGGCAAGTAAAGAAAAGAATTTACAGAAATTCCAAGCTCAAGTCGAACCTGGAGCTTGTTTTCCTTCCCCAAAACATTGTTTGACTTCAGGGCATTGTAGTCCTCCACCTTCTATGTGTCCTCAAAAAAATAAAATGGAACTGTGTAATGGGAACAGGTGCCAGCAATAAAGCCTGGAAACTCTATTTGTCCTCCCAAGAAATTGTCTTCTCACTACATAAGTACAGCCTGGTGCTGTCGATAAATGCAAACAGCATTTTGATAAAGATAAATTACGAAGCAGCTCTTTGGTCTTCTGAAGAGCTGGGGTGGTGTGGACAGCTATTTGGCTGCTGGAGCTACATTTAATGAGATTTGTGCACAAAATTGTTTGCACGTTGGAGGGATGCATTTCACAATGGCACCAAAAACAATTGGGTGTTGTGGGATAAGTACCTTTTACAGTATATCAAGGTCAAACCTTTTACTTGATGTACTTAACTAACCATGTAAAATATTACATCAGCAAGCCTATGAGGCACTTAGAGATATATTCATATTTGCATAATGTCCTCTGTAAGTTAGTCTGCGGTCCTTAAGGGTGTTTAGAATAACTGCATGCAAGAATATACTTAATCCAATCTCATTTTAGCTTTTGCTCTTTTAAGATTTCAAAATTAATAAATCCTCCTGATACTCCAAATTACCATGAGCTTTTATAAGCATAACTTTGTAACTTTAACCCATTTATGAACATACCCTACAGGCATATGTACTAATGAATAAGAAATAACATTAGAAGTTTAAAGATGGTCTCTTTATGAAGTAATGTAAGAAAATCCTGTTAGCTGGATCAAGTACAAAAGTGTGATTTCTTAAAAATAGAAAATCCTTCACAAAATTACTTGTAATTACAATAACCAAAGGATAAAAAGTAAGAATAGTTTAAGCATTGTGCATTATTTAACTTGGTACATGAAATATGTTTTATGTATATGTATGAAGCATGCAAATAGCAATCTGATCTAAAGTGTGCTTCCATGGCTACAGGATTTCTATTTATTTATTTATTTATTTCCTATTGTGCTTGATTGCTGTCAAGAGCACTGACAGATAAAGGATTTCAAATTACCTTAAACACTTGGTGCTTGTTCCAGTGAACAATCCCTTCTCCTGTTTGCCTCTAAGACATCTGGAGGAGGTGGGGAAAACCTTCCTGGCCAAAGGTTCTCCCCCAAAGTCCTCCAGAATCCACAAGCTCAACACCTGCACTGGAGAATTAAAATGATGATGATGATGATGATGATGATGATGATGATGATGATGATGATGATGATGATGATGATGATAAAAACTCATCACAATTAATGGGTCAATAATTGAAATTTCTCCTTCTGCTTGCTGTGGGATTTAAGCAGCCCCTGCTGCCTGCCCACAATCAGGAGTCATTACAACCCAGGGGGTGAAATGTCCTGGTGATCAAACCCTGCAAGCAGGGCGAGAGAAAGGAGTGAACCCCAGGCACTGCTGCTGATGGCTCATGGGAGGAAAAAAAGAAAAAAATTCCATGTGGGAACCACGTGGAATTGGGAAAGTTTTCATTTTGCCTACCGCATATTTAATACAGGCAGAAAAATCCCAAATCATCTCTTGCTTGCCCTCAGCCCTTCCCACTTGAAGTTCAACATTAGGTGGCCAAATTATAGGGTGCTCTCTTCTTTTATGTTATGATTTATTATAGTTATGATTTATGATAGTAATCAATTTTGTTCTGTTTCCAGATCAGCCAAAGTCAATGCTCTCTTTGCAGAGAACAACTGAAAAAAGGGGTTTCTATCAGTTTATCTGCTATGAGCAGCCAGTGTGGATCATCAGAGCTGCTTCCAGTCAGTGCAGATGATACCTAGAACTGAACAGCTGGCCCTGAGACCCCAGATCAACTCCTGATTTCCTGAGTGCCATTTCAGGACACCAGGAGTGTGCTGCTTTCAGGAGGATGACAGGTGAAAGTCCCAGGTGTCACAGGAGTCACCCTGTGGTTGTCAGGAAGCTGAAGAGTGTTGACAGGTCTTACAACAACAAAACCCATCTCACTCATCACACCTTGACCTTGGCAAGTGTTTGCCCTGCTCCGTGGAGCAAGGAGAAGGTGAATTTAAGGCAATGACAGGGGAGATGTTGCCAGGTGGGTGTTCTGGAGATGCTCCACTGCTCTCCCACTGGATGTCACCCTGACTTTGAGCCCAGCTCTGGACTCTCCACAGACCAAAGTGGCTTTGTTCGGGGAATAAAGCACGAGCTGGTGGAGAGCAAAGCTAAATTACTCCCTATTAAAGCAGCCTCAGATAGCCAACAGCTCTTTGATCTCGGAGTCTTTGTGGCTGAGATGACTTTGAGGTGTTAGAAAGTCTTTTTTTCTCGAGATCGAAGGAGGAGTCAGGATTCTTTGGCTCTGGTTTTCAAGGTTGTTTATTTTCTATTATCTATAACATTATTTTTCTGACTTGCTGACATCTGTCCAGCAAGTTGGTCTGTGGCACACTGACTGCCCTTGGGGTGGTGTTATCTTTTTATACTAAAAACGACATGTACATTATTTAGAGTTTTTCCCAATACTTATCACCTATGTTAGACAGTGGTTTCTACTCTAAACCTATCTAAAAGTGTCAACATCACCCAGAAGATGGAGGCTAGAAAAAAGAAAGAAGGAAAAGGCACACCCAAACCCCTCCATCTTGGCTTCTGAACCCCCACTCTAAAAACCTCAAAATTCTACTTTTTCACCCTGTGAAAAACTAACTATCATTCTACTTAAACTCTCGTGGCTTGTAAATCTTCACACAAAGTTGGTAATTTTCTCCATGGGTTAAAATCAAAGGCACAGGTGTCTTTGGCTTCATGCCAAGGTCTCTGAGCCCCCTGGCAGGGGCTGGAGCCCTCCAGGGCAGCCAGAGGGATGTCCTGGGTTCCAACATTTGAGAGGTGGGATGGTGCTTTGTCCCAGGGATTGATGGGGCACATATACAATAATTCAACCAAACAAGGCTGGGAGGGGATAGATCTGCTGCAAGTAAATCTGGAGCATTAATGCCCACAGGGAGAAATTCCTGATGCCAAAGCACAGAAATGCACATGAGCATAAGAGGACCTTGATCTTGTTTAGACAGAGAATTAGAGGGAGGTTTCAATGTAGGACATCACGGAGGTCATGGAGCTGCCTGGGTAAGTGGACTAGCAGGACAGTGCTCCCTCTTCCCAAGAAAACAAACCTCAGCCAGCATCAAAATGGACCTTGGTCTGTTTAAGAGTGGCATTTCATCACTGTGTGGGTCACGAGGTGACCTGAAGCTCTGACCCAGGAGGTCTCTTCAATTCTTCAGTCATCAGCCGCACCTTTGCTGTACCCACCTCTGCTACACACTGAGGAAAGGGATTTTGTCAGGAGTACAGTCCCCACATGGGAATAAGAGGAGATGTTTCTGCCTCCTGGTGTTCTCCTGCCTTCCTCCTGCCTGCTGTGTCACAGTCACAACACGATGGGACAGCTAAACAGGACTAAGAGCTGTCCTGGCCTGGGCAGGGCTCACAGAACCCTATAAATCAATAATTAGGTTCAGTCACCTAGACCATCTCTCTGCTCTTGTAGTCTCAATTATAGTCTAAATTATCATCACCAAATGTCCTCTCCTGCACTTCACAACCAGCCTACTCCAGAACAAGATGCCAGAAGAAATGAGACAGGCCAGAGTTTGGCCAAACTTGTTTCAGCTCACCCAAATCAGAGGTAACAATTCAGGTAACTCAGATCCCCATGGCAATGACATTTATACAAGGGAAAAATTCAAAAAAATACTATTAGTCTCCTAACAACCAATAAATCAATGAATACTCTTCCTCCTGCATGTGACCATGGATTCTGGTGGATCATTAAATCAAGATCAGGCTGTCACAGACAACTTTTATGAAAAATCCTTAGGATTTTTTCTCCTGAGAAGCTGAAAGGCCTCGGGAACAAAATGTAAAAAATGGTTATCTGCTGCTGTGGAATGCAACAAGTGCATCTGTGACTGGCACATGTTGGATGTTTGTAATTAATGGCCGATCACAGTCAGTTGGCTTGGACACAGAGTCCAAGACAGCTGCCTTTGTTATCATTCTTTCCTATTCTATTCTTAGCTAGCCTTCTGAGGAAATCTTTTCTTTTATTCTTTTAGTATAGTTTTAATGTAATATATATCATAAAATAATAAATCAGCCTTCTGAAACATGGAGTCAGATCCTTGTCTCATCCCTTTAACCTGAGACCCCTGTGAACACCATCACAATCAGGCATCTTCAGATTGCCTTAGAAAAGCACCAAACTGGAACACAGGAACAGCCAAAGAGAGTGAGCATGACGAAATCCAAATTGTAGCAGCAGAATGCAAACGCTGAGTGGGACTGAAGAAAGGCCAGTCAGGCATTTCTGGGGTGGCCACTCCACAGGCATTTGTCCTTGTGAACAACCAGGAGATAAAGTAATAGACTCAAACATAAAAATTTGGAGTTCTGTGAGAACTGAGAACTTACCAGCATGGCCTTGACAAAGAGAAAAAAGGGCAAGTTCTAACAGCAAACAAAAAATTCTAGTGGTTGCAGGAATATCCAGGAATAAAAGTACTTTGCAATGGAAAGATGATGATGATGATGATAACGATGATAATGATTATGGTTGTTGTTGTTGTTATTATGATAATAATATTATTATTATTGTTATTGTTATTGTTATTGTTATTAGCTGTTAAGCACTGGAATGGGCTGCCCAGGGGGATGCTGCAGTCACCACCCCAGAGGTGTCCAAGGAATGACTGGATGTGGCACTCAGTGCCCACCCAAGGTGGTGGTTGGGGCCAAGGGTTGGGTTTGATGCTCTTGGAGGTCTTTCCCAACTCGAATGTTTCTGCCATTCTGTGATTATCCTCTAAATCCAACAATATGAAGTGCTGTCAACAGGATGTAACTATTTGTGAGTGAAAAATAATAATTTTATGTAAACGGTCCAATGTAGAGAGAAAACATGTCACTGAACCTCAGCCATGTCACAAGTCTGAAGTTTCTTTACCATGGCTTTACTGAAATTTCCAAGGAAGGAATAGTCTGACACTCCTAAATTTCTTAAAGGATGAATAATTTAATTTAATTCCCACGCTGAATAACAGATTTACTTGTAAATGCTCAGACTTTCATTCTGCACTCAGGGTAAGCACCCTGGCTTTGGGGAAGAAACACTGCATTTGCTTTTATATGCAACACTAAGTTTGATACAGCCCTTCAGCTGTAAATCTCAATTCCCCTCATTTATTGGGCCATCATTGATGCCTCCACAACAGCAAAGTCAGAGATTTGAGAGTTTTGAAAGGGTTTAGAGTCCCATTAGACTCATGGGAGCTGTTCCTGTAAATCTTCCAGGCAGCTCTAAAAAATTTTAGTCTAAATTCCTTCCCCCTCCTTTTGCATATTTTAAAGAAACAAACTTGCTGGAGAGCAGCAGCAAGTAGAGAGGAGACTCTGTTTTTATCAGGGTCAGCGAGGTAAAACAAGAGAATTGGCTTTGCATGGCGATAAAGTTTAATGAAAATTTAATAAAAGTTTAATAAAAGACACTGGAAAGTGCCAGAATGTTTGTCCTGAAGCTGCAGACCTCACACAAAATATCAAGTGAGTGAGGCTGCAATGCCAAATAGGACAAGGCCAGAGTGGAAAAATCTTCTGAAAGGTTTCTAGTTCCTCCTGATCAAAACGAGAAAGAGAAGTTTAAGAAACTGAAGGAAGGAAAGGAATTTTATCCCATTTCAATTAACCAGGAAGGCTGGATGGAAATGTTTACTCCCAGAGAGCAGCACTATCAGCTTCAGGTGTGATTCTCCTTTAGGGGACAGGAGTTTTGATAAAAATGCAGCGCCCTGGTGCTGGTGGTGATAAACATCCACAGAAGGTGTATTTTGGGGGTGATAAGGAGCTGTGTGACCTTGTAGAGCCCCCGAGCTCCCAGGCAGAGCGGCTGCACCTCAGAGCAGAGACAGAGACAGCAAAGGCAGGAAGGAGCTCAGCTCTGACACAAAACATCTTTTAACTCAATTACTGCTCACAAACACAGCCCTGCTTCCATCTGGCGAGGCAGAGCCCAACTACTGTCAAAGTGGATCATGAAATGGAAAAGGAAAAAAAAAGAAATTAAAAAACCACACCAGGAATATTTGCCCAGCATCCCTCATTTCCTGAGCTGTGGTCATCCAGTCCCACCCAGAGGCACAGCAGGGATCGGGCTCCCAGGAGGAGCAGGCAACATAAAAGTCTGGAATGTGCTCTCTCCTCCACCCATCACAGCCAGGCATGTGAATATTGATGTGAATATTGGATTTGGTGCTGTGCTTCCACAGATACAAAACCAGGCCGACAGAAGTCTGGACTGCGGCCCTTGCTCCGTCCTGGTGACTTGTGGGGAGCTGGTAGCCAAGAGCATTTGGAACGGTTGTCTCCCTCCAGATGCCGCCATTCATTTCTGTGGGAACAGGACCACTTACATCTAATTACAGTTTCTGCTCAAATTAACAGGACAGAAATGACAGCAAAAAAAAAAAAAAAAAAAAAAAAAAAAACCACAAAAAACCAAACCAAACAAAACAACCAAAAAACAAACCTGAAACAAACAAACCCACCCCCAAAATGTTTTCTGGGAAACTTTTTGCTGTCATGGCTTGGGAAGCAGTTGATCCTTTCCAACAATGGCTTTTAAGTGATTTTAAGTTCATGTGAACTGATTGCCCAGTTTGTCTCATTGGTAAAAACATCAGGAAAGGGAGAGTTTTATCACAGAGATCCCCTGTTCATGAAAGATTTGTTAAATGACCACGCAGTCAACTTTGGAATTGGGACCATTGTGGCATATAACGTTGTTTTCATTATTAAACCAAATGCCAATTGCACGTTACAGTATTTTCTGTGGAATAGAAGTCCTACAAAGCCTCGTTTTCCCTGGTGCTGCACAAGGATTGGAGCATATGTGTGGAGTTTTATACACGAACACCTCTGTCTTCCCCTTCCTTGTGGAAATCAGGACTAATTCCACCCAAGGGTAAGGAAATCTGCAGTTTTCAGGTGACAGCCAGGCCACTCATGTCCAACCCCTTTCCTTGCATTCCTTTTACCATTAGGATCACATCAGCTGGCCACTGGATGCAGAACATTTCTGCCTTTCAAAGCCCACAGCAGCTGGATTATGTCACCATCACAGAATCAGAGAATATCCTGGGCTGGAAAGGACCTACAAGGATCATCAAGTGGGGTGTCGTGAGGTCCCCAGGATGAGGTGAGAGATGAGAATTTGACTCCAAGTTCTCAGAAGGCTGATTATTATATCATATTATGTTATATTATATTACATTACATATATTACATATATTACATTACATTACATATATTACATTTTATTCTATGCTATACTAAAACCATACTATAGAAAAAGAAAGGATACATCAGAAGGCTAGAAAAGAATGAATAATAAAAACCTGCGACTGACCAGAGTCCTGACACAGCTGGACTGGGATTGGTCATTAAGTTAAAGCAATTCACATGCTGGGTAAACAATTCTCCAGATCACACTCCAAAGCAGCAACACAGGGAGAAGCTGAGGCTTCTCATCTTCCCAGGAGAAGAAATCCTGGCAAAGGGATTTTTCAGAAAATATCACAATCAAGTCCAACTCCTGGCCCAGCACAGGACACTCCAAGAACCCCTCCAAGGGGTAGAGTAACTTTGCTCTGACTGCTCCAGTCACAAAATGGAAATGTAGGGGAGAGCTGGGCTGGGAGATTCCTTCCCTTGGTGGCTCCAGACCCATGAGGGGTCTCCATGTCCTTCTGGTGAATCAACACCCAATTCAGGCTCCCTCCTTGCCAAAGAACTCATGAAAATCATTCTGGGCTATCAATCATTATTGATTTGTTTTCCTGTTCCAACCTTGGTTAGTTGCTGCCTCTCAGATCTCCATCAATGAGTGGTAGATGAAACAACTCACAGCATTCCAAAAGAAGGGGTTAAATCAACAGTTATAGCTTATAGAGTCAATGGAAAACTCTGCTCCTTTTTTAAAATCTTCCTCTTTCATAGCTGACTTTCAAAAGACTAGCTCCTAAATTTTCCAAGTTATTTCTCCCCCCAGTTTCACAGTTGGACAAAATTTTAAAGTTTTGTCAGCCAGGCCCAGCTCCTGGCCTGTCCCAAGGGGCAAAGTAAAATCACAGAAACCATCAGACATTTCTTTTGTATGTGCTGGCTACAGGGCAAGAATTTACAGACTGCAATGCACAAAATTTTGACTTTTCCTTCTATTTCAGCAGCAGAGCCCTTGAGACATACCAATCAAAGTAAAAATACTTGCCTAGAAATATGGACTTCACCTCCTACTGGCCAGACCTTAAAAAACATTTCAAGTCTGAGGTGAATAAAAGAACAGGAGGAAAGGTTATACAATGTGGATCTAGACCAATTTCATAGGAAAAATAGGAATTACCTTTAACTGCAGCTTTTCTTACCTGTCCTGCCTTTCCTTTAAGAGAAAAGAAAAGCTCTCCATTTGCTCCCACTTTCATTTTATGTGCTTTTTAAACAACTAAGCATAGTTCTTGTTCCCTGGAATTAAACTCACACTGGTGGTTCTAAGAAGAAACCAAAACCTATGAACCAGATTTACAAAAAAATAAAAGAGAAATTTTTATCTTCAAGCTGCTAAAGATTCAAAGTTATTTTGTAAGGGACTAGCTAAATGTTGACTTTTTTAAAATCACAGAGGATATGTACCTGTATTTGTATAACACAGGAACAGGCAACAATCCATTTGAAATCAGATTGCACCATCTTAGACTTTTCCAGAAAAGACTTTTTTTCCAGCCAAATTTTAGGGATACTGTCAGCTGGTTCCAAGGAGAAGTTCCTGGAATAACAGCCACTAAGTTCACAGATTCAAAGCTTTATCTAGAGGGAACATGATAGAGAACACACAGCACAGCAGATTTTTCACTCGAGACTCATTCCAAGAGCTGCAAAGCTGCAATAGTTTCCAAAATGTAGGACAGAATTCCTCAGGTCATTGCCTTACACACATGTCCACACAGCCAACAATTAAAAATTCACAAGAACATCTTGTCAGACGCCTCAGCATCGGGTTTGCTTCCCAGTCTGAGCCTAATCTTACCCTGAGCATTCCTTATCTCAGGAGGGAGAGAGACTCGCAGCTAAGATAGGACTGGGCAGCAAAGTCACAAGACTTCAAGTTCTGATCCTGCTTCTGAGTTTTGGAAGGACTCGTTTAATCCCTCCAAGGTGCAGCTTTCCCTGTGTGGAATAGGGATAACACCACTTGCTTTTGGTTGTCTGTTCAGTCTATCCGAATCCCAAGTTATTTAGGAAACAGTTTCTCAGCATAAATTTACCTTTTCCTTTGTGGAGCAGGACTTCCAATGCCACTGAAGCCCTTGAGCAGTGATAGTGAAAGCTGGTGAATTAGTGCCAAAGGAGACTGTGGTGTGCCCAGCTTTTCAAGCCAGGTTAGTCAAAAACCCCTCCAGAATGTTTCAAACAAAAATGTTCCTGTCCTGCAGTACACAGTTCAGCTGCATTATTTCTTCCCAGCAGGATTCATCAGTTAAGAGCTGCTGCTTCTCTCACCCTGGCACAAGGCTCCTGGGTCTGAAGGGATTTAATCCCTGATACAAAGCTTGAAGGCATCACTGAGGAGGGGAGACAGTTTTGTGGCTCCTACCACGACAAAAGCTGAACTGTATTGCAACCAAACATTGGTGGGCCTGATGGAGAGACTTCAGGATTGCATTCTTTGTCTAAAATCAGCCAGGTGTCAGGAGAGGTGATCACAGTAGATCCCGTTGTCTTACAAAAATTTGGCCAATCCACTGTGGAAAATTCTCAGCTCAGACTCACGAGCAAGCAGTGATTTCTTATTGTATCAATACACAGAATCCCAGAATGGTTTTGTGTGGAAGGAACCTTAGAGACCACCCAGTTTCATCCCTGCCATGGGCAGGGACACCTTTCACCATCCCAGCTTGCTCCAAGTCCTGTCCAACCTGGCCTGGAACACTTCCATGGATCCAGGGGCAGCCACAGCATCTCTGGGCACCCTGTGCCAGGGCCTCACCACCTCATAGGTCATGCCAGGAGCAGCCTTTAGGAAGCCTTTGCAAAATTCCAAGGAGTAAATACCCCTCCAAATACTGCAGGCCACTTGGGGAAATTCTTTTGCATGTGAGGAAAAGGGATGTGGTGTTTGGAAGAATACAGCCTGCAAATTGTTCACCCCATTCCGCTAAGCCTCCTAAATGATCTGGAGGTGTCCCAGTTAAGCAGAACTGCAATCCCTAATAAGTGGCACTCATTGCCACTAAGCACTGTTGGACTTAGATGATTTCCCTTGTAGATGTCTGGATTAAGGGGTTTTGCCAACTAAGCACCTCCTTTTTCTGATTCAGCGGCGCCTACGGAATCGAACGTATCTCACCGCTTTATGTATCTCAAATGGCACAAAAACAGGCTGGGTTTGTGAAAATTAAAATACAGTTTATCTCTTGCACAAATTTTCAATGCATGTGAGCTCTTGGGGCACGTGGAGAACATTTCACCCCATCCATCCATCCATCCATCCATCCATCCATCCATCCATCCATCCATCCATCCATCCATCCATCCCTGCATTGTGTATGCAGAGCTGTTGCCACATTTCTCTTCATAGAGAAAAGCAAGGCACAGTTCTTCCCAAGTATTTCTGAGATTCACATTCTCTGAACCTCAGAGAAAGGGAAAACACAATTCTTATTGTGCTGTGCCTGTGTTGTGCCAAAGTAGGATGCAATATGGAGATTGTCTATCCAAAGTGAGGATGTTTTGTTTCCTTGGCCTATCAGGGCCAGGTGTGTGTGTGGACTGTCAGGGGACAGTCACAAAATTCTGTGCAGTGTGAGCAGGTGTGTCATAGATACCTTTTATGAAAAATCCTTTCCTTAGGATTTTTCCTCCTAAGAAGATGAGAGGCCTCAGGAACAAAATGTAAACACTGATTATCTGCTGCTGTGGAATTCAACAGGTGGGTGGATCTGTGATTGATCTCATGTGGTTGTTTCTAAATAATGGCCAATCACACTCAGCTGGCTCAGACTGTCTGAGCCACAAGCCTTTGTAATCATTCTTTCCTATTCTATTCTTAGCTAGCCTTCTGATGAAATCCTTTCTTCTATTCTTTTAGCATAGTTTTAATATAATATATATCAAAAAATAATAAATCAGCCTTCTGAAACATGGAGTCAGATCCTCTTCTCTTCCTCATCCTCGGACCCCTGTGAACACGGTCACATGTGTGTGCAGAGTGAGTGCTTGGCAGATTCAGTTTAGATGAAATGTATATAGTATAGCATAGTAAAGTAATTAATTAGCCTTCTGATATCCATGGAGTCCTCATCATCATCCTCTCTCCCCTCTGTCAGAGTCACTTTTGATTTACAACACAGAGCAGCCTCTCTTAACCTGGTCTGATAACATTCTTCTGAGCCAGGCATTGTGTCAGGGCACAAAGGAAAAGGGGAAAGAAATAAACAAGTCAACCCCAAACCCAGGCACCTTGAAGCAGAGCTCTGAGAAAACCGCGTGTCTCAGTGGAGAATCCTAAGGCCGGTACATTTTGGCTGCTTTCAGAGCGAGCAATGCCCCTTTCACTGGGCACTCAAAGCTCCAGAGTCACATCTGTTTGTGCTGGCGTGAGATTGGCACGCTGCTCCCAAGGATGAAAGCTGGAGTGGTGGTGCCAACCTGCTGGGAAAAGCATGGCTTTCAGGATTTTCCCCTTTCTTTCCTTTTGCTGCAAGGATTCTCATGTGGTGCCAAGGCGGCGCGAGAGGCGAGCGCCACAAGTTTCCTTTGGAGAATGAGAGGAAGGGTTGGAAAGGAGGAGGAGGAGGAGGAGGAGGGGGTGAGGAATGTGGTGGGGGAGAACGGCATCGTGTGATGCCTCAGGTTTTAGCTTTTATATTTTTCAGGTTCTGTGCTGCTTTAGTGTGAGGGTCTGGGCTTCATATTTGGGGATGGTGAGCTCTGCACAGAGCAGGGAGACAAAACAATTCCTTCTCTAGGACAAATGATCCAAATCTCAGGCCCAAGAGCATAAACCTGGACTGAAGGGACAAAACAAGAAGGATGGGACTTCATAAGCTAAAGCTGGAATTGGACAATTAACTCCAATATGCAAATAGACCAAAACTTATAAAAGTGTGAGACCTGGTGCTCCAACCCCTTGGCCAGCTCCACTATCCTATTTGCACTTCATTTCCAGGTCAGTTTGGATTAATGAGAATTCATGGTATAGGCCACAATTTGAGTTCTAAAACAGGAATTAATCCAGGAATTAAAACGCGTGAGACCCAGGTCTCAAATATGACTCCCTGAACACCAAGTGGGAGGCAGGGCCAGGAAAACATTGCTTGGAACAGCAGGAAAATAGCACATGGCTCATGAGGCCAGAACTCAGGGAGGCTTTCAGTGCCTTCATAAAGGAAGATTAAAAAAAAGCAAAAGAAAAATAATTTGTAGGACTGAGATTACAGCTAACCTCATTCTTGTGCCTTGTAAAATATCTGAGAATAATTAAATCTGTTCCTTTTCTTTAATTAGCCTTGTGTCTCATTAGAGCAGTTCACTGCCATGTCTTTATTTACTTGATTTATATCTCCTCCACACCTTTGCCTTCCCTCCTTCACCTAATCTTAACATCTCTCTTTTCCTTCCCTTAAAGCTCTTTATTTTAGTGCTTTGATGTTATATTGGCTTCCCCTTGACATGTTTTGTTTAAAAGAAAAACAAAGACAGAAAATCTATACACAAAACAGAAGTCAACTACATCTTGACAAATCAAGCTTTTAAAAAGTCAGAAAAAGCAGATTTAGAGATGAAAGCTCATTCTTAACCCAGCTTCCTTCTTCAGAGACCTTAATATGATCTCTTTATGTAACTGTTTGCCAATTAATTCAAAATATAATGCAAGCTGCAATTTCGCTTAGAGACACGCATTCATTAGGGTTGGGGAAAGTATATAGTTCTCAGGCTTTGATTGATTTTTTAAATCTCATTGAGACATACAGAACAAGACATCTTTTAACGACATCAATTGTCCAAACAGCCACGGTTTATATCTACAAATTTACAAGAAACAGATGGTTTGCACATGGGTGGAAAACAGAGTTATCCTAGAAGAATGGTAGCAGCCTCTAATCTGAGAGTGATGACAAGTCCTGCTCAAGTTGTGACCTACATTTGGAGAAAACAGCAGTTCACCATCACAGAGTTTGCCTTTCCCAACACACAGAGATCAGATTCCTGAACATGGAAGATCATAACCTGTCAAAGCTGCTCTGGACACTCGTAGTTATCACTTCCACCCCATGGAAGATGCCCTGGCACTGTACCTATGGCATGAGGAGACGTGGCATTACAGGCACACAAATCCCTAAAACCAGCCCAAATTCAAATAGGAAAGTTGGGGTTTTTTTTTTTCCTCCTCCACCCAATTTATTTCTCAATTCAGCTTGAGAAATAAACATAGACAGTGGCTGCAGGGACAGAGGTTTCACAGCTTTCCTGATTTCACACCTAAACAGTGCTGCTACCCCAACATTGTCCATCTGATCCTTGCTGGCATTCTCTGGGATACAAGGAGAGATAATAAAAGCTATAAACTGTGGAATATAATATTGAGGTTCACTGGCATGTGCTCCAAGTACCCAGAGTACTCACTAAACAGGAAAGGGTTTAACTGAGCTCAACAGGTTTAATTGTCAGGGATTCCTGAGTGGATTCAGGAGTCCAAACCTTGATGCCTTTCAGATCTCTCCACTCCTGACCTACTGAGAGTGATTTGCAGTCCCTGCCCTGCTTTGCCTCCAGCTGCAGCACTGATACAGGACAATGATGCTCCAGCATTCAGCTGCAGATGCAGCCCAAGATCTCACAAAAAATGGAGTCCCTGCCTAGAAAAAAATTACAGACATTTAAGTCCTGGTATAAACCAAAATATTCCCTGCATTTTTCACATGTAAGTGATCTGAAACATCAAAACTCCTACACAGAGATTTTGGGCACATCAATTAGTGTGAAGGTAAAATAAATACCTCTTTGAGCTTTATCACCCACGGGATTTGTTTGGAGACCACACCAGCTCAGCAGGCATAAAAACAACCTTCAGACCCTACCATGGTTCTGAAATATGTGACAAATTATGTTAGAAAGGTACAGTGACACCTCTTGTGACTCTCTGAGTGTGGCAGGACTCAAACTCCTTGTGCCACCAGGTGAAACAAGCCAGGTGGAAAAGGAAAATCTGAGCAGCAGATGGGTGAAAGAAGTGGACTGCTCATGAGAGAGGGGTGCAAAGCAAACAAAAAGGAGAAGAAGAAAAGCACGTGGCTGTTGGGTGAAGGATCAACAGCTGGCTCATGGGGTGGGAGAGCAGCACAGGGCAGCAGCATAGCACTGATAGAATATCAGACACCAGATTATCATTTCAGGGTGCAGGAGCCTGCTCTGAGCTTCCCACTCAATGCAGACAAGTATCAGGGAGGTGATCTTAGCATAGGAATAACTGGATGCTAGAAAATAACCTGTTTCATCACAGAGTGCCCTGTGCTGGCCCAAATCTGATTCCGTTGAAAATAAAAGAAAGAATTTCTAAACATCAGCAAAACCAATAAAAAGGTGACAATATAGACAGGTTACTCAAGGGTCCCAGACAATCAGGATCCCAGCCTTGTCCTCTCTGCTCAGACAAAACTACTGAGGGGAGGAATTTGCTCTGTGACAGGGCATGCTGGAAGCATGCCCAGCCCCACCACGGCTCCATCCCAGCAGTTCAGCATGGAGCCCCCGGTGCTATTCACCATCAAGAGAGTGAATTCTATAACCCCCTGCTTCCCCCTGCCCCTCTGGCAGCCAAATTCCTACACTGGCCTTATGCAAATCCAGCCCAGGCCCCCCTGCTCCCCACTCCTGAGCCCTGGGCAATATTTTATTGAGCCATTGTTTCTCCAGGACACTACAGAAAACATCACGTATTTTCCTCTGCTGACAGTCTCAGACCACAAAGGAAAATATCCCTGCCCACACAGGGGAGGTCTGCAAGCACACAGCACGTGCAGCCCAAGCTATGTTGAGGGAAATACAGGTTGGATATTAGGAAGAAGCTTTTTATAGAAAGGGTGATAAAGTTCTGGAATGGCTGCCCAGGGAGGTGGTGGGGTCACCATCCCTGGGTGTGTTTAAAACAGACTGGATGTGGCACTGGGTTTAGTTGAGGTATTATGGGTTGGACTCGATGATCTTGAAGGTCTCTTCCAACCCAGTGATTCTGTGAATTCTTAGGCCCCATTCCTGGCACCACGGTCCCACAAGGTCTGGCACACCAGCCACCATCCAGGGCAGCCTGTTTGCCCAGCTGATGCCACCCCAGGCATTGTCCCAACACTGGGATCCCATTCCCAGCTGGCTGCCAGCTTCCCCAGCACCCAAAGGACAAAACTTTGCACCCAACCCCATCCAGCCTGAGCCTGTCATGGTTTCCAGGCAGCTGTGCTCCCTGCAGACCTGGGGTTCTGTCCCTCGGGGTCAGAAATTTCATGTGGGAAGGCTCTGCAGAGGTGTTCTGTCCCTGGGGGTCAGAAACTTCACATGGGAAAGCTCTGCAGGGGGATCTGCACAGGCTGGATCTGTGGGCTGAGCCCAGTGGTCTGAGGTTCAACAAGGCCCAAAGTCCTGCCCGTGGGTCATGACAACCCCTGCAGCTGCAGCCTGGGGGAAGAGTGGCTGAAAACTGCCAAGAGGGAAAGACCCTGGGTTGCTGGTGACTGCAGCTGAATGTGAGCCCAGGTGTGGCCAGATATTCACCTGGCCTGGAGCAGGAACAGAGTGTCCAGCAGGAGCAGGGCAGTGACCATTCCCTGCGCTAGACACTGGCAAGGCCACACCTCCAAAACTGGGGTCAATTTTTGGATTCTCACCAGAAGAAAGATGCTGAGGGGTTGTAGTGTGTCCAGAGAAGGGAATGGAACTGGGAAGGGGCTCAGCCTGGAGCAAAGGAGGCTCAGGGAGCACCTTGTGGCTCTGCACAGCTCCTGACCGGAGGGGACAGCCAGGGCTGGGCTCTGCTCCCAGGCAACAGGGACAGGACAAGGGGAAACAGATTCAAGTTGCACCAGAGGAGGTTTAAATTTGATGGTAAGAAAAATTTCCTCACCAAAAGAGTTGTCCAGCCCTGGACAGGCTGCCCAGGGCAGTGATGGGGTCCCCATCCCTGGAGGGACTTAAAAACTGTGTACACCTGGCACTTGGGGACATGGGTCAGTGGTGGCTTGGCAGTCCTGGGCTAACATTGGATTCAATGACCTCAAAGGCCTTTTCCAATCTAAATGAATGAATTATTCCCATGGTATCAGACTCTTCTGGGATCCTCTGTCACCTCCAGGAGCTGGCAAGTGTGGCCAGAGCCATCTCAGAGCTGTGCCTGCTGAGGCAGTTCACTGGTCCAGCAACATTTCCTTTTCTCCCACATCACAAAATAAAAAGCAGGAGAGAATTATTCGTCAGCTCAATCCCTGTGTTAATCTAGTTGCAAGTATAATGTGATTTCCCTCCTGCCCCAGTAGTAGGTATTGCAACACCTTACATATGGATCATTTTAATCTAATATAATCTGGCTGGCTAGAAAGAAGGTTTCCCTCCACCACAGCTGCTTTTGATTAATGCTAAACATACATGCAAAGCTTCAATCAGCAAGAGTGTGCATCTTAGCTGCTCTGCATTTGGGAAATCAACAGTAAACCCTAGAAAATGCAGAAGATGCTGCAAAGCTTTACATGCTTAAGTTATATCCAGCTTTTTCCCCCCCCCCAGATGTTTCCTCTCTTTGCCATTTCAAATGTATCATGATTTATTACTACTTTTCTTTAAGCAAAATTGATTTAAAAGCTGCTGATCACAGGAGATAAGAAGTGCCAGCTCACCTTTACAAAAAACAAACCCTGGGCAAATACTCATTAACTGTTTTGTCCTCTTCATTTTACATTCACTTGCTGCAAACTTCAGCAAGAGGAGAAGCATTTCTGCTGGAGCTGAGATCAGGCACATATGCTATAATAAAAACAAAAAGCAAATAAACGATAGCTTTTTTTATCACTATTAAATACAAACATGTATTCTTATTTTACTATAATTATCAAACTAGGATTAATATAATCTTGTATATTGCTTCCCTTCACGGTGAATTAAATTATGTAAAAAGTCTCCCACCAGTGTTCTTACCCAGCAAGAAACATTTTAATTGTAAATTTGCCTTTTGGAGTCTTTAAATGACACACACACACGCATTAAAAAAGGCCACGACTATGGAAGCTGTGTATCCACTAATCTGTAAATAGACTCCCAGTCCAGGACTCATCTCTGAAATGTGGCATCAATTGCACAGGCTCCCATTTAGTTTTAGTTGAATAAAGCCACACTAGATACGCAAATAACATCAAACTTGCCGGATTAGAAAGGGGCACCTCATACTCTAAATCATGATTGTCAATCATCGCCCAGGATTAAGGGATATAGTTTAAAAACCTAAAAGCAAGCACTTCCTTTTAACTTCTGCCTACTGTGCATTTTGGATTATCGCCCAGAAGCAGCATTACTTGAAACAAGGCTGCCTCCCTTCTGCCAGCTCCGGCAAGTGCAGCTCTGCCACCTCCTCGCCCCTGCTTTGGGGAAAAAAACCTCTCAGCAAAGCATGCAATTTAGATTTGAGATCTACTGCTGGCTATGATTATATTTATAACTCGCTTTTCACACAAGAATGGGGGGTTATTTTTGGCTTAATAAGTGCTTTCTGAACACAGTCCCCATTCTTACCACAAAGATGTAAGGCAGTTAAAAACCAGAGCAGCTGCTCTGTTCTTCCACTGAGCTGGCAGCCTCCCTGAACCACCGAGTTCCTTCCTGGTGAAGGGTTTTGAGGGAATTACCTGGAATGCATTTCATTGTGCTCCTGAAAGCAGAGCAGCATCCCCTGGGTAACTCACCTGCCCTGGGCAGTCACAGCCTTCCTGCTCTGTCCCCCATCTCTCATCACTTTTCCCACCTTCCCCTGGTTGAGCTGCAAGTTGTGCCAAGTGAGAGTTGCCACTTGGAAAGTCTCTCCTGGGCTGTCAGAAAGGACCATGGGATAGGGAGATTTGGTCAATAAACATTAACATTGAGTGTGTATGTGAGCTCGGTGAGCTGAGCTCAGGATTGGGACAGAAAGCAGGAATAATTTATGGGAATACTTAAGAGAAGTGGCTGCTATTTGGGCACTGACTCATTGTCAGGATCTCTAGCTGGTCAGGGTGACCCCAAGAAATGTTAGAAAGTCTCTTTTCCCAGCCTGGTGCTTGTAGAAGGAGTCAGAGCTCTTCAGTTCTCGGTCTCAAGGTTGTTTATTGTGTCTTACCTCTAAAATTCTTTCTCCTGTCCAGCTGAGGTCCGCTCAGCAAGACAGTTCAGGCACTCTGCCTGCCCCCAGGGTGATGTTATGTCTTTATACTAAAATCTACTTGTACAATATTTACAATTACTTTCCAATACCTATCACCTATGTTAGACCGTGAGCTTCTACTCTAAACCAATCCAACAGTGCCAACATCACAGCAGAAGATGGAGGCCAAGAAGGAGGAGAAAGGCTGGACACACCCAGATCCCTCCATCTTGGCCCCCTGAATCCCCATTCTAAAAACCCCAAAATCTACTTTTTCACCCTGTGATAAATTCACTATCATTCTACTTAATTTGTCATGGCTTGCAGATCTTCATCTAAGGTTGGTAACTTGCTCCATGGGTCATAATCAGAACCATGGGCATTTTTGGTCTCTGATCCCCTTGTCAGGGGTCTTGGCTGCTCAGCACAGCCAGAGGGATGTCCTAGGTGCTGACAACTCATAACTGATTACCTGATTTTCCAGGTTTGTGGTTTTCCTTATCTGATGTAAATCCAGGCCATTTTTGGCCTTTTGGTTGTTTCTGCCCAACAAGTGTGGTGCCAACTGATGTACCTGGACATGCAGGTTCTGTTGGAGAGCTGGACATGGGTGATGAAGAGAAAGCACACAAGGAATGGGGCAGAGAGGGAACCTGCACAAACAAGGACCTGTTTGCTTGTGTGAAGGCATTCCCAGCCAGCATTCTGTGTTTCCATTCCTTTGGCTGCTACCACAGACAACACACATCCCATCCTGTTCCATAAAAACAGGATTAAGTCATCTTGCACAGCTAATGAAGCCTTTTCCAAAATCAGTATTTTTGGAACACATTTATAACTGAGATGGTCACCAGGACCTGGGGACAAGGGTCACACCCTCACTGATTTGAATTCACAGCTGCACTGATTCCAGCTTCACTTCCAAAATCTAAAGGAGTCAAAGCTCTTGCCCCTAAGGTGCAGTTTATGGCTGCAAAGTGATTAAAGAAAATATACACTGGTTCTTTAAGCAAGAAGGGGAAAAAACTCAGCTAAGGCTAATCTTATCAACATATAACCTTTTAATCAGATTATTGAAACAACATGTTAATTTATGAAAAGTTCAGCATTCTATTAAATTGCAAACAACCCAGTGAATTGCAACCCAACAGGCTGCTTCATTGAATTCATGCAGCCACTCCTGGCAAAGGCATTCCAAATTTGAACTTAATTAATATTCCTACTCCTGGTTTCCATAGTTCCTTTTTAAACATGAGTACCAGCAGAAACTGGCAGTAACTTTACCCATATTCTCAATAATAACCCCCCTCTGGCTGTCAATATGTATGAAAGGAAAAATTTTTTGCATACCCCAAACAGCCTGTCATTTTCCTGTCTTTTGTCAAAAATATGTTGGCAACTTTTTTCCCCTCTTTTTTTTGCTTACACAGCTTAAGATGCTTAACTGTTTCTCTGCTTGGGTTGTGGGTGAGGCACCTTCTCTTCTTGGAGCACTGACATCAAATGACAGCCACATTGAAAAAGAATCCCTACATTTCACAGAGGTATTGGGGGGGAAGCTTTCCTTGGAGAATCAAGAATGTAAGTGCTAAAATGCTTGGGGAAGCATTTAACATTTCCCATCCTTGCTTAGGAACTTAAAAAATTACTTGTCTTCATTATGGAGTGAGAATTTATTACTCTAAATGTGATTTAAAGCTATTTTTCTATTCCTATACAAGCTGCATGTCAGAAACACAGAGCAAGAAAGCCTCACTCACCATGTGGGCAGAAAGCAGGAGAGAAGCACAGCACTGAATCCCACCTGGGCATGGAAAAGGAGGAAAGGGACATTCCCAGCAGTGCCCTGCTTCCACAGGGACCTTCCAGAGAACAAAGTCCCTCTGCAGCTCCACACCTCCCTTTCTGTATGGTGTGGTGCCCAAAACCATCTTCCACTGTTCACCAAAGGAGCCCCTCATTCATGGTATCCTTTGACTTTTAGGGAGTATTCTTTGTGGTTTGTGTTGGTACAAGAGGAACATAAATGTCATTTGGTAGGGTACCCAGATAGCAGAGGGCTCCCATGAAGAATTTCAGGCTAAAATCTGCACAGAAAATCCACCCTGAGCTCTGTGACACTGCAGGACACTGTAATAAAGATTAATCCCTCAAGCTTTTGGACCAGTGACTTCAGATTTATGCCTTTGGACTTCTGCACAGGAATAACCCTGGATTGCTTTCCATGGGAAGCTCAGTGTCTCTGCTTCATCTGGCCAAGCACACCCCAAGTATCTCAGAGAGTGTCTGACTGAACCTCTCTTAGAAGCAGAACTGAGCTTTAAACCAGGTGAGATGCCAGTGATGGCAGGTAGAAAGTGACCTCACAATTCCCTAAATTAGGGACTAAACCTAAAGCTTTTTCCTAAACTGAAACCAGCAGGTGAGCGCAGGATCTTGCCATGGATATATCCAAACTGGTTCTTCTCTCTAATTTACCAGGAGAGTGGGAAGATACTGGTACAGATTGCTCAGGGAGATTGTGGCTGCCCCAACCCTGAAAGTGTCCAAGGCCAGGTTGGATGGGCTTGGAGCAACCTGGGACAGTGGAAGGTGTCCCTGCCCATGGTAGGGGGTTGGAATGAGATGATCTTCAAGGTCCCTTCCAACCCAAACCATTCTAGGTTTCTTCCAATCCAAACCAAACCATTTCATTCTATTAATTTCTCAGGTTTGGAACATTAGTTCCATTTTAACCAAAAGTGGCCAAGGCATAGATTGATAAAAGATAAAATTCCCCAATAAATTTTATGCAAAAAAGTTCAATGCAAAGATCAGAAATCCAAATCAGTGCATCACCAAAGGCAGGCTGCAGAGTGAGCTCAGCAGCAGTTTGTTGTTTATCCCATCTGTTGACCAGCTGAAATGTGTGAACTGGTGTCCAGTTAGAGCATATGTTAATGTACAGGAGATGTGCCAGATGCTGTGTGGCTCACAAGGAGCACACAGAGCCACTCACCCACCTGTGGGACAGCACAGAGGGTGCCCAGAGGGATTTAAAGGAGAGGGATTTTAAAGGAGCACATCCAGAGGGAACAACAAGGCTGGAGAGGCGCTGGGAACACAAACCCTGTGAGGAAGCCCTGAGGGAGCTGGGGGTGCTCAGCCTGGAGAAAAGGAGACTCAGGGCTGCCCCCATCACTCTGCACAGCCCCTGAAAGGTGCCTGTGCTCAGCTGGGGCTGGGCTCTGTCTGCAGCAGCACTGACACAGCCAGAGCACACAGCCTCCAGCTGCACCAGGGGAAATACAGGTTGGATAGCAGGGAAAAGTGTTTTACAGAAAGGGTGAGAAAGTTCTGGAATGGCTGCCCCGGGAGGTGGTGGAATCACCATCCCTGGGTGTGTTTAACAAAGCCTGGATGTGGCACTGGGTGCCGGGGCTGAGTTGAGCTGTTTGGGCTGGGTTGGACTCGATGATCCTGAAGGGCTCTTCCATCCTGGTCATTCTGTGATTCTGTGAATTCTGTGATTCTGTGAGTTCGACATCACAGAATCATTTAGGGTGGCAAAGACCTCTCAGACCACTGAGCAGAGGGAGGAACCTGTTGAGTATCATTCTCCAGGAAACCAGGCTTGATGTACTCCAGCGTTAAATACAATAAAATTAATTAACACGTTCCCTGACAAAACAAGGTTTAGATACACACAGCCAGTAAATCAGGTTCTGCACCTCTGAATTTGGTGCTGATCCTGCTGTAAAGGTGGTGACTTCCTGAGGTGCCTTCCAATCTGATTTATCCCATGTCCATCCTACATCTGGGAACACAAGCAGCTCAGTACAGCCATAGGTGGATTTTCCACCTGCAAAGGTGGAAAGGTGAAAAATTTTTCTTTCTGCACTAAAGAAAAATCCACACGAGCAAAGATTGAACTCCCAGATTCCAAACTGACACAGTGAGTCTGCATCACACCCTCAACAGGTACAGGAGCAGGCAGTGATGCCAAACCCCAACACTCAAACACTGAACACAACAAGGCGACCTTGGGCTGGTCATGACACCTATTCCATTCCATCAAGGCTGATGTCAACCACAATTTCCAGGATTCTGCAGGATAAGAAACCTGCCTTCAGGGTATCACAGTGCAGAAAGGTGATGTCTCATGCTGTCATTCCAAATTCTGCTGTTGCATTGAGTTCAATCATCCAGGCTCTGCCAGACGGGGAAACTCAAAGCCACCTGCAAATCAGGAGGGGACAAGATGACAAGCAACTGTTTGACTGGTGAGGATCCTCTTCTTGGAAGAGTTCCTGCCTATCCTGCCAAAAAATGCCTTGGCTGAGGAGTGTGTGGTGGTTTGGGAGGAGGGATGAGGAGAGGGGAGGGAGTGCTGAGGATCAGAACTGCCTCCAGGTAAGGTAGACCCAAGGCAGAGTTGAAAGAGAATGGCAGGTCGGATGGAAGCACCCTGGAAGAGATGGAGGATGTCCAGCCAAAGCCTGGATTTTCTTCAGAAGGAGATAAATAATTTCTCCTTGATGTTAGTGCTGGCCTTCAGCTTTAGAGACTCTCCAACTCAGGGAAGTGGTTTAAAAAAAAAAAAAATAAACAGATCAGGAAGCCCAAGTGATCCTTGGATGGGGCAAAAAGATGTTTTGTGGTTCACAGTTCACAACAGAGAAAAGGGCAAATAGGATGGCTGGAAATAACCTTCCATGCTGCACAGGGGAAAAAAAAAAATCTCTTAATTCTTCAGCTGCACTGGGAAGGGCAACAGACATTATTTCTGTTATGGCCTGATAAGCCTTAGCTAGAAATGGATCTTGGAAAACAAAGGGGTGAAAGCAGTGAGGACATATGAGGGCAGGTCATCAGCAGAGCCCTGCAGGAAAGAAGAGCCATAACACTCTGCCTGAGCAGCTCTGAAATACCAAAACTCCTGAGAAACTGCTCAGGGCCAGCATTGCAAAACTCCACCTACGAAGGGGAGCTCACCATGGAAAAAAATCAGGGTAAAGACTTGCAAGGAGAAGAGGAGACAGGCCATTGCTCCCAGAAGCCAGGCATGGAACAGATGGATGGCATCTGGAGATGGCCTGAGCTGCAGCACAGCTGAGGGAGCAAACGGTCAGGGAGCAGCTGCCACCAGGCTGGGATGGGGAGCACAGGGACAGGGCCTGCTCTGCTCTGCCAAGGACCAGCAGGTGTGCAGGGACAGGGATGCCAAGCAGAAGGGAACCAAGCTACAAGGAAACTCATTCTGTTTGAAGTAAGCCAGTGTCAGATTAAAGGAATCAAAGACTTGTTTAGAGCAAAGCAAGGAGAAATAAAGGAAGCGTTTTTCAGATTTCAGTCCAAGCCTTTTGTCCAGTTTAACCTCTTTCCTCTTACCCCTCCATTTGCTTGTTTTCCTCATCAGTCACAACAGAATGGCTCCTCCAGAAGAGGCTCATCCCTTGGCTTTGTGATCACCAAAGAGACCAAGATCAAAGCAAATCAGGAAGAGTTTTCATGCCTGTACCCCCTAATGTGGTATGGGAGATAAACCTGAGCAGAGCCACAGCAGCCAGAGGGGCTGTGCAGTTCTCCTAAAGACAATTACTGCCCACAGAAAGGAAGCGTTTGCCTGCCATCAAATTCTCTGCTCTCCAGTATTAGCATGGAAGCAAAGTCCTCTCAAGGTTCTTCCTGTTAAAAAGGAAGAGGAAATACAATGAGCTGAATTCATAACAGATGGTTTTTGGGGGTCAAATTAACAAGTAGCCATGGCTTTCTTGGCCTCTGCAAGTAGTGAGGTTATCTTAGGCACTCATTTTACTCATTTGCTCATTAGGCATCCCATTTTAGCTGGTTTAAATGAGTGGCTTGCATCCCTTCAGAAGTGATGAAGCAACTGAGACTCTTCTAGGAAGCAAATCATCTGTCCTACTTTAGCTCCATGCCAGGATGAATCAGACTTTGAAACAGATCCCTTCCCTCTCAGTCCATGATACAGAGAGCCTGCACAATGAGCACAGTGCCCATTTCAACTCACAGGATGGGAATTTGGGGCTCAGTCCCCCAGGATGTTTCCATGCCTGGGGAACTGCTCCACTTTTGCCTCTTTTGGCTCCACTCCTGTCTCGTGTGGCACTGCAGAGGAGCTGTGTTGTCTTCTGCAATCTTGTTCCATCACAGAACTGGCTCTGTTCCATTTCCCCTTGGAATCCACATAGTTCAACATCCAAAAAATAACTACCCACTGAATTAAAACAAAAACTTTTAACATGTTGTCACTCTCCCATAGCTTCCTCAGCACATCTAGTTCTTTCTGGGTCTATTTTGTACAGGGAATGCTCAAGAAGGAGAACTATTCCTTGTCTTTTTTGGCATGAAGCAATTTTCTGGCACTGACAATTAAAAGCAAGTACATTCCAACTCAAAGCTGGAGACAAATTTAGGAGTGTGTCTGACAGCACAATTGACACTCATGCCATTTTTTTAAGAAATGAAGTTGACAGATTCTTAGGAATTTCTAAGAGCAGACTATTTGTGAGCCTGATTAGGACCTTAGTGAGTCCTGGAAATAAAACCCCAGGATGAGCTCTCTTCTTTAGCTGACATTCCTGTTGATTTCTGCCCTCGCCACGCGACTCAACACTCGGTGCTACAATTGAATCATTATTTCCTGCCTTCTCTTTTTCAGCTTGGCCCCTCACATTGCTAAATGCGCCATTTTTCCCATGAAACAAAGCAGAAAACTTCCCACCTCCCTGTTTCTCACCTCACATGGTGGGTCTGAATGGAAAACACCAACATGGAGAGAATTACACGTTGTACAAAGAACGGCTCCGGTTTTCTCGACGGAAACAAACCCAGCTTTGGATCACACCACAAGGAACTGTCCCTCCAGCGGCCTGATCTGAGGGTCTCCTCTGGAATAATGTCCTAGAGGGAAGCTGACAGCTCTTTCTTGCCCTCCCTGCACACAACCAGCAGCATTATTTTACAGGATTGTTGTTTGTGAAGACCAAATAAAGCCATTTCCTTTAAAGCAAAGTGCCTTCACAGCGTAAAGGCTTCAAAGAGATCTTTGCCCATCATTGCAGGGAGTGCTACAACCCTGAACCTCTGTGTTTTTGTTTCCCCAAAGTCACTTGAACCTATTTTTCAATTTGCAGAAAAGAGGAGTCTCTTCTTGCTAACACAAACACCACCTTAGCACCCCTCTCATCAAAAAATTAAGTGCTATTAGCTAAAGACACTCTACTGTCTGCTCTGAGTTAGACACCAGTCATGGTAGGTTTTAATTTGATTAGTGATTGGGCTAAAAGCAGCTAAATAAAAATTATAATGCCCAAGAGCCACTTAGACTTGTTCAGACTCTTTAAATACCAAATCCCTTCAGCAACATAACATTATCTTTATAGACAAAACTGAGTTTAAAAGTACAAATCTAATTGATCTCAAGTGCATTGGAATTACTATATTTAGGCATTGGATTATGTACTACAGAAAGCCTCATGCTATGCAGGCAACAAAACTAATTGTGGGAAGACAAAGGTATGTGTCTAACGTGCTTATGGACTTTTAAAAATTCATATTTCCATTGAAGCTGGCAAAATTACAGCTGCTCACACCAGCAGTGAATTTGGCACTGTGCCCCACATGTTGAGCAAACACAAGCCAGCTATTCTGGTCTCCTTCAGAAGACCTGGACTTCAAGCTCTGCCTCAAAATTACTATTTAAGGCTTTCAATGTTGCAGGAAGAAGAAAGTAAATAAAAAAGCAGCAAGTTGACTCTCAGCAGCTAAACAAGACTTTTCTTCTCTTTAGTCTCGACTGGGGGTTCAGTTCACACAGACATTTATGGCAGAGGCTCTGACACTGAAGAAAGATGTCTTTCCACATTTAAAGGAGCTTTTCAAATGTAAGATGCTATTTCAGAATAAAGGAGTTGCCTAGACAAGAGGAAGGATGAATCCATCCCCACAGCCTCTTCTGAGATTGATATTTGTCAGCATATATACAAAAATCACCCTCACACGTCCAAAACAAAGGGTACACAAATGGAGAGATTCACTAGCCCAGTTGAACTTGTGTCTGGCTGGTCAGGAACATTCTTTTAAAGTCTTCAGATGGATGCAGCAATTCTGGCTGCTTTGAACTGCTGCTGCTTGCAATTTAGTCACCTCCCTGCAGACAGTTTTCCCCAGGAGGAAAAAAAAGCAGCAAAATCTATTTCTTTTCCCCCAAAATACAACCCCAGATCTGCATGTCAGAACAAAACAATTGTCAAGAAACACTGGCAGACAACATGATCCAAGATTACAGAATTATTTTAGTTGGAAGGGACTTTAAATCATCTCATTTCACCCCCTGCCATGGCAGGGACACCTTCCACTGTCCCCCAGGGTGCTCCAAGCCTCATCCAACCTGGGCTGAAACACTTCCATGGATCCAGGGGCAGCCACAGCTGCTCTGGGCACCCTGTGCACCCTCACACGGGTGAATTTCTTCCTAATATTGAACCTAACCCTGTCCTCTGACAGTTTAAGATATTCCCCTAAAACTTGGTGGCTCATCACCGTGCAGCATTTCCTGCTTATCCCAGAATGTCTCCTCTTGATCCTTCTCTATAAAAGGAGAAGCAATCACTGCTTAAACACACTGACTTTACCCACAGAGGCTACCAAAAATGCATTAAGAAGAGAAAACAACAAGCAACATAGCAGGAGACAAAACAGGTCTTAAAAACAGAAAAACAACCAAAACACCTGAGCTTCATATAATTCAGAAAAATCCACTGAAGGAATCCACCTATTACAAGGCACTGGACTGGGTCTTGGAGATCTTATTTCAATTTTTTTCCTGACAGGCTGGAGGGAGAAGGAAAGAGTTTGGAGAATAAATTCCATGGAAGAGCAAGAATCTTTCTAGGTTGAAATGTGGTTTTTTTTTTGGGTTTTTTTCTTAATGAGAAATTAAAACCACACATGCTGAGAAACAAAGTTAAGTTAAATCTAGCCCAGCTTTACACATTTTAACAATTCACTCTGCTGTCTGTAGAACACAGCAATATAAATATTGCTATCTCTGTTAAAATGAATTATTGACAATTTTAATACATGTTGCACAGTACATATTAATATAGAAAAATGCATGTTATCAGCAGTGCAATGTTGACCATGTACTAATCCATTCCACCTGCTCAAATATTAGTGCAAATAATTATATATTTGTAATGCATCATTGCTGTCTAGTTGAATCTCTGCCTCCAGAATAAATGTCTCTTCTCTGAAGTTGTTTGCTATTATGAGTAAAATGTTATATATTCATACTCAAATTGACTTTGGGTGGATAAGTAAAATGAGCAACCTTCAAAAATCCACTTGCCTAAGACTTAGCAAGTCATTTTAATGAATTGTTTACAGTAAAATGGATGTTATAAAAATGTTTCAGATGCAAGCTTGTGTTCACTGGCTTCTCCACAATGCTCAAACCTCACTTAAACATCAGTGGAGGGCTCACAATGCCCATCTGCAACCCAGGTGAACCTGAACTGTTTGTCCTAACACCTGGAGCTTGGAATTGGCTCTGGACACATCTTCTCTCCATAATCTGTTTCTTTAGAAGCAAAGAAGGGCCCTTGATGAGGCTGAACCCCTGACAGAACAACAGCTCCTGTCCCCAACAGATGGATGCTGTGGCATTCACATTTTCTGGAAAAATCCCTTCACCCAGGATTTTTCTCTTTTTCTCCAGTGAAATTGAGAAGCCTCTGAGAGAAAGGAAAACAATAATTATCTTATTTGCTTCTCCTGTTTGTGCTCATGTGGAATGTGTTTGGAGATTGTTTACCCACAGGTGATTGTTTCATTGGATTCTGCTGTGAGTTGTTTTGAATCAATGGCCAGTTGGGGCCGAGCTCTGGAGAGACTCACAAGTCTTCATTATTATCTTTTTAGGCTTCTGTAAGTATCTTTTCTGTATTCTTTAGTATAGTTTAGTTTAGTATTCTTTAATAAAATCTAGTATAATAAAATAAGAAATTTGCCTTCTGAGAACAGGGAGTCAGATTCATCATTCCTTCCTGCCACAAATACAACATGATGCCACCATGGAAAAGCAGCTGCACATCCAAGAGCTGCCAGGGCTCCTTTGTGCCAGGATAAACCCTTGGGATGGGGCTGGGAGGGAACAGGGCAGCCCTGAGGAGATCCAGAACCCAGATCAGCTGGGATTCAGGCGAATCATTTCAAAGGAAGAGTGTGGTGCAAACAGCCTCCTTTGGGGAGGAGAAACAGCCCCCAAATTACAGAGCCCCACTGTGCACACAGAGGGAACAAATGGAAAGGGCCAACACCTCTCAGTCTGCTCTCTCCTCTGTCCTTGCTAAATCCAGGTCTGAGGACAACAAAACACAGCCTGAGGGGCTTTCAGCAGCACCACTGCTGCAATGCTGGGATCCTGAACCAGCACTTCTTCCTTCACACTCTGGACTCAGCGGCCTTGCAGATGATTTTGGGGTTCAGTGAGAGAAAGGAGGTTTAACACTTCAAAAAGAAAAATTTTAACATTTCAGCTTCCAAAGAATGCTGCACATTGGGAGATCAGCAGAACAAGGCAGCACTGACAGCTGGGGCTCTTGGGAAGGTCACACATGATCTAAAATTATATCAGTGGGGTGGGACAACTCTGACCCCACAGGGAGACTGGATATTAGGAAAAGGTTTCTCACTGAAGGGAAGGCAGGCAGGGAATATGGGGGCTGGCTCCTCACAGCAGGGATGAGGACAGGGAAGGCATGGAAAGGATGGGAATTGCCACAGCCTGTGGCTCAGCTGTGTTCCAGCCTCAGCTCCAAGGCCTCCTCACTCCACAGAGAAAAATCAGCAGTGCAGATGAGCAGGATTTGGGACTCCTACAAGCAAGCCTCAGATTCGGTTTCATCCCATATCAGGATGAACTGAAGTTACAAATAAATGAATTACTAAGAAAACTTCAATCAAGGATGAAAACAAGTAATTTTGACTTAACCTGATACTCTTCAGAAATGGCTCAACTTTGCATTTCATGTTACTTTCCTAGTGAAAGATTAAAGCTGAGATATCTGAGTTTTCCCTCCATGGTTGGCTCCTTCCATGACATTTCGATATAATGTACAGGTCAGGGGGAAAGAGATGGAAACAGAGACCTGCAGAGATGAGAGAATTTGGGAAAAGGAGAGGGATGAAGGGGAAGGGAGCTGCACTTCTTCCCCCAGGCTCCACATGGATGAAGAAGCACCAGATAATATGTGAAGGTCTCCAAGAAGCCACACTGCAAATTTAAGATTTTTCCCTCTCTGGCAAAGTGAGTCAGAAGGGAAGGGATAGTGCAGTCCTGAGATCTGAAAGGAAAACAGGGCACAGGGACATAAAGCTAAGAGAATAAAAGTAGAAACCAAGGTTTCCACACACACTGAGGGCTGTATTGACACAGGGCTGTGCCCCACACAAGAGAAAAGATGCCAGGCAAACACAGCTGCTTCCCCACTGCAAGATAAGCACAAGATGTGGTAGAGAAATCTCCTACCACCAAAAGAAATTAGAATGGAGGAGAAAAAAAGAACAAGCAAAACACTGAATGTAACTGGGCAGGCGATCTGCCTCCCTCCCCTCCTTAAAGCAGGTGTAGAAACACCAGGAAAGAAAAAATAAAAGCCTACAACATGCCAGCCTTGACACAGAAGCAAAACAGAAATCTGTCTGCATTTACAGCTACCACAGAGGAGGTGGTGGGGAGGAAATTATGCCCAGAAGCCAAAATCCAGCAGAACATGAGGACAAGAAAGGTGTTCCTACCTTTCTGTGGTCCTCTAGAAGAGAGCTGGTGGCTGGCTTGTCCTCCCTGCTGCTCCTGGGACAAGAAGGGCAAAGGGTAAGGGCTGCTACCTGCATTTAAAGTCAGACAAACAATTGTTTAGAAATCTGCTTCCTTTGTACAGAAAAAAAATCATAGCCTCAAACGATGAGTGGCTCAACCCAAGTGCTAATCTGAATTAAGACAGTTATTGCTATGAAAACTTAATCCAAAGAGCTCTGGAGTGTGTCATGACATCCAGAACTGAGAGTGTTTAATGCCATTCACATACTGCACTGAGAAACCTGGAACTTTGTGGTTGGAAGGACAGGACAAGGTGTACCCAGCCCAGGAAGGGATCCAAGAGGCCTCATCCTCACAAAGCCACTTTGTAGGACACAAATCTCCCCCAGAAATAGAGCAGTCAATACAGGCAACACTCCATCACAACACCAATTAATTAAAACGACTTTGTGAAGAGGAAAATAAAACCAAACCCAACCCAAGTCCTCTCCCCACAGCCAGGATAGCCTGAATTTCCCTCTGCTAACACTTGCCACCCTCAAATCCAGCAGTCACTCACCTTCCTCCAGCTCACTGTGGTCCTCAAAGACAATCACAAGCTCAGCTCTGTGGTTCTGGACGCAAATAAAGGCAAATCCTCCTTCCCTCCACGGAGGCTGCACCTTGCTGATGCATTTCCACTGCTTGCAGACTCCCACACCACCACCTGTCCTTCAGAGCAGACACACACAGGGTTTGGTTTCTCCTCCCGTTGAACCCCTCTCTCCAGATGAATGAACAGCTCCACAGCCAAGCATTTCAGCCAGCCCCTCTCCTCTGGAGGCTGATTTCATTTCAGGGTGGGACACAGCTGTGGAAATTCAACGCCAATGCTGCTTTTTCTCCCAGGTTGATGTGTGTGTCAGGTTTCCATCATTCCTATTTTAACCTCCTCCTCCATGTGCTTCTTCATTTAAAACTGCTCCTTCTCCACATCCTTTTTTAGATTATATCTTCTTCACATCTTATCCTCTATTTCTCTATCTCAGATTTCCCAGCACTGCTGTTTCCCCATTTTTTTTGCATTATTTCTGAAGGATTGTTACAGAATTCCTTCCTGCCCTCTGTGCACACACAAACAGAACAAAATAGCAAGTGACCTTGATAAATTACAGGACTTGAAAAAAACCCCACAGCTTCTTTTCCAGCCTACAACAGTTTGCTGCAAAGCCATTTTCACCAATTGTAGACAACATAATTACAGACACACACACTCTCCCCCTCCCAGGTTTGGCTGCCAGCCTGATAAATAAATGCCTATGTTGTAGGAGGGAACATTAGACAGGCAATACTTTAACTCATTATATGAACATTAAAAGGCATATTTGTATTTTAGATACTATTTCATTGCATTCATAAGCCACTGGAAATATTTTTCTAAATTACATGCTGTAAGACCTCTAAACTTACAAATGTGTGAAAATTATAGTTCCTCCATCCCATCCCAATACAACTTGTATTATAAAATAAACTTACTGACAATGCAGCCTTCTCCAGAAATAGAAACTTCCAGTGTGTGCATGGGGGGGGGTTTTAAAGGAAGGAGAAAGCTCACACCAGTGATAAATTTGGTCAGTAAAATTACTTTTATTCTTTTTTTTTTTTTTCTTTTAAATAGAAGGGCTTATACAATTGAGTATAAATATCTTCGAGGAACATGGAAATGAAATGAAAAAAGTATCTAGAAGGAATTCTTTTTATTGAGGAAGAGTTTACATATCTAAGTGTTCACCTACTTTTTGCTGCCTCCTGTTAACAGGCATAATGGAAATATTGCACTGAGCATATGCATGGAAAACACAGCTAACAAAGCAAAGAATATGGTAAATACATTTCATACAACCTTAAAAAAATTCAAACAGTCATACAACAAATTCTGAAGCACTTCTGTGATCTGCAGTCTCAGGATGATGTTCACTGTTCTGAAGTGTTAGCAAACTGACACTTTTATTTTCTTTTTATTTTTTTTTTGTAGAAAGATTTTGTATTGGTTCATAAAACCACAGCCTTAAAATTGTTGGCTTTCAGTTACAGAGGTAACAGAGAGGTATCATCTGAATTCACATCAGAGCTTTTGGAACAAAAATGGCAGCAGTACAAGCAGGTGCCTCCTCCAGTGTCCAAACCCCTCTGTGGCTTTGCCATGGCCAAGGAACAGAGCAGAGCAGCCCAGCAGAGCAGCCAGACTCCCTGCATGCTGTCAGCCAGGCTGGCATCCATTCCCTTGTTTACTGACAGAATGCTCCCCTAAATCCAAAATGAAGCAGGAGAACCCCAGCTAAGCAAGAGAAGTTCCAACAGGTCTTGTCAATATTGACCCCACCTGGGAATTCTTTAACAGAAGAGGAAAATCCAATTCTCTGACCAACCCTTAAAGTGAATGGATAGAAATGCTGCTCTGGAGATGGGAGACAAAGAAGTTTCCAAAATGTGCTGAGCCCACAGTAGAAGAAAGAACATGTTTGCAAGGATTTGCTCCACTGCAGTTCCAACCTGGTTTCCACAAGAGCCCACTGTGAAATAAAAAGGTCTATTTACAACAATTTCCAGCTGCTTGTGGAAAAGCCAGCCCAGAGGTTTCAAACACCACTGCTGCTTCAGTTCAGTGTGTGCACACTGTGGGTCCATGTCAGGAACTCCCGAATAAACCCTGGAGCACAACAGACACAGAGTAGCCTCTGTCCAATATCAAAGTTACAGTCAGTGGAAGAGCAGCTTTCACACACTTCAACATTTTATATTGCTCAGGCACTGAGGAACAATTCTCTTCAGCATGAGAATTTGCCACTCTAGGTTTTTGCTGGGGCCATTCCTGCCACATAGCAAAAACTGGGCTACATTTTATCCTTTCACTTTGTTAGAATTTGAATTTATTTACATACAAAATAAGACAGGAGAAAAAGTTCTTTTACAGTAACCCAACAATGGGCACCTTCCCTTGCAATAGGGATGCCTTAGGCAAGGCAGCTGCATTTACTTCAGGAGCATATATAAAATTCAGTGTGCTGGTATCTAACAGAAACAATAATGTCAGATCATACAATGCCAGTACATTCCAGTGGGCCCTTGACTATTAGGTAAAAAAAAAAAAACAACAAAACAAAGCCAAAGAACCAAAAATAAAATTTAAAAAAATCCAAAACTTTTCACCACTTTAGTTCCGTTTAGAATGCTACACAATGAATAAATTATGTCTTTCTGGGATAGTGTTTTACTCCTACATCTCAAAGAAATTCCAAGCTAATTAATTAGAGCAAGAAATTACATTGAGCAGGATAACGTTTTAAATGAAAGAAATGACTTAGAAACACCAATCAAAGATAATTTGATTATGATTAGCTGTGCTGAAGTCTAAGTCGTTAAAATTGATGAAGAATGTTTTTACACTGGTCTATTCTATGTAATCCATTACCTACGCTATGCTCTGTAGTTCAAGTCTAACAAATGGTATCTGATAATTCAATATTGAAGACTAAAATACTTTCAATGCACCATTTGCTCTCCTACACCAACATGTTTCCAATTAAAAAAAAAAAAATTCAGTAGCAAGTAGATTTGTGAAATTCTTCACTGGGAGAACTTGAGCTAACATGAAACATCATCCAGATTTTTACCTGCTCACCTTCCACATGGCCAGGTTTAAATATGGCTGCTGCTTTACCCTGAACAGTCACTGTCCCACAAAAGTTACACCCATGGTTGGTAAGAAATAATTCCCTGTGCTTTCTAACAACTGAGGCTGCCCAAAGGTGCAAGGATTATTCCTGCCATGCTCTCTCTCAGCTGAAGTGGCGAGCCAGACGAGCAGACCTGTAGTCGACACGCAGCTGGACAAAGGAGTGAAGGATGTTCTTGTCCAGGTTAGCAAGTTGTTCTCCTGAGCAAACCTGCTTCAAATTATCTGGGGCTACAACCAGAAGGTTGCAAAGTGCATGCAGGGTATCAAAGAGCTGTAAGACCAGCGCAATCTGTGGGCAAGAGGAAACAAAGGAAAAAACCAGACATTAAATTAGAGTTGCTTGAAGTCTTATAACAGAATATCCATCAGGTGAAAGTCTTATAACAGAATATCCACCTACATCCATCACTGGCTGGGGTCTATGTACAAATCACAAATGCTAGGAACAGCCTTGAGCTGTTTTATTTTCCAACATCAGTCTCATTACATGGTTTTGACAATGGGAAGATGACATCAGCAGACCAAGAACTTAATGTTACAACTTACTTTAAAAGTTTTTTGACCAATTACACAAAGCAAAAGCACATTGACAGTAGTTCCATCCAACCACTATAAACACACCTTTGGTTAAACAATGCTTGCTTATTTTGAATACAATACCTGCTTGTAAGCCTTAAAACACAATGCACAGAGCTTCATTATTAAGCTTAGAACTTCCTAATATCTCTCTAGATAAACTTTTCTGCAGCTTAGGGAGCTCTTCTAGACAAGCTTTAATACATAAACCATTGTTCTATTTGTCCTTACTTTTCTACTTCTTACATAATTTTTCTGCTGACCAATCTCATGGCTGCTGCTTAGCTCTAATCACAGTTCTGCTGCCTCTGAGGCTTTCAGAATCTCTGCTGGTCAGGATGACCCTGAGATCTGTTAAAAAGTCTCTTTTTCCAGCCCAGCAGTCAAAGAAGGAGTCAGGAGTCTTCTGTTCTGGTTCTCAAGGTTGTTTATTGTTTCTTATCTATAACATTCTTTCTCCAACCCACGGAGATCTGTCTGGCAGGTCGGGTTGAGCCACACTGACCACCTCAGAGGTGGTGTTGTCTTTTTATACTAAAAACTACATGTACACTATTTACAATAACTTCCCAATACCTAACACCTGTGTTAGACAGTGAGCTTCTACTCTAAACCACTCTAAAAGTGCCAACATCACCCAGAAGATGGAGGCCAAGAAGAAGAAGGAAAAAGGACAAGGCACACCCAAATTCCTCCATCTTGGGACCCTGAGCCCCCATTCTAAAAACCTCAAAATTCTACTTTTTACCCTGTGATGAACTATCATTCTACTTAAAGTTTTGAGACTTGTAATTCCTCATGTAAGGTTGGTAATTTTTTCCATGGGTCAAAATCAAAGGCACAGGGGTTTTGGCCTCTGTGCCAGGGTCTCTGAGCCCCCTGGCAGGGGCTCAATCCCTCCAGGACAGCCAGAGGGATGTCCTGGGTTCCCACATGAGGACTGCCTTTTGCAGCTTTCCCAAAACCCTCCAATTTTAAGGGTTCCCACAGTATCTTCAAAAGATGAGGAGCAAGAGGATTTAGCACCATCACTCCCTCCTGATGGACAGGTGTGGTGGCGTTCACAGGGGTCTTAGGATGAGGGAAGAGATGAGAATGTTGACTCCATGTTTCAGAAGGCTTGATTTATTATTTTATGATATATATTATATTAAAACTATACTAAAAGAATAGAAGAAAGGATTTCATCAGAAGGCTAGCAAGGAAAGGAAAGAATGGAATGATTATAAAATTTTGTGACTGACTAGAGAGTCCGAGCCAGCTGACTGTGATTGGCCATTAATTAGAAACAACCACACGAGACCAATCCCAGATGCACCTGTTGCATTCCACAGCAGCAGATAATCAATGCTTACATTTTGTTCCTGAGGCTTCTCAGCGTCTCAGGAGGAAAAATCCTGGCAAAGTGATTTTTCATAAAATATCATAGCTACAGACAGGCTCACCTTGAAGTCTTTGGCACACTTCCTGTACTCAGCCACATCACAAATGGCCAGCATCCCCCCCATGCAGCTGTAGGAATATTGCTGGAGGTGCTCGTAGATGAGACGATGGAAACGAACCCCAAACTCCATCAAAACAGTGTCCACATTCTTGCCATCCATGGAATTCCTGATCTTCTCCACCTGTTTCCTAACATACCCACACACTTTAACACAAGCCTAGATTAAAAAATAGAAAGAAATCAGTAAGAATTAGGTAATCTGCTGTGGTGGTATTTGCAGGGGTCTCAGGATGAGGGAAGAGATGAGAATCTTGACTCCGTGTTTAATAATGCAGTCAAAGTGAAATAATAAATCAGAAGGTTGATTTATTATTCTATTATATATATTATATTAAAAGAAAATTATATACTAAAACTATACTAAAAGAATAGAAGAAAGGATTTCATCAGAAAGCTTGAAAGGAATAGAAATAACATCTTGTAACTGCTCACAGCCTTGACACAGGTGGCTGTCATTAGTCATCAAGTAAAAACAATTTCACATGCTGGGTAAACAATTCTCCAAAACATGAAGAAGCTGAAGTTTCTCAAGGAGAAAAGATCCTGACAAAAGGATTTTTCATAAAATATGTCCCTGACAATCTATTTTCTTCCACATTTTAAGTTAAACATCAGTTACTAACTCTGATTAATCTCAATGATGTGTTGTAAAAGTTTATTCCCCAGTTTTTAATTTTCCACATTTTTTTATTTTCCAAACAAAGGTGCAAAAATGCAAGTTGAAAGATGGATGCAAGAAAATATTCAAGTAAGTTATAGTTCATATCAGTTCAGAATAGAACATTTTAATCTGGATTTTTAATTTAGCGATCCACCAAAGGGGTGTGTGATTAAAAACCTCTTGTGAGCCATAATCATAAATCCAAATTAAGAGCCATACAGGGATTCCCACCCTTCCCACACTCTATTACCTACTGCTGCCCTTCTCCCATTCCCACCTGGCTGCAGGCATTTAGGGAACACTCTCATTTCTTCCCACTGAGTTTTTTCCCTACTTCTCCCTGCCTTTTTCCCTAACGTGAGCCACCCCAGCCGCCCCTAGGCTGGGATTCAGACACACTCACTGAAGAGAGAACACTGCAGCAAAATGTTCATGCTGCACCTGTGAGGCTTTGCCATGTTCCTGCCATTCTGAGAGGAAAAAGCACCCAGCAAATGGAGAGTACCTGATAATTCATTTTCTGAAACTGATAGCTTAAAGGTAATTATCAGCTAAAAGCTTTGTTCCAAATTTGGGCCTCTTGGGAGGAGAAAGAATGTGCCAGTTCCTCCAGCAGCCACTGATTTGTGTCTGACACTAGATAAAAACTACTCACGCTCCTTTTCAGCTTGAGACAACAGTCCACAACAGAGTTTGGAGGTGCTTGGTGCAAGATGGAAGTAAATCAAGTAAATGCACATGTTGTCTAATGGGAGTTTGGGAAGGAACATCTTGTGCCTGGTAACACTCATGAGCTGAGACTTTGGTTACTTACATTTGTATATTGAATCAAAACATTGTTTTCATCTTCTGGCTTGAAATCTGTCTTCTTTTGCTCTGCAGCCAAGATGTGCTTCATCTGTCCAATCATACAATTCAGTGTCCTTTAAAGTTACAAATACAGATTGGGTTTTGGAGGGAACTTTTTCATTTCCTTGATTTTTATATTAAATATACTGACACAATTCTGGACAATATTAAGCAGCATGAAGCAATGAGGGAAAAAACCCAGCATCTAACATTTTTCTATAGAGAAGATTTTATGAAAGCAGTTATAAAAAGGAGCATCAGCCAAAAAAAAACCCCTAAAAACTCTTTCCTGCAAGTTCAGTGTCTTGGAGCAGAGCATGCAGCCTGCTGGGCTGCTGCTTTTAAAGGGAACACATGAATTGTGAGGTAATCCATTCAAATCCAGCTCTTCAGAGGAATTGGACAGCATCCTTCAGAGAGAATCAGAAGGAAGCATTCCAAGGAGTTTAGCAGAATTAGATCACATTGCATATTAGTCAGAAGCAAGCCTCAGAAAACACTTGGAAAATTAAGGAAGGGTGAGGGCAAAGAAGAAACGTCTTCCTTTGCCAGAGCTTGGTATTTCTCTTGCTCCCAGAAATCTAATGGAGTTTTACAGCATCAATTATTTCTCCTTTATAGGATTTATCTGTTCAGAACATTATCTAAGGTCAGGGCTCTGCTTTCCTTCGAGTCCAAAGCAAAGGTCAAGCAGCAAAGCAGAGACAGAGGCTGCAAACCTCCTCCAGTATTCCCCTTGGCCAGGAACATCCCCCTGGCTCTCTTCTCTTCCCCTCCCCTGTCCTTCATCCTCCTCATCCCCCCAGCCTTCCCAAACAAAACTGTCAGGGACATTCCAGGCCTTGAAGGATTCAAGCTGGGGTGGGGTGGAGAAGAATGCATGCAACCAGAGAGGGAAAAAACTCCTTTTATTCCTGTGTATAGAGCTCAGGCTTGTATTTCAGATTTACTCTGTTCCAAGTCCACATAACAACAGAAATTCAAAGAAATAATACCTTGCATTCTCCTCAATTTCCATTTGGAATAAATACTCCCAGAAGGATGTTTACACAAAATACATTCTGAGAGAAAACCAGTTGAATTAATTCTGTTTGGCTAATAAATCACTTTTACTGAGATAGATTATTGCTGTGAATGGTTTTCAAGAAGTTGCACTTGGACTTTTCCATATTAGATAAAGGTGAAACCATTAATGTTTCAAAAATTTGCTTTATTTTTTAAGCAGGACAATCAATTCTCAACAGCATCAAAGCAGCCCACAAACACATTTTACATGTAATGTTCATTCATGTTCATCATGAACATGTAATGTTCATCTCAAAACTCATCTCCCTTTTTTTATGTGCTGAAACACAATTTTTTTAATTCCTCATCAACAAACCTTTGATTATACTGTCTTCTGACAAGAACTTGTTCTCCTAAGTCTTTAAGAGATTAATTATTTAAGACAAACAGATACAAACCACTGTAATACTGATGATTGTCCTGTACCTATCTAGATCTAAGCTTATGGCCTCAGTGCTTCAAGTGCTTCAAACTTCATGGTTAAACCTCTAAGGTCACCTACAACAGGAGCAGCTAAAATCTCAATTGCCACCTTACACCCCCTATTTCTACCTTCTCCTTGCACTTGCAGAAAATAATACCCCAAATCAGAAGCAGGGCATCACACAACAGCTCCATTTCCTAATACTAAGTTCGTTACTTTATTATTTTCCTCTGCTGCAAAACAGCTGTGATTTTAATTTCCAATTTTTATAGCTATCCCCTCATTTTTATTCTGAGAAATAGAAAAAAGATTAAATGAGTCACAACCTCAAAGCAAGTCAATGTCAGAATCAAAATTATTCCAGGTCTCCAGACTTCCACGACTCGGTCTAATCCATAGCACTGCACAGATCCCAGCAAATCATTTAACCTATTTTTGTCAAACCTTGCTCCTAATGGAAATCCTGAAAGTGCTTAACCTATTTCAATCATCATTTCTCCCTCTTTCAAAGTAGAAAAACACTAGTTGGAGACAATAAGGTAACAGTGAATTATTGCACTCTTTCAACATAAGGAAAATCCTTTAAAACATCCTTCCAGAAGCATTTTTGGGCAGAAATCTGCCATGGAAAACATGACCCTCTAGACACAAAAAATCTAAATTTCCTGTGCACAATAATGGATGTTTATCTGTTAAAAAAAAATTAAAATATCAATTTTGAGTTGAGGAATAATTCATGCTTAAAAGGCCAGTTAACATATATCACAAAGGTGTGGTTTAAAAAAAAAGATTAAGAGAAAGTTTTAATCTCTACTTGCCTATCAATGCCCATATCCAGCTTCACTTCCATTTGTTCTATGATGTCCTTTTTCTTCTGAAGGCATTCAGATAATTTAGGAGAAGAACTGCAACAGTACAGAAGATGTGAGACAGTATTAAAACATCAAAATTAATTTGTCTGCTGGGTTTGCTGCTTCCAACAGGATCTAGTGAAGATTTCTCACCCCAGCAGGAAAAGGGCACAGCCACAAACCCCCTTGGAGTCCCACCTGGAATGGAGCAACAAAATCTCCATGGAGCAACATGTTTTTCCTTCCTCTCAGTATTCCTGGAGCTCACCCTCTCCCATTTGTGTCCAAAGGAACCAATTTCTTTAAACTTCCCTTCTTCCCCCTCCCACAATAACTACTCCAAGCATAAACTCCTCTTAATAAATATGAGAAATGAAAAATTTATTTTCTTCACCAAAAAAAAAAAAATACCAGAGGACATGTTAATCAAAGCAAAGGTACCTGATCAGTGGCATCAGATGATCATTGAACTGCTTGTCAAATAAATGGAAAATAGTATTGGCCTGGTGGACAACATCCAAGAAATAAAGATTTGCATTCTTTGAATCAGAAGAGGGAATGCCTGAAGCAAAGGAGGTTTCATTAGAATTGTAATGATATGCAGTCCTTATAATTAGCATGATGACTTTTTAAATATGCAGATTTTTTCCATGAATGCTTAAATCACAGGCTTAGAGTTTCAAAAATTTACCACGGTGCCATATATAGAATTCTTCTCATAGCTATATTGGTAACAAGCATAAGAAATACTTTATTGGTAACATTTCTGATGGCAAAACAGAGCAGTCAATTTAAAAACTCCTTCAGAATGTGAGTTTGATGCTGTCTCACAAGACAGGTTCTCACTGTCAAGATTTTAACTTCTTTAAACAAGCAGTTTTCTTATTTACTGTCACTCTAAGCACACAAATATACAAACAAGCATGGAATTTCTATAAATATTATGATTTAATACAAAAATACTCTCCTGTTATGACACAGAATACAGAGGTAGGGAATGCTGATGTCCCAGCTTCTGTGATAAAAATGTTTCTAAAGACAGAAGCACGTTTCCATCTGTACATCAATTCCCCAAATGAAAGTTACACTTTAGAAACCATTAAATGTCAACCCCCAAACACACAAAACAGATTTAATTTAACCAACACATCCTGAACAAGGCCAATCAATAAGGCACAGCAAAGATCATCTGCACAGAAAGGCCAAGGAGATGAAATGCTCAGGAAATTCTGTACTCACCAGCAAGGCCTGTTTCTAATGCATAATCGATGTGTTCAGTACATAAGAACTCTACAAGCATAGAAAAAATTCTGAAAGCATTCTTGGGTAAGTCAGAGGGATCAGAGAGCTTTAAAGAAAAAGAAAAAAAAATATCCTAAAGGTCAGTTCTACATAGATTTGAAAGTTTATTGGATATTGCATAGGGGATAAGCTTAAAATGTAACAAGTACTCCAGAATAATTGGAATTTTACTCAAAATGAAAAGTATCCATACAGAGAATTATTCAAGAACTGACTGTAATAGCAATAAACTCTTCAGCATTTACAAGTAAACTGAAGCTGCCACAGGATGCTACAAATAAAAGCATTAACAGATGATGATAATAATAATAAATATTAATTAATAGTCCTTAGAACAGTTTTCCAGATGCAGTCTCAGAACTGCCTAACCTGCACACCACTGGATGCTGGAAAATGCATACAGAAGTGATTATTCTATGCCTACCCTGTATTTTTTATTCTTTTACCACTCTCCTGGCACTGGCCACAGTGAGGAGCAGGACACTGGGTTAGCTGGAGCTCCAGTTTGTGTTCTCTTAGCACTGCAGCAAAAATAATGCAGCTGAAGCTGGGCCACATTTAGCACAGTTCAGCTGGAGTCAGTGGAGCATGAACACTTTTATTAAATGCAGCAATGGCCACATTTACACTCAGCATCTGGACTTTGATGAGCTGTAAGCAACATGGGATTTTGGACAGCAACCTGTCAGTAAATCCCTTTTCTAAAGAAAAACGTGACAGGGCTTTTGTACCCAAGAAAAACAGCTTTGGTTCCTAAGGAATTAGGTGAAGACTTTTATAAAGCTTCAAGGAAGAAAGATTACTACTGCAACTGCAGGTAATTTACACAACACTCACAAATATTTCTGCTGTATTTCCCCCCTAAAAAACTCAAAAACCCAACAACAGAGGTTCCCAAACAGTGAAATGTTTCAATATATGGCTACAACAAAATTACCAATTTATTTTTCCTGAAGCAGTCACAGCTGGCAGAACCCTGCACACATCTGCTATGTGACATAAATACCACAATTAGTTAGCCAGGGACTAACTTATCTTTTGCACAGTGAGTTGCTTTGTCCACAAACCCCTAAATTCTAAAATCCTCATTCTAGAAATCTCCTTATGTGCCAAGATCCATTGGGGTTTCCACTCAAATAGAATTCTTCTAAAATAATTTATATTAAATCTGATCCCAACAGAAAGGCAGAAACAAAAGGTTGTGCACATGTGGAAAAAAAAAACAAACAGTTTATATCATGAATTTAACAACTGCTTCTAGCAACTATGATGTTGAGAAAAATAATGATCCACCTGCTTGCCTTAGAGCACTGATTCTCACCTGAGGAAGGTGATGATCCCAAGGGTGTGCAGGTAAAGTCTGTACCCTGGTCTGTCTTTGGCACCACTCAATTTACAAAATATTAAAACATTTAAATATCTGAAGTTTTTCTGCCATAAGCTCATTGAGAATGTTAAAGGAATTAAAATTTCCTAGAAATCAGTGTGTTTAGCTAATAAAAAAAAATCACATTTAAGTCTGCAATTAAATTTCAAGGGTTTTCATTTACACCAAGTACCACACAAATATGATTGACAGGCAGTAAAACCAGCAATTTAATCAGAAGTAAAATACCTTTTTTACGTTAGACTGAAGCATTTAAAGAACTGTAGAGGGTTACCAAGGTAAATAATGTTTAAGACTATTCCTCTCAGCATTTTATTGGTGATCATTCACTAATGTAAAAAGAAATTACGCTTGAGGCAGGAAAACAACTGTTGAACTATTCAGTGTATTTTTAAAGCAGGGAAAGAAAACCACACTAGATGTTTCTCAGGTTTTGGGGCTAATTTAGTAAGAAAATCAATGCAGCCAGTAGGTTTAACCATCCCCACTTCTTCCTAATCCTAATACTCACAAATTACAACCAGATCCACATGGAAAAACAAACCCTCAGCCTCCACTGTGGCTCCATTTCCATGAAAAACACAAGAGACAATTGAAATATCCTATCTTTTCCAGATTTACAACAACCAAAAAATTACAAATTTTTACAAATTTTTCTTTCAAAATTTACAACAACCTTCCTATCACATCTCAACCAAAAACTTAAGATCAAGATTTAATCTCACACACAAAATGATACCACTACAGGAGGTGACAGGAAGCAAACTTACCCTGTGACATCTTTCAAAAGCTTGCTTGGTTTCTTGCAAAAGGTTAACCACCACTTCTTGGGACAGGAAAGTTTCCCCATGTGTGTCAATGCTTGGCCCCAGGGGTAAGTTTGTTCGTTGCCTTAGTCTCTCTTTGAGGTCTTGAATACTGGAACAAAGACAGACCCCAAGAAGATTTCACCAGGTGGAAATTTTGGCACCCAAACTCAACAACAATTCAGGTTCTTTTAGTTGTTAACTCAAAAAACAGGACCCAAGACACAGTTTAGGATGTGCAAGCATTAAGACAAGTCTTGCAAGCTTTAAAAACAAAAATTGGCAGTAAATGCAAAACTACCACCTCTGATTCCATGGTCAACTGTGTTCTGGAATGGCACATTCACACATGGGAGCAGCTGTTCATTCCCCTGTGGGATGAGTGATTTCACTGGAATCCTGCAGCACTTCTGCTCTCTGGACAGATTTAACCTCCATCCTCTCTGTCACCTTCCAAACACTAATGAGAGCTTCCTATCTCATCCACACCCACAAATCCTCTCATCCTCATCCATGATCTCAGCAGTTCTTTATTTAGTCAAGCATGCTTCGACACATTTCCATGCATAAAACAACCCATACAGTTACGCACCACAATAAATTTAATTTTCCCCAAGAAAATTAAATTTTCATCTTTGCTTTATTTTTTAATTACTTCACTGCTGCTTTTTCCATATCATTCCTCATTCCTGCCACACTGAACCCAGCAGCTCTTTGAAAGGTGCAGTAGCCTTAGCACCTCTGCTTCACACAAGTTTTAATACTTCCTATCCCACTTCTCACTACTCCTGCATTAGTTTTTCTACCCTGAGGATAATGAAGTCTTGTTTTACCTTTCTCTAAGTCCATTGCATCTTCTGGGCTCACTAAGAGCTTTCTCACTGACATTGCTATGGTCTTTTCCCCTTCCTAGGTCTTGGGAGGGGACCACAAGACCTGGGCAGGTGAAAAAAAATGTATGCTTTTAGATACACACATATACATGCTTTAGGTACCTTAGTTTTGCTTCAGTCCTTTTGTGGATCTGGATCCTAAGTTGAAACATAGGTTTAACTGGTATTTTTCATTTCCAGTATGTACAAATACCATGCACTGAGTACATTTCACATGTATTGAGAGCAACATTTTGAGCAGAACATAAATTGAAAGCAAATAATAAAAGGCTGTAGGTCTTTGGCAGTTCATCACTGTGCATCTGACATGGCAAATACAGCTTTTCTCCCCTCACCACCTCCCTTCCACTTCAAAATTATCAAACTTCCCCAAAGGAACTTACCCTCCAGTGCCAATGGACCTCTTCTGGTGGTTTTTGGAATCATAATAGCGCTGCAGAATCATTGCACTCCTACTTTTCAAATAACCAATTTCCACCTCAATGTAATTCTCCAAGTAGGAAATGAAAATGGCCTTGATAAGCTTAGACAAGAAAGTCTGCTTATCAGTACCCAAGTTAAATTCCATCAATTTGCTTGACAGATTAGTGGTTCTTTATGCAAAAGAAACAAAGAAGGGAAGGGGAGGAAAAGGTTGAATGTGGATGAATTACAGCATTACACGTTTGTAAAGTACACAGCACAGCAGAACCCTGATGGTGATTAAGACCTGGAGCAGTTTCACATTTAAGTAAAGAATTTCACATAATTCATGTTTAATTACACACAGCACCACTGCAATCAAGTTGCCAGTGAGATGGGGAGGACTGGCTTTTGCACAGTTTTAAAATTACTCTTGAAGATCACAATAATACCTATTGAAAATAATAATGGCCACTTTGAATTTTCCTTAGGAAACCCATCATTGTAAAGGTTAATAGACAAAAAAAAATTCACAGCTTTTATGAGAAGTTTACATTTTTGGCTCCTTTTTCTTGACAATAAATCTGTTTATTTTCCAATAGCTCCAATCCAATAATTTCATCATTGATGCATACATACCTTGTATAGAGATCATAGAGGTTTTTAAGATATTGTTCTGCATCTGATTTCCTGTGTTCTTCCAGCTGGTCCTTCACATAACTCTGCAAAATTTGGAATATCTGTTAGAAGATCAACTGACAACCAAATGAAATACTCACTACTTCCTAGATTATATGGAATTTCCTGTAAAGTGTAGATCTTAAAGGAAATTCATCTTTCCTTTGGCTTTACATCTCTAATTTACACTTCCTGTATTATCCACAGAGGGGGGTGAACACACTTGTAGAAGAGAGTGATTTAATAATACAAAACAGTAATGTGTGAAGCAAAGACAAAAGATAGATGGCTTTGAAAATATGTCTGACCAAATAACACAAAATCCCCTCACTTTAAGAACCAAAAGCACCAGAGGCCTCAGAGCATTTCTGCAGTGGACAAGGCAAAGGACATGGTTACATATTTGCTTATCATAATATGTACACAAAGCAGATACAAGCCTAGAGCCTTCTTATCATTGAATATTTGAACAAAAATATAATTTAGCATAAAATACTAATTCAAAACTGACACACAAAATTGGGGGTGAAACACAAGCTCAATCTCTACACTATGAGAACAACATCTACTGGGAAATTGCTTTTTGCAAGCAAAGTCATGCTGCTGACTTTAAGAACTTAAGTGGGTGTATTTGCAGGATGAAAAACTTAGTATTTTCAATTATTCTAGATTTTCATAAATATTGCATTAGCTGCAAGACAGTACTCACAACATAAATGATTTTCACTTATTCAATGCTAACCTCACACACAACACCCAAATCCAAGAATGAGCAAATTAAAGATATGAAATGTGGATGTTCTTTTCCTGACATATTCTTGGAAGGGGGCATAGAGAAGAAATCAAACTCATGTATGACATCTCATGAATTACTCAATGAACACAGCAATTCCCCAATAATTTTACATATTGAGTTTGAGTATTTGCAGTCACCCTGTATTCAGAGCACAAGGAGATTTATTTGATATGGGTTTGATTATCTGTCAGAGCAAGGAGTTGATTCCACACCCTTATACAAAGATTACAAATACTTTAAATTCTCATTAATTGCTATCACTAGATAAAATATTTTTTTATTAAGAGACTCCTTAATGAACTTCAACATGTTAAAATTTGAAATACCTGAAGTTTAACTTCAAATATATTTTGAATGAGTTTGGCTAGCACGGTCTCTGGATTGCTGAAGATTTCTCCAACTTGCTTATTTACTCTCTGGCAGAGAATGGCTGCATCTTCAAAGACATCATTCCTCAGGAATGCACCCTAGGGATTGAGAAGCACATTTTAGAATATATTTCCAACAACCTATAGGACTAAATAAATCAAAAATGTAATGTAAATAAAGAAATTATGTAAAACAAAGTGCATTACCTCCTGACACTGTTTTATGTACACATCAACACAGTGGGAATAGCCCTGTGGAAGGAGCAAAACAGTGTTAGAGCAGGGTGTTCATGTTTTCAGTGGAAAACAAAATCAAGGAAATACAATGCTTGTGAAAAAGTTAATTAAGAAAAAAAAAACCTCAAACAGAATTCATTCAAAGCACAGACTTTTCCAAACCCATTTTCTTACATATCTAACATAACTCCACTTAGCACCACTCTACATGGATCTACACCTCAAGTTTCAACATTCTTTCTCAAGCAAGAAAGTCAGGTCACACCCATGCAAGAAAAGATTATCTTAGAAAGTTCCCCACTGATGCTGCCCCCAATCCCCCTCATCTCTCTCCTTTATTCCCCTGCACTTGATTTCAGATTGAACACCTCAGTCCTGAAGTGACACATTATCTGACATGAGGGTTTGCCCACACAAATACCTTCACTCAAAACAGGCACTTATTGTGCTGTGGGTTGATTTTATTCAAATATTTAAATTAAGCCACTCAGCTTTTACCTTAAAGTGAAGCAAAACTGCTGCTACTTCTCTCATCCTGGAGATTTCTCCTCTGCGCTGAGCACTGGTAAACTCTTGAATTAACTGGCACTCTAAATCATGGTACTTACCTGGAGAGAAAAGGGGATAACAACAAAAACCCATCAGGCAAAAACTGTAATACTGACAGTATTGCTTACTTCTTTAATCATCTTTAACAATTTAAATACAGCAATATGGATTGAACTGGATAGATAACTTACTTGCTATCTTTGATTTTACTTCAGAAAACCTGTTAACAACAACAAAAAAATAGCATGATTAAATTCAAATCCACATCACATGAGAAATCACAGGCATCCTGGATCATGAACAGCAGGCACTCTGCTTAAAAATGAAAACATGCAGCACAAAGACGACAGAAAAGTTCCCTGCTTTATATCCCTAAAAACCTACAAGCATCTAATTCAAATCTAGCATTAAGTCAGCAAAGCAAAATTATCCCATTAAAAGTCTGTTAAGCAGTTTAGGATGTGTATGTAAAGATGATCCTACAACATGAGTGCGTGAACACAAATTTGAGAATAGAGGAGAGAGAAATAAGCACACAATCCAGCTCAAAAGCTCCATGAATCCCTAAGCACAGCACCAAAAGGGGAGACAAGGGAAGCATCAGGAAAATCATAGCTGTGCGAAGATTTGCTTTCTTAAAAAGATGTTCAGATAGATTTTTACCTGTCAAAAGGCAGTTCCTGTGCAATCAAATGCAGTTTCTGAATAATATCAGCTGCCTCTTTAATCTGGTGAGAGGAAAACATGACAGAGTCATTAAAGGAGGTCTGATTTGGGGCTGTTCCTTTCCTCCCCCTGCACTGTCCAATTTTCATACACAAAGTTCCTATCTCTAAAGCTGGTTGAGAATTGACATACCCGTGGAAGAGATCAGCCCCTCCAAGTTCCCATATGTACTTTTAAGATGCTTAAGGTATTTTTCTTTAAGATAAAGTAATATAGGTCAAAATATGAAGAAAAGTCACATTACATGTTCCCATTGGGGATGTCTGTGGAGGTGTGTGAGCTGGCTGGACAAATAGCTCACACCAAAAAAAAGCCATGACCATGCATGCTTGGCATGGAGAGGGGAAAAAGGGGATTAAAACAGAGAATTCTCCCAAAGAAGATGAAATGTAAGATGGATTAGAAACTCTGAGGTCCAAAGCAAAAATCAAGATGGAAGTCAGGTAATTACAGAGCTACAAAATAAGAATAGCTGCATGAATACAAAAGTTAATAAATAGATAACACAACATGCAAATCTGTGCTCTGCTCTGGGCAGCAGAACCTTTTATCCATTATTCTTCCACCACCAGTCAGCACAGGAAGTGCATCTAAGCAGGGCTTAGTGACTGCTTCTTTAGGCTGAACAAAATGGTGGAAAACCCAAATTTCAAAGTGTGGGGAAGGCAGCTGGTTGCAACTGAACTTGAGTGGATTTAAGCAGTGCTGCCTGAGGCAAACCTGACCCAGCTGGAGCACATCTGATCAGGGGGAGCTGGGGGTCTCAACCTGGAGAAAAGGAGGCTCAGGGGGGACCTTCTCACTCTCCAAAATTCCAGGGGGCAGCCAGGGGGATTTGGCTCTGCTCCCAGAGAACAAGGGACAGCACAAGAGGAAACAGACTCAAGTTGTGCCATGGGAGGTTTAGCTTCAGGTTAGGAAAAAATCCTTCATGGAAGGGGCTGTCACTGGCACAGCTGCCCAGGACAGCGGTGGAGTGCCCATCCCTGGGGGATTTGAAAGCCTTGTGAATGTGGCACTTGGGGACAGGGTCAGTGGTGGCCTTGGCAGTGCTGGGGGAAAGGTTGGGCTCGAGGGTCTCAGAGGTCTTGTGCAACCTGAATTATTTGATGACTAAAAGCTTTATAGGCTGACACAATGGAGAACATGCAGAATTTGCAGTTTATCTTGTTCCTCCAATTAGTGATGATCCAGGGAACTGAAGTGAGAGGGAAGGAAGTAATGAAATCCTATTCTGCCACCACTTAGAGCAGGCTGGATTAAAACTTTTCAAGAATAGAAGCAGACACACAGGTAAGAATAGAGAGCACAGGCATCACACCAGGCTGGTTGTTCAGCAAAAATAGGGGCACTCAAAGTGTATCCATTCTGACTATTAAGAGCAGCTTATGTTTTGAACTGTCAGCTTACAATAGCCTCTTAAGGCAGAAGCTGCTACACTCCTCAAACAAACCCAATGAAAGAGCAGTTATTTCTATTAGCTTGCAGCAACATTAATACCTAACACCTGGGATCTGTTAAATTGTCCATATATTAGCAGTTATTCACCAAAGCTGCAAAATCAAAACAAACAAAAAAAAACCAACCAAGAAATCCCACAAACACAACATTTTCTTTGTTTCCTCTTCACACCATAGCTGTTAACTAACTTAGATTTTATTGAACCCAGGATTTTTTCTATGCACAAGAGAGGCCATGACAAATCAATTCTCCACAGTTTCTCCTTAAACCCGGACATCTTTAATTTTTAATTGAATCAGGCTTCTGTAAACCATTAAAACCAAAAAGAAGTATTAATTTTTTAAAATACAATTTAAGGGTTATAATGTATCTGGGAAAAAACAAATGAAAAATCATGGAGAAATAACAGCAAGACAGAATTTTAACACAAAACATGCACAAGTGAAAAGGCAAAATGAAGTAATATTAAGAACAGAACATAAACAGAGAAATGGACATAAGAATAACAGTAAATATAATAAGCAGGACAATGTTATTGAATGATAAACAAGTGAGCTGCTGATCATTTTTACAGTTTAATTGTGTTGGAGTGATTTGCTCACTTCAAGAATCTTCAGTACAGCAGAAAGATTGGTTAGCTAGCAGCACAAGGGAAATTATAAGGATTCAGAGGGTGAAGACACAATGCACAGAAAGGGACAAGCCAGCAAGGAAAACCTTCACAGAGGCAAGTCAGAAATTGCTCAGTATGGCTGGGAGAAAGTGGGAAGCAACAAATGGAGTGCAGGGAAAGAAAGGAATCCAACAGATTTTAATAACAGACACTATTGAGAAAAGTATCAATTATAACACAACTGTACTATGTTATTTTTTGTGCCTCTCCTTTCACAGTGTCCCCTCCATGTCTCAAAGAAAAGTCCACACTTGTGAGGGCTGGCAGAGCACAAAAAATCATAACATCCTCTAAAACATTATCTAAAACCCCCATCAGTTTGAAGATCAGAAGACATTGACAAAGCACTAAGGCTTCACATTAAGAAAGTTTGTTACTATCTTGTACTTTAGAAGTATTTTTAGTACAAAGATGCATTAAGATGTAACAGCTCCTGTCTGGGCAGGCTCTTTTACAAACACTTCCCCCTGATTTAAACAATAACTTAAAGAAAAGTTCAAGAATCCACCTGGATGAAATTAGCCCCAGTAGGATAACTTGTATCCAGAAATTCTTGTTTGTGTTCCCACACCCTTCCCCTGCAGACTGGCACAAGACTCAGGGCCTTTACATTTGTCTTCCTCTAGAATTGATATCTTACTATTCTTTGGGGTGTACAGAGGCTTATTTATTTACAAATTTCCAGGTTCACCCTATTTATCTACCAAATGTTACTGGTTCTCCAACAGGATGTATCATGAAATGTTAATTTATAAATAAAGTGAAAGTTTAATTCTTTGAGCCTCTTGAGCAGAAAACAATTCTCTAAATTTTGTTTTGTTATTCACCATGCTGCCATTAAATATTTGTAAAATGCATGTTTCATTACTCCTTAGGAAAAAAGAATTTATGCAGCTCTGGGAAAGGCTGTCCATCAAAAGAACTTCCCTTATGCTGAAACCTTTCTGTTTCCCTTGGAAATCAGGGAAGTTTTTCTTCTGCTCTCTCTTGAATTAGGGCAAGCTATCAACCAGTAATTACCACATATCCACAGACCATGAATCAAAAGGCACTGTGCAAGTGACTCCTTGGGAATACAACTATATAAAATGATTAGCTTTTCATTTCCCTGAGAGACACCTCCAGCTCAGTGGGGAGGGGGTGACTATTAACCTGTTCTCAGGTCGTCCATGAGCTGCACATTTCAAGCACAGATTTTTCCGCTGAATGTGCAAATCAAGTGTTTGCTGTTTCCACATATTATCATTCTTTTCCTGACTTCAACCATAGCACTGCACAGAATTTAAGGAGGGAAGGAAGATTCTTCAGGATACATTAAAAAAACCCCAACAAACCCAAACCAACAACTTTATTTAAACTGCATTGAGAAATCCAATGTGTCCTTTTGCTTAGAGCTGGATTTTTTTCCTTCAGTTTATTTCTGTTTGTCACACCACTCAGATTATATTTGCTTCATGAACGTACTCTTGAAGCACAAGAAAAACAAAATGCTTGAACATTTCTTTGAAGTTCTCCTGCCTGGTTCCTCTAAATTCCAAGGGTGGAGACATAACCACAGGACTACACAAAGCCCAAAGGCATGCTGTGACAAAAAGGTATCCAAGGCCAGTGGACTGACCCAACAGAGCAAAGTTGCACAAAGAAGTTGCATTCAGAAACGCTCTGCTTTACAGGATGGATCTGAGGCAAGGGGTTCAAAGGGAACAGGCAGATATTGTATTGCACTCCAAAGTTGCCCTCCCAGCGTTTCCCAAATCTCCGATAATTTCATAAAATGAAAAATGCCAACATTGCCACATTAAGCATGGCTGAATACAAATGCTTTATCAGCAATCTGCAGCCCAGTGTTGTTAATTTCCATTTCAGAACAATGAAACTTTAACAAGTCAGTCACTCAGTGGTTTGAAGTCTGACCATGGTAAGTCATGGTAGCAGCTTGTAATTAGGGCAGTCCCGCTTATTGCTTTGAACTGCTTTCATCCCGCTGACAGCTCTTACCTTTTCAGAGTTTGTAAAAACATCAGACTTCAGCTCTCCATCCAGAAACTCATTAAAGTATTTCATCAGCTTCTGAGCCTCCACAGCCCGTTGCCGTGGCGTGTTTACCCCCTCCAGCTGGTCACCAAGGTGACAGACCTTAGTTGCTACATAGCTGATGTGCTCATCCAGCTCTTGGAAATGTTGGAAGGCAACCTGGAGAACACAAGACACTAAAATCATGATTTCCATTCCATCTACTTCAGGAAACACAAGATTTCATTCAGGAAGAAGCCCAGTGAATGCAGGCGCTGCATCTCAGAAGTGTTAATTAATTAATTATACACAACCCAAATAAAGCTTAGTGTTTTTCTTTAAATGATTGCGAAGACTGCCCGCTTTCAGCATTGCTAACACTCCTTAATGCAACATTGTCCTGGGTTGACTATATGATGCTTTTATCCCCAATCCTCTCATTCTGTTTATGTTGAATAATAAGTTTTGCACCTTTAAGAGTGTTCCAGAGAGTGAAGGGGGGAGAGAAGAAGCAGCACTTTGTTTTCAGACACTGCACTCCTCCTCCACATTCCTGCTCCTGGACTGTTGTTGTCCGCAGACAGACAGCGGGACAGAGCTCTTCTTTTGATTTTTAGTTAGTTTTTAGCTACCTGAGGCAAAGAAGTTCCCTGGACTGTTTATTTTCCTTTTTCTTTGGGCCTCTTGAAACTGCTCTGGACTGAACACCCAGGAGAGCACCGGCAGCTGCAGCTGTGGCCACCGGGCCAGGCCTGGCCTGCGACAATTCCAGCACTGAGGGACTGATCAGAGACTGAGTGAGCTGAGCTTCAACCCGGGGTTTTCTCAGTTTGTCATCTCTTTTAGAGTGGCAAGGGGTCTCATTGTTTGATATTGCTTTGGTTTTATTGTTTAATAAACAGTTTTTCCCACCTTTCTCCAAGTAGGTATTTTTTCCCTCCCAGACCAGTAGGGCGGAGGGGCCGATTGGATCTGTTTTTGCCCCGGAGCTCCTTTGGGGGATTCTTCCCCAAATTTGCTCTAAACCTGGACAAATATGCAGATGAGTCTCCTCTGACAGGAGAAAGTGTCATCAAACCCTCTTTATTCTTATCTCAAACAGCTGCACCCTGCACCAAGAAAGGTTAAAGGAGCACAGGATGCTTTGAAAACTTGCACAGCTTCCCACTGACTCCACCCCTTGGATTTACCTGGTTGCTTTTCTGCAGCTCTTGTACTTTCTTGGCAAATTCCTTTGCTTCCTTCTGGCACTGTTGTTCTAGTTTCTCCACCTTCCTCTGAATCCTTTCATCCATTACCTGCAATTCTTGGATATGATTTACAAATTCTTCCAATAATCTGATTTAGAATAAAATACAGGAAAACAGACTTTAGTTTGAAAGATACCATCTTCTGAAGAGTTTAAAACACCTCAAAAAAAAAAAAAAAGCAACTTGCATACAAGGCTGATCTAACCATGTCCAGCTTAGAAATATTTCTAGATTGAAGATTTAAATAAATAAATTTAAATATTTTAGAAAATATTATTAATAATAATAACAACAATATTAAATATTTTAGAAAAATTCTGTTTCTAAAATTTTGTTTTAAATTACAACACCCTAGCGTACGACTCTATGACAACATAAAAACTCTGTGCATGGTGGGCCAAAGGAAAGAGGCACACCAAAATATTAATCATTCAAGAACGTGGCTCTGCCACAGATGCAGAAATCCCTACATCCCCATCTTCCCTAAATAAGAAAAATGGAAATAATTTGGAAATCATTTCATATGGAGAAAAAAAGCTGAGGCCACTACATCCCTTCATGGTAAGGGATACAGCAGAAAAATATTCTCTACTCTACATGTCACTGTAAAGTTGGAAATCAGCATTACGATGAGTAATTATGAATAAGTAACTGATACAGCCATAATTTCATAATGTTGTTATGACTGACTTCACTTCTTCCTACACCCATTTTAGAGGGTTTTCTGCCCTTTCCCATCATTAACTTTTCTTTCAGACTCACATTTTACTCCTCCCAATCACAGCACATCTGAATGCATTCTTGAATACCCTCTGTTCTTTTCATTCTGTTCTCAACATCTCTCCCTTTCTCATTAATTTTGTCCATTCTGTCCCATTTCTGTCATATTTTCAGCTCTTATTTTCTAAATATCCCAGTCACTGGTCACAGAATGGATCCTCCACAGCCATAAAACTCATGGTAAGAACTGAAAATATCTGAAACATTTCATAATTTTATTGTCCAGGTTTAATGTCAGAAGAGGCTTTTAGCCCAGTCAGTTACTTGAGGGCACAACTTAAAGAAAACTGGACTGAGGCAAATGTTGGTGACTCCTCTCTCACTCCCTGCGTGCCAGAAGCCCAAGAGCAATCTGCACAATTGCAGCAGATTTCACAGAAAGCCACAAGGAACACATCTGAGTTTACAGAAGTACATTGAAAATCAAATTTAAACAACAGTGACACAAAGCATTCTTTCCAACAAAAGCCTAGAGAAATGCAGGCACTCTCTATTAATTTTAACAAACTGATTCAGGCTGGGGTTTGTTTTTTAAACAGGTCTTGTGGCAACTCTTCACTTAATTCAGCAGCACTGCTCAATATATTTAGAAAGGAATGAAGCAGAAGAGGCAGCTGCTGGTCAGGTTTTCAGAAGAGAAATACAGACTCCAATACTCTTTCTAACAGAAAACAGAAAAGAAAAAAAATAGATACCAAAATCTGTTTCTTTTTCAATATTAATTTCGGCTCCCTGCCCAATACTAGAAGATACCACAAGAAAAATATTTATTGTTGCAGGTTTTGCTTGCTTGTTCTGAAAAATATAGAAGTGCCTCGCGGAAGTTCACACAAGCAAACCAGCAGAACTACAGAAAATCTGTTAAATTAAGTAGGAATTTGTGCAAATCATGAACCACCCTAATGTATACCCTGGGCACAAGCACAGGGAAAGAGCTCCAGGGAATAATGTTGTGCATTTCCAGGCTTCTTCCTGCTTCCATCACACCTAAAGCTCTGCATAGGATGCAGGCCTCAGACTGAATGTCAAGAGTTCAGCATTTTGCTAGAAATTCAACAACATCCTTTCTCTCCTCAGATGCCTCCAAAGAGGCAGAGTGCTCCAGAAGAAATGTCCTTTGACTGTGTCAGGTTCATTTGCTGACATTTTAGTCAGATTAGTCTATCATGAGATCTCATCCCCAGAGCTGCCTCTCTTGCTGTTCTACCTTTTTGTGCTTTTTATTTACAAATTACTGTGTCTTAAAACAAGGCAGCTCAGGAAACTAAAGTAAGGAACTCATTCAATTGGCTTAACTATCATAGCAGTGATATTTTGCTTGAATCCAGCAACTGTCTGGCAAGCAGAAACAATATCAATTCTCCTTCATTCAAAAGGTCTCAATCAGAAAGTGACTTTCCCTACTCATTACTGAATAATTAGTCCTGAATAATTGGCTCATGGATACAAATGTTAACAATTTTCCCATAGTGGACACACAGCACTTACCATTTACCACTACATACAGGTTTGTGTGGAATAAATATATTGAATATATGTGGAATAAAACAGTACAATCAGAGATAAATCCACTTTGACCATTGTGCAATTTGATTTTTTTTTACCTTTTGGGATCGAAAGCTTCTCCACCTCTGGAACCTCCCCCAGGTGTTCTCCATGCCAGTCGTTCAATGTATTCATCTGCCACAAAAGGCTCCTGGCCACAGAAGAAAATCCCTTTACAAAGTGCCACAGCAGGCTGCTCCTTCAGCAGGTGCTCACACCTCATTTTCAAAGTGTTTAGAAGCTTTGCTATAATCAAAAGTACAGTGCTGGCAATTACTCCATCACCTCTTGGGCTCACATATTTATTGTTGAGAACACAGCTTTTAATATGATGAGTTGGAAGATCCAGTTTAGATATTATCAGGCTGGTGGCAAAGAATGTGCTGCAGGTCTGTGAAGGGCTGGCTGTAAATGACATTATTTGCAGCTGAGTTTGTGGCTTGTCATTCCAAAGTGCCTGATTTGAGAGGTTACACCACCCTGAGCCAGCCATCAGCAAAACATCAGAGAATTCATCTGCCCACAAAAATTATGAGGCAAAATAAGGGATTTTTATAGTTGTTCAACTCTCTGTCACACCATGGCATCACACACAGAACTGACCAAAAAACCCAGCCCAAAAAATCCCAGCATCCCACTGGATGCAACCCAAGTGCAACTGCAGAAACAGAGCAAATAAAAATGAGGAAAAAAGGCATAAAAACAGAGGATGAATTTGATTTCTACAAGTAGAAAAAACAGGGTATGAGTGATATTAAAACTCAAGGTTACACAAGTTTCTTCCATAATATTTGCTGGTTCTTCCATAAAAACACCACTCAAGGGTAAATATTTAAGATTATTTCTCCACCCAACAACATTTTCTGGAGGCAGAGGCCTCACTTATAAACCCAAGCGCTCCAATTTTAGCTGGCTTAATACTTACACCAGCTCAAACATTTCATCACATAGTTAATACTAAATTACTCTAAACACAGTCCAATTTCTATCATTAATAAAAATAATATTTATCACTTCAGCAGCAGTGACTAGGTGCTAACATCAGCACTTCTAAGACCAGTAAGAAAAGTATTTTCACAACCACCAGGATTTTATAGAAAGCTTTTGTATTATAAGAAACAACAGTTTCAAAAGTGTGAAAAACAGAGCTGGGAGTGGCTCTGGCTAATAGGAGTATTTGATGAAACAACTGAATATGCCACCACTGCTTTTGGTAAAATTTGGATTAAAAAATGAAAATAGTAAAAAATAAACAGATCTCAACAGGTATTACATTGGTTACTGTATCACTATGTCTGAAACTTTGTCACAAAGAATAAGGAAGCAAAAACCAGCCTTACAGAGTTAGTTTTGAAAGTAAAACCAAGGGTTGAAAAGCAAATATTGCCTGTTCAAGGTCTGTCTCCCCAGAAACAAATTGTGCCCTATCCAGTCAGAACCAGCCACTAACCAGGAAGATAAAAGATTTTTAAATATACTTTGTTACACACTAAATCCTGACAGATATGGCAGAAATTTCATCACTCAGTAACTCCTCATGCACAGACTGACTCAAGTAACCGTGTTGTGCTCAGCCTCCTTGGCTAAACTTCAAAAATAACTGGCTGATCCCACATAAAAACAATTTCCCTGCAAGTCACTCATCTCTTTAACCAGGTCCTTCCTGATACACAAGGTGAAGTTTCCTCTGCAAGAATCCTTTTCATCAGAGCCACAATGCCAAGGTTTTCTTGCCAAGTGTTAACTCCCTCCTTATGCCACCTGGGTATCTAAAAGTTTGGAACACTTTTGTAATTTAATTTTAGGTGAAATGAGTCATTCAGAGCAGTAGCATTCCCTTAGGGGAGGCCTCCAGCTTCCCAATTACCTCAGGGCTCCTTGCAGGACTCCTCCTTTATATGAAAATCCACATTTTTTCCTCTGAATCCTGTAATTCAGCTGAGGCACCACTCTGCTTACAAGGATACCACAGCCAAGTGTGCAAGAACCCTAAATAAAGGTTTTACTGACACTCTGTGTGTGCAGATAACATTTTCTACACTCCTCACTTCTAAAAGATAATTCACCTACACACATATAATGGCTTGGAATATTTTTAATTTTGTAAAACATATTTTTAATTTTGTAAAACAACATTTACAAAGTTTTTCTGCAAGCCTCTTCTCCTAGAGAAATCTGATTTAGATGCCTCAGAAGGCCAAAAAATATTATAACGTCCATCTATTTCACCCATCATGCCTCTATACACCTCTAAATAATCCTTGGGTGCACTTTTACAGAGACCACCTGCAGCTCCCTTCCTGGAAAATACCTGTTCTTCCAAGAACACTTACACAGGAGACCTGTCCTTCAGTTTTTTAATCATATAAATACCATTTGATATTATTTAAGAAATATTAACTGCAGTGGATATTATGTGCAGGATGTTGATCAACAGAGAATTCAAATGAGCTTTTTCTTCCAGTTTTCCACAAAGGATGTGCTAAAAATAATCTACTTGATTTATAAGGAATAAAGGAAGTTCAACAGTGTCTTTCTAAGACATGATTTTCCAGGTTCCACTGCAGATCCAGAAGTTTTCACTTGAGTTTGCACCTCCCATACACATTTGCTTTTTAAGATGCTATCTTGATAACAGGGTTACTCACAGCTGACAGCCTAACTCCCCTTTTAAGTCCCCTATCCTGTTCTGCAGAAATTGCTGAAAATCAGCTATTACAAATGTCATTTGCAAGTCCTTTGCCGGTTATCAGATGAGCCCCAACAGTCAATTTCTCCAGCTTTGAACTTCCCTCGGGCTCCAGATGAATTAACATGATCCCATCCATTCAGCCAATACTCCTGATTTAATAAGAGATATGCCTGAAGTGGGTCATAACCTGGTTTGATCTGGTGTTTACAAATGAAACTACACTGGACACAGCCAGATTAAAAACCAGTTTAGAAGTATCCACTATTAAGTTATGTGAGGGAGAATTCAGACCATGTTGTGCACGTTTGCAGCACAGATCCTGCTACACAATTTCCCATATCTGTACTGAAATTTACTTAAATCACACACTCATGAAAATATGGTAATGAAATTTCAACCTCAGAAGACAGCTTAGGGGTACTCCCATAACAAGCACTTATTTATGTTCTTAAATAAGGCAGAAATTTCAAACTGACCAAGTAGGCAACATTAAATTAGTGGACATCAACAAAAACTCTCTTGCCTTTGGAGTGAAATAGAAGCGAAAGCAGGAGAGACAGAAATACTGAATTCCATGCTGGAAAAACACAATTTCTAGCCCCAAACTTCAGGCAAAAGTCTCACCTAATTTGCTTATGCTTTCATGCTTATTGCTATTGCAAAATGGAAAAAGTTGTTGCACGACCCAAAGCAGCCAAAACACACAGTTTTCTTTCCATATTCAAATTACCTCACACTCAACACCCCACAAAGACCAGAATGGCACTGTCATCATGTTGAGAAACCAAGGGGCTCCTAGAGTGGTGCAGGGAGGGTACAAAACCTGGCATCCAGCTACAGGAACACAGTGTTTTAGTCCTGCCATTTTTTAAAGCTATGCAAACCAAAAGATGTGAGTCATAACACTCGTGTGCCATCACAATGACTCACAAATTCAAATGCACACAATGCATTTACATAAAGCCCAGATATAGGAACTTCCAGAGAAACAGGAAGACCCTTTCCTGAAGGCTGGGCAGAGTGAGTCCCAGTGACAAACCAGCAGAACAACCAGCTCTTGAGTGACTTGGAGAGCACATACACGACACCTGGGGATGGCACCATGTCCCTCTGGAGAGGAAGTGGGGACACCACACGCTTTCTGTTTATCACAGGTCACATCATGAGAGCTCAGGGCCCAGGCCAGACGCTGAAGCCACAGAATCACTGAAGGGTTTGGGCTGGAAGAGACCTCAAAGATTATCTCCTTCCAACCCTCTGCCATGGGCAGGGACACCTTCCACCATTCCAGGGTGCTCCAAGCCCCATCCAGCCTGGCCTTGGGCACTGCCAGGGATCCAGGGGCAGCCACAGCTTTGCTGTGCCAGGGCCTCACCACCCTCACAGTCAAGAGGGCGATATCGTTCTTCCTAATATCTAACCTAAACCTGCTCTCTTTCAGTTTGAGGCCATTCCCCGTGTCCTGTCACTACACATTCCTGTAAAAAGTCTCCCCTCCATCCCTTTGGCAGGCTCCCTTCAGGAGGGAGATGATCCTCGTACGTCTCTCCCACCTTAGGGCATTCTGTAATTCCAGGGGAAGAATGTGACAGACTCCTGCTATTACTGCCCTGCTCCTGCGTGGCCTCAGCTGAGCCATTCTCCTTCTGTGCCTCGCTTCCACCGCGGGTAAAGGGAGGGCAAAGTCATTTCTTTATTCCATCCCAGCCCCACTGACACCGCCGCGCCGGGGTCAGACCAGGGGGTGCCTTCGGCAGAGGGATGGCGGGGCCGGGCCTGCCGTGGCCCTGTCACCCGCCCTCTGCCAGCACCCGGGAGCCGGCCAGGAGAGAGGCCCTGCAGCGGGGCAAGGCGGGCACCGCACCCGCGGGGCGGCACCGGGGCTGCCCCGCTTCCCCAGCCCCACAACCACCCGCCCCTCCCCGGGGAGAGGCCGCCGCATCCCCTGAGCCAGCGCAGCCGGCCCGGCCAGCGCCGCCCGGCCCGCGGCGCCCGCACCCACCTCGAAGAGCTCGGCCGTGGTGGCCATGGCCGCAGGGAGGGAGGGAAGGAGGGCGGCGGCCCCTCAGCGCCCCTTCGCCGCCGCCGCCCCGCCGCTGCCGCCCATTGTGTCCCCCGCCCCGGCAGCAGCAGCGGCGGCCGCGGCGCCGCCTCCGCCCGCCGGAAATGGGGCTGCGCCGGGCGGTCACGGCGCGGCCGCGGCTCCTCCCCGGCCGCCATCGGCACCGGCGGCATCACCGCCACCATCGGCACCGGCGGCATGGCCCTGCGGGCGCTGTGGCTCCTCAGGCACGACCCCGCGGCCGGCGGCGCCGTGCTCTTCTCCAGGTAGCGACGGTACCGGGCACGGCGGGCTGGGCAGGTCCGAGGGCCGGGCCGGGTTCCCCCGGTGATCTAGAAGGGATCCAGGTGTTCTGAGGGATCCGAGTGCCCTGGAGGGACCGGGCGATCCTGGGGGTCACCGGATGCTCTTGGGGGTCCGGGTGCTGTGGAGGGAACCGGGCGCCTTGCGGAGAGCCCCCTCAGGGGGCGCAGATGTTCCCGACGGGGATCGGGTGCTCTGGGGGTCTGGATGCTCTGGAGGAAATCCTGATGTTCTGGGAGTCTGGATGCCCTGGAGAAAATCCTGGTGTTCTAGGGGTCGGGATGCCCTGAAGGAAATCCTGGTGCCATGGGGGGTTCGGATGCTCTGGATGTCCTGGAGGAAATCTTGATGTTCTGAGGGGATCGGGTGCTCTGGGAGTCTGGATGCCGGGAAGGAAATCCTGATGTTCTGGGGGGTTCGGGTGCTCTGGGGGTCTGGGTGTCCTGGAGAAAATCCTGGTGCCCTGGGGGGTTCGGATGCTGTAGGGGTCTGGAAGCCCTGGAGGAAATCCTGATGTTCTGGGGGGATCGGGCGCTCTGAGGATCTGGGTGTCCTAGAGGAAACCCTGGTGCCCTGGGGAGTTCGGGGGGTCTGGGGATATGGGTGTCCTGGAGAAAATCCTGATGTTCTAGGGGATTTGGATGCTCTAGGGGTCTGGAAGCCCTGGAGGAAATCCTGGTGCTCTGGAGGTCTGGATGTCTGAAGGAAATCCTGGTGCCCTGGGGGGTTCGGGGGATCTGGGGGACACTGCTGCCCCGTGGGGCAGATGCAAAAACACCAAAACCATCTGATACTGAACAAATCCCTGGTCTTGTCCCAGTGCTGCTGGATGCTGTGCTTTTCTGACTCCGATTTTCCAAAGTTCAGAATCAGGGTCGCTTAATGTGCTTTTAACTAAATATGGCAGCTTTTTCACAGCTTCTGCATTTTGCACGTGAGTTTCCTTGCTCTGTTCCTCTTTCTTTTTTGTCACTGTGAACATTTTGCCCAGCTCTTCTCCTTCCTAACATAGTACAGGACAAGGCAGTAATTGTGAAATACTGTCAGATTAACAAAATGGGCAAAATAGAAAGCATATATTATTGCTTGTATTTTACTTATATTCTCTTCATGTTGTTCTATAGCTGCACTTAAAATAGAGTATGTTCAGACAGAAATTCTGTCTGAATTTGATATTTTTTGCATATAAATACATTTTTAAAATTATTGAGGGACTTTTAAGTTATTGAACACTTAAGAGTCCTCCAAAGGAACAGTTTTTATTCAGAATTCTTGCAGGTATAAAGGAAGACTTTGGGCTAGGCAGTTACTTTTGTTGGACTGGCAAGATTTGTTATGTTTTTTTTTATTTTTTTGTGACTTTAGAGAAATGCAGACAATGGGAAGGAAAAGAACTGGGTCTAGGGAAAGTTTGTGGGGAAAAAATAACAACCAAGAAAAAAAGTAAGTAGACTATCTTCCATCTTCAGGTGCAGACAGATCTCTCCATTGGACACTCCTCTGATTGTTTTAGGATTAGTATTATGGTCCTTGTATTACCTACAGGACTAGAGATGAGGCCTCCCCTCTACAAACACAGATAAAGAGAAAGCCTTGTCGCCAAAACCTCGGAGAGTGTAATCACCGCGGAGCAGGGGGGTGGTGACAGCGGTGTCTGAAGTGACTTGTCACACAGTGAGCGCCAGAGACAAGGAGTGGCACTCCTTTGAAAAGGGCAAACTATCCTCGATGCTTCAAGTGATTTCCAGACTTAGATCTTTCAAGTTCCCAGAGGAAATAATAGGGCTGTGGAAGCCCCAAGTTTATCCTCCTAACTGACCTTAAATTCAACAAAGCACGCGGACAATACAAAGAATGCCCGGATCACATGGAAACTGTTGGTTTCAGGACTTAGGCACTCAGCTGGAGATACGTGAGCCCTGATCTTTGACCTCAGGGAAGACATCGGGGACATCAAAGCATTCCCCCCCCTCCTTTTTTTTTTTTTTTTTTTTTTTGAGCTGATCATAACTTAATTCAGGCAACAAGGACGGTCTCTCTCTCGAGTCACCGAAGCTCATTCATCCCTGGAAACTTTCATCTCTTTTTTTTTAAGTTTGCATCACTTTCTAGAAGGGAATACTGAAAAACTGGGATTTGAAGGGCTAACTAATGATCTAATGACCCAACTGGTAAAATTCAGTGGGAGGAGGAGGAGGCTGCTCTGGTGTGGGGACAGCTTCAGCAAATGGAGCAGAGACACTGAGACTTGACTAAGACTGAAATATCTCCTCTTCCCTTGTTTTGGAAATGTTGGCCAAAAATAAGAGCTGCTCACCAAGGTTACACATAGCCTCTTATCAACACCCTGGCTCTGCAAAGCCTCATAAATTTTAGAGCTGTAAACCCACTTTGTTTCTTTGCTCGCCAGAATAAAATGTGAGACCACAGGGAGGTTTTGCTGTCATCTGTATCCTGTTTACAAATTGTGTAGCTCTGGCTTTGCTCTGTCTATGTTTGCTTTTCCCTTACCAAAAAAAAAAAAAAAAAAATAAATAAATAAAACAAACCCAAAAGCCCTTGATGCCTGACTAGGAATGAAAGAAAAAAAGCACAGTCACTGAAAATAAGCCTGAGGAAGTTTAACTGCCTGCAGCTACTCAGTTAAGAGAAGATGATGTAGCTGGGACTTGGAGGCCACAGGATAAGATCCATGGGAGTGCTCAGGAGCAGGAGGGAAGTGCTGCAGATGGAGGTCACAGATATAACAAAGCCCCACACTGCTGGGCTTGCAAGTTTAGGAAGCAGGCTGTCAGTGTGTCCTTAAAAAGATGTAAAAAAATGACACCAAGTGAGGGCCTTTATATATCTGTGCAGTTTTTTCCTCCCATGTTGCAAACAAACATCTGCGAACATCTGCTACAAGATGATCCATAAAGTGATTTAATTTTGTGTGTGTGACCTGTGAGGGGCACTTTGAGGGTCTGTGGATAACTATTGAGAGGAACCACAAAACAGAATGTAGGAAAACCAGACTTCATGTAAGAAACACTCAGGGGAGTCTGCAGTTCCAAACCAGGGCAAAACCAGTGCATTCATGGAAGTAATGTTTTTTGTTTTCTCAGCTATTTATTAAAAGACAATCCTCAGTTCCTCTTGATGGATTTGGGTTACCTTGAAAAGAAATTCATCCCACTCCCCTTTAAAAAACAATACTGCTGCAGGACAAAAAAAATCCCAGATATAGTTTTAAACAGTTAATATGATATTCCTCAAGTATTATCTCTAGAAAATTTGAAATGAAATATATCTATTGGTACAACATAGCAATTCTAAATTGTACAAAACCTCTGTCCATGACATTATCATTACATCTTAAATACATGATAAAATGAAATTATGAAAAAGTCATAAAAGCTTTAAGTCATCTATATTGCATGTGCAGTGTGGAGCTATTGTTATTGGTATTGCTATTATTGTTATAGCAAAAAAGCTGTAGCACTAGTATACTTTATCTAGGCAAAAAGCTGTTGTAGTTGCATTTTTTTACATAGAACATAATTTTCTTAAATATCTGAGAACTTGTCTTCAGTGTGATCTCACCTCTTAGAAATATTTTGAAGTTCTACTCTGGTGGGAGTCATTCTTTAGTGTCATACAAAATTCCTGTTTTGTGTGACAGCACAGATGGACAGATTCACAATTTATTTTAAAAAATAGATGTTTACTCTCGTGAATGTACTTACTCAAAGTTTGGACTTGCTAGAAAGAATCCTAACTACTCCTGGAATGGTTTTATTGACAGTGATTTTTGTTCTGATCCCACCTCTGCTTCTATCAAGTTGCTGCAGGCTTCCATGTACACGAGGTTATTTTTAGGCCCAGCAGGTTTTGGGGAGTTGTTTGGACAATGAAGAGAAACCCAATGTCAGTAATCCTAAGATTTTCATAATGCTTTTGCAGCCAGAAGAGGGCTTGGGAGGTTCTGCCCCAGAAGTTTTGGGGTGATATTTTGTGTGGCACAAAGGCACCTCATGGGTTTTGCCCCTCTCCTTGGGCCCCCAGGGTACTCCCCTGATGGGGGAAGCCCTCCTGTGACAGTTCTGTGCCAGGATAGAGAGATGCACGGGACTTTTTGGGTCTTCAGCTTGTTGTTTATTGTTATCTTATCAACATTTCTGGCACGCCATCTACATCAGACTTGGCACGCAGGAAAGCACCACAAAATGGCTGCAGATGTACTATGGCTACATCTGTACAGATGTACAGGTTGCTCCAAATCCTGTCTAACAACTTTCAAGGCATTTTCAAGTTGTTTCATCCAATTAACTCTTAAAATTTACTTTATTTCTACCTTTCTACCAATGATTCATCCCTTGTCTGTCCATGTAACCTCTGCACTGAGGCTTTCCTCAGCCAATCGTCCTGTGCCACCAGCACTGCAGAAAATGGAGTAAATGAAGAAGAAGAAACCTGAAACAAGGCCCAAAATCCTCCATCTTGCTTCCTATCTACTTCCATACTAAAAAACCCCAAAACCTACATTTCTCATCCTGTGACAATCTACACTATTCTCTATTATCTGTTTCACACTCTGGTAGGCTCTAGTCTATCCCAAAGTCTTGGAATCCTTCTCCATGGGCAAAGGGTAAAGGCAGTGCTTCTGTGGGAGTCAGGACCCCTCAGAGCAGACAGAAATATTCCCTGTGCCCTGGGTTCCAACAGCACATGGTACTGCTTATCTGGGAGTCTGTCAGAACCCAGGACATCCCTCTGGCTGCCCTGGAGGGCTCAATCCCCTGCCCAGGGGGCTCAGAGACCCTGGCACAGAGCCCAAGGCCCCTGTGCCTTTGATCTTGACCCATGGAAAAAATTACCAACCTTATATGAAGATTTGCAAGCCACAAAAGTTTAAGTACAATAATAGTTATTCTGGGTGAAAAACAGATTTTTGAGGTTTTTAGAATGGGGGCTTGGGGTCCCAAGATGGAGGAATTTGGGTGTGTCTTTTCCTTTTTCCTTCTTCTTCCTAGCCTCCATCTTCCGGATGATTTTGGCACTTTTAGAGTGGTTTAGAGTAGAAGCTCACTGTCTAACATAGGTGATAGGTATTGAGAATTTATGTTAAATAATGTATATGACAGTATTCACAGGGCTCTGAGGATGAGGGAAGAGAAGAGGATCTGACTCCATGTTTCAGAAGGCTTGATTTGTTATTTTATCATATATATTATATTAAAACTATACTAAAAGGATAGAAGAAAGGATTTCATCAGAAGGCTAGCTAAGAATAGAAAAAGAAAGAATGAATAACAAAGGTTTGTGTCTTGGACAGAGAGTCCGAGCCAGCTGACTGTGATTGGCCATTAATTAGAAACAACCACATGAGACCAATCCCAGATGCACCTGTTGCATTCCACAGCAGCAGATAATCATTGTTGACATTTTGTTCCTGAGGCCCCTCAGCTGCTCAGGAGGAAAAATCCTAAGGAGAGGATTTTCCATAAAAGATGTCTGTGACAAACGTACACGTAGTTTTTAGAATAAAAAGATAACACCACCTCTGAGGTGGGCAGTGTGCCTCAACCCAACCTGCCAGACAGACCTTGGGGGGTTGGAGAAAGAATGTTATAGATAAGAAATAATAAACAACCTTGAGAATGAGAATTGGAGAATTCTGACTCCTTCTCCAACTGCTGGGCTGGGGAAAGAAGCTTGTGTGTATCTCAGAGTCACTCCAAGAGGAGTCAGGACCCCTCAGAGCAGACAAGGAACATTCCCTGTGCCCTGGGTTCCAACAGCTCCCATTCCCTCCCCGCAGGCGCTACCCCACGGTGGAGCTGCGCGCCGAGACCTTCAACGGCTCCGCGCGCGTCCCCATCCCCTCGGACAGCGCCTTCCTCGAGGCCCTGCTCCTGGAGCTGAAGCTGGAGGACGAGCACCTCTTTGTGGAGCACAGGGACACCTGCACCAGGATCAGCCACTCCTGCGTGCACTCCGTGTCCACCGCCGCGGGCGAGCTCTGGCCCGTGCTGGCGTTCCGCAAGAGCGGCCTCATCTACGCCTGCGTGCCGCTGGTGGAGGGCAGCCTGGAGCCACGGCCGGCCCTGCTCACCGTCAGAGGGCTCTCCCAGGGACTGGCTCTCCTGCTGGGCATCATGGACTACGTCTCTCCCAGCCGCAAGAACGAGGCCGAGCTGAGCAGCAAGGTCGGGCAGCTCCGGACTCTGCTGATCCAGGCCTGTCCCCTGGGCACCCCCCTGAACACCAACATCCGCAGCCTCAGCAGCTCCTTCGAGGACATCCAGGAGATGCCTGTGGACAAGGAGCAGCCAGCCTGGAGATCCAGCAGCTACAAGGGCAAACCCCAGGTCAATGTCTGCATCGCTGAGAAGGTCAAGTGTATGCAGTATGACCAGAGGGATGTGGTGGACACGTGGCAAGTTTATGGAGCTGTGAACTGCAAGGTGTGTTGCATGGCTTTGCAAGGGTTCCTGAGGGTGAGAGAGATAGACGAGAATCTTGCTTCATGATCAGAAGGCTGGATTTTTTAATTTATGATATATAATACATTATGACTATACTAAAAGGAATAGAGAGAAAAGTTCAGAAGCTGCTAAGCTAAGAATAGAATAGGAATAGAATAAACGAGAGCTCTCTGTGAATCTGTCCCAGAGAGCTTGGTCCTGATTGGCCCTTAATTGTAAACATGGAACATGGGCCAATCATAGGTGCACCTGCTACATTCCACAGCAGCAGATAACAATTGTTTACATTCTTCTTCTGGGGCCTCAGCTTCCCAGAAGAGGAAAAATCCCAAGGAAAGGATTTTTATGAAAAAATGTCAGTGACAAAGGTGAGAGCGTTTGATGTGCAAAGTAGTTTTTGTGCAAAATAAATACTCATTTGTGATGATCTCTAAGGTACCTTCCAAACCAAACCGTTCTGGGATTCTACAATGAAAACCACTGTCACATACAAACCATCCAGAATAATTATACAACCAGTTTCTTTTACCAGGTTCATTATCAACTGTTCTTATGTCATGAGACACCAGCTTTTGTGGGATCATTTACAACATTTGATGTAAAATTATGTATTGAGTTGAAAATTTTCCTGATTTTTGTTGTCTAAGTCACATTCAGGAGTTATAGGTACCTTTGACTGTAGGGGGATAGAGTATAAGAAAATAAAGATAGTGTCGAAAGTAATCTTACCCCTAAGGAGTTGCAGCTGGGCCAATTATCAAAGATTAGGAACAGGTCAGGGATGTGGCTGACACGTGGCAGGTTTATGGAGCTGTGAACTGCAAGGTGAGAGCGTTTGATGTGCAAAATAAATACTCATTTGATGTAAAATGACGTGTTGAGTTGAAAATTTTCCTGATTTTTGTTGTCTGAGTCACATTCAGGAGTTACTGGTACCTTTGACTGTAGCGGGATAGAGTATAAGAAAATAAAGATAGTGTAGAAAGTAATCTTACCCCTAAGGAGTTGCAGCTGGGCCAATTATCAAAGATTAGGAACAGGCCTGACTTTACCAGGCCACAGCTGTAACCAATGAGAAGAAGAGTGCTGTAAAAGAGTGGGTTGGCTGGTTGAGAAGGGAACTCGAGTCAGTTGGCTGCTTTGTGAAGAAGAAAGAGTCATTGCTCTGAGACATTGCCCATGAGAAACATCAAGAGGGTATGAAACTTTTGTGATAAGGAGACAGCAGCATGGAACCCCTGCAATAAGATGACAACATTTGACTGCTTGGCCACACTGCCCTTACTTAAAGTAAACCACTGAAATGCCTGAATTAGACAAAATATATCCAGGCTGAGATGTCTAAATGCCTTCTACAAGTGTCTTTACTTGAGCATTTTTAAGTATTTTTCCTGCCAAATGAAAGTTTAATCTTTTGTCCTTCCTTATTCTACTACAACAATATTTTGATCCCACAAAAGGTGGTGTTTCATGACATAAGAACAGTTTATAAAGGAAACTGGTTGTATAATTATTCTGGATGGTTTGTATGTGACAGTGGTTTTCATTGTAGAATCCCAGAATGGTTTGGGTTGGAAGGGACCTTAAAGATCATCACATTCCAACTCCCTGCCATGGACAAGGGACACCTTCCACTAGACCAGGTTTCTCCAAACCCTGTCCAACCAGACCTTGGACACTTTCAGGCATGGGCTTCCCTGGGCATTGTTTAATATTAAAATATCTCATTGTTTAATATTGCAAGCTGGGGACTATTTACTCAATATGTCCATAATAATTATTAAATATATTAAAATTTGTAACTATAATTTGTACTGCCATTCATTCTTTGCTCTGAATTGTGCTTAGGAAGCACACAATATTATCTTGGCACACTGTATTTGGAGCTGCCAGTGTTTTCCAAGGAGAGAGACCTGCTAATCAAGTGGGAATTTAATTCTTTGCATGCAGTGGGAATCTCATCTCCAAAGGAGGCCAACCTAAATGCTGCACTTCCAAAGGCTGGGTCATTTCCCACCTGCCATGCTGGTAGGGATTGTGTGAGTGAGCAGCTTCCTGAGGGACAATTCCCAGGTCACTTTGCAGGGTGGGTGGATGGCCTTATGCAGAAAGAAAGCTCAGGTGTGATCATGGCCTGTTGGGGATGAGACAAGGGACACTTTCCTGTGACAGAGCTGGCATGGAACCACAGAGGCCATCCAGAACATGCTGGAATCCATTAAGTGGATGTTGTGAAAACAACCTAATTAATTAAATTGTCAGCAAATGTGTGAGACTGATGTCTTAGTACTGGTGGTTAGTACTAATGATCGAAGCCAGCTGAAAATTGGTAGGGATTTAATTTCTTTTTAATGCTGAAAATGTGGTTTGTTTTTGAACATCTCACTGTGACTCGATTCAGGTACTTTAGAATAATGTCTTGACTCCTTTTGCCCAGTGTGACATCGAGGGATCTGCACCAAACGTCGCCCTGAGCCTGACGCTGCCCAGCAACGCGCCCCCGCTCCAGGACATCGTGGTCCATCACTGCGTCACCTCCGTGGACCCTGCCATGCTCCTGTCCACCAGTGCTGAGCCCCTGCACGACTCTGTGTACAATGGACCCTACAAATTCCCTTTCATTCCTCCTTCAGACTCCTTTGACCTGTGTTACTACACTTCCCAGGTAACAGCACATTCCCAGCTGACATTGCTGTTAGTGTTCAAACAGAAGTGAAAACACCTGTGTGGGCATCAAGCCCACATGGGCGTGCTGGAGTGAGTTGGAGTCCAGTATAGATAACAAAACATTATATAAAATGGGTTTTATGTAATATACTGCTTGGAAGGCACTTAAGGACTTGAGTTGTCTGAGTCATGTTCAGGAGTTATTGATATCTTTGCCTGGCAATGCTGCTCTTACTTTAAATCAGCCACTTAAATGCTTGAATTGGGCAAATTCAATATCAGCCTGATATCTAGGCTGAAATGTCAAGTGCATGCCCCCCAAGTCTCTTTATCACAAGCAGCCTGCAGAGTTTAGCACAGTCACTAATTAATGTTTGGGGTCTTTTTTGAAGTACTTTATCAATGAACATAGTGTATAACTAATCTTGTATTGATGGTGTTAATATATCTTGAGAATGAATATAGTTTTTTCCAGGTTCCTGTTCCACCAATTTTGGGATGTTACCAGCTCGTTGAAGAGGGATCACAGATAAAAATAACAGTTAATTTAAAGCTCCATGAAAGCATAAAGAATTCTTTTGAGTACTGTGAAGCTCGTATACCTTTCTTCAACAGGTAAGAATAAAGAAAACCTAAATAAATTTCTTCAATTTCTCTGTTATCTTCCCAAGATGATCTTGTTAGGAGTCAATATAACAGATTATGCTCCCTTAGGGTGCTACCAGTGAACACCAGCCTTGGTGAAATGAGGTGGAATACAGAACTATGCCAGAATATTTGATGACATTCCCAACACTTAGTTTCTCATCTTGTTTCTCTGTGGCATCTTCTCACATGAAACACTGCCACAATCCCCCAGGTGGATTAAGCTGGAGATCACTTCCAGCTCAGGGTTACCTGTTCCTTAAGACTGCTAATCCTAGCTGCAGATCAGCTTATCAAAAATATAGTTATTTCAAATTAAAACGATAGTTTTCATCTAAGCCTCTCTGACAGCTGCCACGACCGTGCTGCCACCTAATTATCGTGAAAATTCAAAGATGGGATGATACAAAGTTGCTGATGCTGATCATAGTGTTAGTAAAACACTATCCGTGAACTAAAACATCAACAGCTCCTTTATGATTACTGGGCTGAGAGCACAGTGATTTCCTCCTGCTCTGTAATTTCTTCTCATAAATTAGCAGTGTGCTCAGATAGGTGTGATTGGTCTGTATGCTCATAAAAAACATCTGTCAGCATTTCCTGGCTTTCTGTAACAAAACAGGCATTAACAAATGCTGAATGATAGTGACTGCAGTGGTTTTGTTTCTCCTCTCTCCCATGCAGGGGCCCCATTGCTCAGTTAGAGCACAAAGTCAGTCATGGCCAGCTGGATTTGTTCAGGGAGAAGAGCCTCCTGGTTTGGGTCATTGGTAAGGACCTCCCTTCTGTGACTGCCCTTCCAGCTCCTTCTCTGCAGCCTGGGCACAGCTGTGGGACATCTAATGGATGCTGTCTCTGCCTTTAGGACAGAAGTTCCCCAAATCTTTGGAGGTTTCCCTGACTGGAACTCTGTCTTTTGGCACCGCAGGCAAAGAGCACCCGACTGATTATGTGTGCACTGGGAGCACTGCTTATGTCAAAGTAAGTTCACAGGCTCTGGGAAAAGAGGCCTCAGTAGCCAATTCTTATTGTCTTCAATTGAAGATACATTGATTTAAAATCTCACATTCTCAGCATGGATTTTTTTGTTTTCCTGCCTAGAGGATTTGACATCCTGTCACTTTGGAGTACCCTTGCACACGCAGAGCGTGTGACACGGATTGCCAGATTTGCACAGCAAGGGTGACAATGTGCATCTGATTGTGTTTTCCCTCTCTTTTTGTAGCTGTATTTTAGGATCCCAGACTTTACACTTACTGGATGTTATGTAGACCAGCATTCTGTTCAGATCTTTGTTCCAGGGAAGCCCAAAATTACTGCATGTGAGTTGCTAAAATTGAATTGAAGTTATAAACTGACTAAAGTTATAAACTGAAGTTTTCAGTGACTAAAATTACATAACTAAAGTTGGGCTTTTGTTCTCTGCTTTTGAGTTGGGTTTTTTTTTTTTTTTTTGTGATGTTTAAAGCATTCCTGGAGTAGGGACAGCCTCTCCCTTTGAAATGAGAGCCCTTACAAAGTCAGCCTCTCTGGGGCTCTCTGCCCTGTGCTGGTTCCTGTGCTCTCCATAATGGCAGAACTTTTTTGGAGGACACAGGAATGATCCTCCCTAACCTGGCCCACCTTTGTCAGAGACATTTCAGGTGGGTTGGCAGTACCCAGGTACAGAACTCAGCTCCTGCATGCAAGGTGACACTGCTGCTGTCAGTGTCACCACACCAGCACCTCTTGGTGGATGTGGCTCTACACAGAATGTGTGAAGCAGAGCCCAAATCTGCTTTTTGTTAACACATGAGCACTGCCAAGCCTGCACCAAAAATACCCTAAATGGCACAGAGAAGGCACTCATTAAACCTGAGCACCTCTGCCTAATGAAAGCACTTTTATTTGTAGCTGTCCCTCTCTGCTGCAACTTCTGCCAGTCACGGTGGCAGAACTCAGTAAAAGCCTTTTGAAAAGCATGGTCTACACTGTTAATTTTGTGACAGGTCACACTCAGCCCTAAATTGTAACACAGAAAAAGCAGCATTTTCATGTTTTATATTGAGTGTGCAATTTATATTCATTGAACAAAATCCAAGCCATCCACCTGCTTTTGACTTAACCTCTGTTTGAATTTTAAGCTCATGACTGATACATTAGTAAAGGTAATTGAAGCTGAGACTTTAAATGTCTCATTATCAGAAACGATTTTCAAATAATAGTAAGAGTCTTACAGTTTAAAGAGGCCATTATACCTTTTCTGTAAACTGGTAAGGATGGATTAGTAGTCACTTAACTTGGATGAAGGAATGTCTGATTGTGAGGCACCCTGTAATGCTTATTTTTCTTGCCTGTTTTTTCCCTTTAGCCCGGGAATTGATTTCTTCTGATTACTACATCTGGAATTCCAAAGCACCAGCACCTATGGTATTCAAACCCTTACTTGACTAATGTACTTGGGAATAATTTTAATATTTAAACAAAGCACAGTGTTAATAAGATTTATGTCATGATACAGTAAAATAAATGTTCTTCAGCACTTTTGCTTTCCTTGTGTTCTTAAAAATTTCTGTTGGTGGAAAATGAGAGGTCACTTGTCTTAAAAACATGAGTTGGGTTTAAATGGTTGAGTTCTGGCTGATGGCCCAGAGAGGACAATTTGAAATGTACTTGCTGTGGTTGGCTTTACTTTCCCTTCTAACTTTAACTGGTGGTACAAAATATGTCCCTGGTGTTACAGGTACAGACATTGAGATTTCCAGTTAATTCACTGGTTTCCCATTGCAGGATGGGAAAGGTTTCAGCATCCTGTTCCTGTCCTGAAGTCACAAGAATCTCATCAAACTCCAGACTCAGAGAGCAGCTCAAAGCAGAAGTTGTGTTATTTTTACAAGATGTGTACAGAATACACACCAGGCAATAATTCACAAGGATTTTCACAAGTGCTGCATGAGCAGCACTTCTGAAAGTGGAGGCAATTTTAATGAAGGAATCTTTATTGCCTCTGCCAGCAGAAGTGGTGAGCTCCCTTGCACACATGCCTGTGATCTGCTTGCTCTGGAAGCAGAGGTGGGAACTGGGTTTTCCAGCTCACAAAACTGGTTCTGAGGAGGCAAAATCAGCTAAATTTGCTGGAGGTTCCAGAAACCTTCACTGAGCTGTTTTTCCTGGAAAAGTAGATGGAAAAAGGTCTCAATTTACAGATGCAAACCTCTAATTTTGAGATCTGCAGGAACACAGGAAATGGACTTTAGGAAATGTGCAGATTCTGAAGGGCTGGTGAGGTGCCACAACCTGGGGAGCAGCACAAAAGCAGAGGATGCTGATTCCTAACAGAGCTGCTCCTGCCCTGCCTCGTGTTCACTCTGCTCTGTGGGGTAACTCAGATCAGGGATTGTGCAAGGAGGGAATTTTAAGCTGCAATCTGAAAAATACTTTGATAGAACAATGTGATGGGTTGGTAAATGTTCTAGAGGGTGGAGATGCTGTTGAGCTGAAACTGCTGTGCAAACTTGGAGCTGTGCCCTGTTTCACACAAGTGATGTGTCTGTTTTGTTTAGCAGCAAAGTGAGTTTGTGATTTTGCCCAGGACCCTGCTGGAGTTGTCCACGTGCCTGGACACCACAGTGTGAATGGGGAGAGGAGCTCTCTCTGCTGGAAGGGTTTAGAGCCTGTTCTGGACATCAGGCCATGGGGTTTGCCTTCCACCTACCCATGAGAAGGGTGGGAGCTCTGCTGTACACAGCAGCACTCTGCAGGAATGGCTTTTCTTACTCAAACAGCCCTGGGAGGCAATGGCACTGCCTAAATTAGTGGTTTGTTAGGAGACCCTTTGCACTTAATAAAAAGGGATTCTTCTGAATCCTGATCCTTTGTGTTTCCCTCCTGCCCATGACTCTCTCATGCTTAGGGGAGTTGAGGAGCTCAGGAATGGAGTGCTCTGGCTTTGCTAAGCTATAAATGCCATTTATTCTACAGAAGCTGTGAAAGGAAATAACGAACTGCTTTGCACACACTCAGTAGGGCAGGTTTGGAGGGAGGGAGGGGGCAGGTGATGTTTTGTGAAAAACTGCTCAGGGCTAGGAGGGAAACATCACCTGCCCCCACAACCTCACATCAGCCATCACCTGTTTTGATTTGTTATCAAGGTTTGCTCTGTAATTGCTGCCGTGCCCTGCTCAGGGACAGCTCAGTGGTGAGAAAAGTGGGGGAAGGAGCCCTGGCTGTAAGAGTGGAGAGATCTCTGTGCAGATGTGGGTGTGCAGCACACCCTGTTCTTTGGGAAGCACCAGGAATGGGGAAGGCAGCAAAACACAGCAGGTTAAAGGCACACAGCTTCACCCAGCATTGTGCACCCCCTGTGGGACCCCCACAACGGGGAGAAACCAGAGGGGGAGCTTCTCCTGGCCCAAATGGATCTTTCCTAAATATTTATAAGGTAGGAAAGTAGTAAACTCAGCTTGGTAAACTCACTAAGTTAGGGGACACTGGGTAGAGATAACATGGGACGAGTTCAAGGATTTACAAATTACTAAACCTTTCTGTGTTTCTCTGTTCCCTCTGTAGTTTCCCAGATAATTTCACTGTTTCTTTATGTGCTTTGAGCACTTGTCTTGTTTCATAAAAGGAGAAAAGCCCTTCAAACCCTAAATGAGGAAGATCTGATGTAGAGCTCACATGAGCCTGAGGACTCCCAGGGCAGAGTTGGTACCTCACAGAGGTTCTGCTGGGCTCTAAAGGTCATCTTTAATAAAATAAACAAGCTTTTAATACAGCAGTTTCCTTAAAAATGTGTTAAAGGGAAAAAAAAAAAAAAAAACCAAAAAAAAACCAGAGTGGTTTCTTCTACCCGAGTCTTTGCTGCTTGAAGTGTTTCTATTTATGATTTTGTCACAGGCATAGATTATATGAGACCTTTGTGAAGGTAACTTTGCAAAAAGACTTTCCAAAAGAATTGGCCAAAGAGTTCTCCAGACTTTTCATTGTGTTTCAGAGGGCCAGAAGAAAACTAAGATGCAAAGAAGTGAAAACAATAAATGTGAAGACTTAAATAATGGGTTGTAAACCTGACATCCCCCCTCCAAAAAAAAACTAAAATACTGGGTATAAATATCAAGGATTAAACATGGAACTCACTTCATTACTGAAATTAATTTGTTTCATTTCATTAAAATTTGGGAGTAATGTAAGAAACAGTGATTAAAATTAATTTAAAGCAAATACACTCTGTCAAAGCTTGTGAGGTGAGACTGAACATTAGTTGGCAATGAGAATTGATGGAACAGACCTCCAAGAAATTAACATAATTCAAAATCCATTTATAACACAGTAAAAATGGCTGAGGTTTCCAAATCCAGTTGTGGTGAGGAGCCCTCACCAAACTTGTTTTATTTAACACTTGTGGAAGGTGTGGAGGGAAATGGGGAATTTGCACTGAGGTTCCCAGAGGCTGAGAAGCTGCAATTCCTGTTCCTCTTACCACAGAGGGGAATGAGTATCCTAAAAACAGCTCCACGTTGACAAATCTGTCACTGATCACTACTCAGTGATTTGATGGTTTTCCAATTTTCTGGAAGCCCTTTCCTCCCCCAGGGTATTTGGTGACAGCTCCAAGATGGTTTATGCAGTTCCTCAAGAACTTGGGGGTAAATCCTGTTCCTTGACATAATTTGGAAGCTGTCACTTTTTTCATGCAATTCAGCCCTTCCCACCTCTGCATTTTTTGCTGTTTTTACCAGCGTTAACTGCTGTGGCCATTTGTTACAGTAAACACTGAAACAACGAGGCGTTAAACATTCCATGGCTGTCCCCAGTTTATTCATGCTGTCCCAGGAATTGGCCACACTTTGTCCTGTTTGCACAAGCCCTGCTGAGATTTCAGCCACAAGAGAGTTTGTGAGTCCATGTTTGTCCCTCACTACTTTTGCTGACTCCCTCACCACCACCTCCCTGTTCTCTCATCCTTAGGGGACAGACAAAATGTTTTTAACACCTTTTATTTCAACACCTTTTACCAAGTGGGGAAAACCAAGCCCACACAAAGCTGAATGCATCCTGAGAGCACCATGGTGGAAAATCTCTGCAGCCCTCAATCCCAAATGAGACATTAGGTGAGAATTTTGTGCATCCCAGTTTGGGAAGTGCAAGTTTCCCTGCTGCTGTATGGCTGTCAGTGGGAATCCCACAGGGGCACCTTGGGATTGTTTCTAAATTACATTACCATGCCTGAATTCCCCTCTTGCTACCAAAATCTTGCCACACAAACCCGATGCAACAATTCAGGTGCAGGGAACAGAGATTTAACTCTGACTGTGGCTCCCCTGGACATCCTGGGGACCCCCAGCATGGGGATTGGTGCCGTTCACTGACCACCTAAAATTCCTCTTCCTTATTTCCCCTAAGATGCACCCATCTGCTGATTTTTGCAGGAATGAGGTGGTATCTCAATAAGGTGATAATTCAATAAGGTGACACTTCAATAAGGTGATAATTCCCCCTGCAGGTGAGCAGGACCTGAGAGAAAAAAAGGCTCTTTTCCCCCCTAAAATTGGGGATTCTCTCTCTTGTGAGCAGGCTGGCATTAAAGCAGGGTCTCTCTCCACCCACAGCCAGATCCAAAGGACTGTGGGGTCGTTACTGCAGCCCTGCAGCAGGCAGGACATCCAGCCAGAATTCCCAAGAGGCTTTCCCAGGAAAGCAGCATCCCTGGAACTGCAGTGAGCAGCACAGCAGTGCCACCACTCCATCCCAAGTCAAGGGGGCCAGGGAGGAGCTGGAAAGGAGAGGATTGGGATGGCCCATTGCTCCCCCAGCCAAACCCCACTGTCCTCAAAAGGTCTGGAGGGCTCTCCCAAAATCTTCCCACTAAAGATGCACCTGTGCCCCAGGATGCCACACCCTCAACCATTCCAGCCAAGTATTCCAGGGAGATCTCCACCCTCAGAGATGCTTTCATTCCTAAGGACTCCTGACCCACAGTGCAACTGAAAATCAGATATTTTAAGCCACAGGCCTGCCCCCTTTTCTCCTTCTTGCCTTTATGAGGCCTGCAAGAAACCTGGTCGAGCTCTAGATAATTTTTTGTAGAGACACATAACAGCAGAGAACTAAACCCAACCCATTTTCCCCCCAAAGAGATCAGCTGGTCACTTTTGATTTTCTCTAGAAACCTATCTCTTCAGGACCTTTCTTTTTGCTTTTTCTTTATTTTTTTGAAGTCAAAGTCTGTTTCCCGTTTGGTAGGTGACCTGTTTAATGTTTTCCCTGTGTCTGGGAACTCCTTAGTGTAATTAGCGACCTTTGAACTCCACAACTAATCCTGAGCTATTTTGTATTCCTTACTCATCTTTAAGGCTGGACCTTTCTTTTCTTTTGAGTCTGCTGCCACAATTAAAGAAGAAACAGCTGCATTTCAAAGGGATTCCAATTCCAGAAGCTTAATCGTGATTGACATGTTCTTATTCTAAGCTATAAGAAACTCTAAGAGTCCTTTCTTGGGTTAAAACTTCAATCATTTTCTAAAAAATTATCTCAATATGGATTTTATTCATTTTCTTTGATAACCATTCTTTGTGATTTTTTTAACTTGAAAGATGCTTTGAGTTTGTGATGAATATGAACTGCGCCCACCGAAAGAATGAATGGTGTCGGGCTCGGGCTGGGTGCAGAAGTGCCTAAATTCCATTTATTGTCAAAATCTGATTATGAAACCTGACGTCCTCCATGTAGCTTGACATCATTCCACATGCCCCAAAGGAAGGAGAGGTGGAAGCTCTTGCAAATGAACCCCAGGAAAGCTGGGGAGGGAGATGGCATAAAGCATTCTCTAGAAATAGACATATTTTTTAACAGCTTTTCCCAGTTTTTATAGTGCAGATTAAGAAGCCTTCCAGTGTTGGAAGGGCCTCTCTTCACTCTTGGAGAAATGAATTCCCAATGAAAAGTCACTGCCAAAAACAGCTGCCTTAAAACAGGGATAATTCTTGAGGTTTAAAATTATTGCCACAACCCCACCACAAACCCTGAGCGAGGCTGTGGCACTTAAATCTCCTCCAAGGGCTGATCCCAGAAAATGACGGGAGCCTATTGGGTCCTGTTATTTAATTATCTCCCTCTCACTTACACTCAAATTCAGCATGACCTCAGAAAGATGGGCTTAGAAAGGAAAAAAAAAAAGGCAAAAAGGCTGAAAATCTGTTTGTGTGTTTGCCCAGATCGACCTGATTTTTGGCACACAGATCCATGGGCATCACTGATGGTCTAAACCTGCCCAAAATCATCCCAAGGAGCCCCAGGAACGGCAGCAGGCGAGACCTGGTGTTCCTAAGACAAAGGTCAAATAAAAAAAGGATGTTAATAAACATCCCTCCATTTAAAGGGACTTTCTTCTTCTTTTTTTTTTTTTTTTTAAGGATTACATCTTAAATTCCAACAAATCAGATTTAGGAGCTACTGAAAGTGAAATTGATCCATCCCTCAGCCAAACTTTGCAATACTTTCCTGTTCTGACATCATTTAGATAGTTAGCTGCATTATCAGATTAAAAACCATTGTACAGGGCCGCTGAAAGGAAAAGGAGCCAAAAAGCTAAACACTGCCTGAATTCTGAACCTTTTAACCTGGCTGAAGTACGGTGGGGTCCCTGTTATGCAAATACCTTCAATCCTCTGCTAAGTTCAGTGGAAATAATTTTCTTGAATGACAGGTTTATTCAGCAAGGATTCAGTTGGCGATTAATCCCCCTTTGATCTAAGGTATTTCACTTAACCAGCAGTTACCTCGTCCTGACAAAGTGCAACCGAGATTAGGGAGATCTCCCCACCAGCGGCCGGCCTGCCCGTTTATTCTCCCCACCGTTCAAAGGGAAGGGCCAGGAATGCAATCTATTCCCACTATTTGAAGATGGAAAGTGCTGTCTCCCGAGTTAGAAAGTCAATTGAATACCAAGTGGGGCTCGCTCCTGACCGAGCTCCCGACCCCAGATATTCCCATCCTCGGGATGTTTTTGTTCTGACCCCGCTCTCAGACTGGTTTTCACTCTGCCAGAGCTGCCTGCTTATTATTTATTTTTAATAATAAATATACTTTCATTTATTGTTGTTATTATTTAGTTTATTATAGAATTATTATTTTATTTTATTTTTATTATTATTATTACTATTATTATTACTATAACTATTACTATTATTATTATTATTATTATTTCGATTAGAGCGCGGCACTGTGGAAAAGAACGTTGCTTTTGGGAAAAGAGGATAGTTCCCAATTTTGAGCTGGTTTTGAGCTATTTCCCAGTTTTGAGCTATCATTCCTTCATTTTTTGCTGAAAAAATCCCTTTTGCAGTACTCCAGCTAGTATAAAGACTTATTAATATTTAATAGACATTAGATAGATAGATAGATAGATAGATAGATGATAGATAAAGATAGATAGATAGATAGATAGATAGATAGATAGATAGATATTACATGTATTATAAATATATACGTATGTATATAAATTTATACATATACTTATGTGTGTACATTTATACATTATACTACATATATTAAATGTATATACATTTATATATATAAATGTATATACTTATTTTTGAACTATTTCCCAATTTTGAGCAAATATTTCTTCGTTTTTTGCTAAAAAACTCCTTTTGCACTTCTCCGTCAAGTATATATATTTATTAATATATAATAGATATAATACATAACTGAATATTACATGTATTAAAAATGTGTATTTTTGAAGTACTTCCCAATTTGGAGCTATTATTTCTTCATTTTTTGCTAAAAAAATCCCTTTTGCACTTCTCCAGTGAGTATGAATATTTATCTATATATAATAGATATAATATATAAATTAATATTACATGTATTATAAATGCATATATTTTAAAATTTGATAATAGAGCTAAATACCCAAATTGCATCAGAACAAGAAAATTTAGCTGAGGGATGGATCAATCTCCCTTTCAGTAACTCCTGAATCTGATTTTTTGAAATTTAAGATGTAATTCTTAAAACTAACCAAATAAATTTCCTTTATAGCTGCAGGGCTGTTTATTAGCATCCCTTTTTTTATTTGACCTTTGTCTTAGGAGCACCAGGTCTTGCCTTCTGCCATTCCTGGGGCTCTTTGGGATCATTTTGGGACAGGTTTATATGGCTGGATACATATTTATACCTCCAGCAGGCGTGGTGTAAAATTTTAGTGCCAAAACCTATTAATGAAGGAAAACACATCACTAGAAATGATAGAATCCTCCCCTAAAATAAAAAAAAAAATTCAGGCAACTGCTCCATGGCTGCCTGACATCCGAAAAAAGCATTTTTTACTCTGCTTATTCATTCACTGATGCGTTTTCCCTTTTTTGCTGAATTACGACATCATTTTGGAGCAGCATCAGCTCCAGAAATGCGGCAGCAACCACAGGAGCACGGTCCTGATCTGGGGCTTAGCTGGGCCAGCCCGTGAGAAGCTGATTACAGGACTGGGCACAAAGCTGCATTTCCCCATCCCGGGGGAAACAAAATCATTTGTGGGATTCTCCCCGTGGTGAAAGTGGCCAGTGCCAGGATTTCCACTCGGAATTTGATGATTTTAGGGGGGTGTTTGTATGCAAATAGGGCTGAGAGAGGGGAGGGAAATTATCTTATTCCCTCACTTTTAGGACTTTACCATCCTGAGATATCAGGCAGCTGCTTAAACAAATTCCTTGTCTGCAGAATCTGTTAACATCAACCTCCTAAAGAATAGCTGTGCTTGTAAGTCCTTGCAGAATTGGGGCTGTAATTGGGAATTTCTCCACTCCACATGTAAAAGATCCTTCATCTGTGTTGTCATTTTTTTCACTCCCTTATGTGAAATAATTGGAATTATTAAATTGCTGCTCTGCAGGGTGAGCTCTGCCACACGAACCTGCCCTGGGGTCCCCCCATTCCAGCTGCACCCCCTCCTCATTTATTCCCATTTTATAGAATCCTGGAGTGGTTTGGCTTGGAAGAAACCTTAAGGATCACCCAGTTCCAACCCCTCTGCAAGCCACGGGCAGGGAAATTTAAACTTCCAAAAAAAAATGAGAATTTCCTGGTGGGATTCCACAGCCTCGAAATCCCCCCCCCCAAGGCTCATTGAAGGCCCCCATCACACTCGATCAGGTCAATAATACACAAACTAAGAAGGATTTGCACTCGAGACAGTAACAGCTTCTCAAGAGCCATTACACTGTAGTGGCTTTAAGAAAGAAATCCCTTTTAAGAAATGCCAGGCTCTGGAGTAACGTGATAGTCCGTAAGGCTTTAGGGTCTTTCTAGCAAATATAATGTTACACGTGCTTGCCAAGGGGAGTTTACCCACTGACAAGTCAGGGAAAAATAAGATGGGGAGGTTTTAAAATATTTTATGTATTTGTTTTATTGACCATATGAACTCTGCAATGAGAAATTTATATTTGAAAATAAGCCCAAATTGTTGTCTGCATAATAAATACAGAGGGACTGCAAGCAGTCAAAGCAAAGAGCCACAAACCCCATGCTGGTCTCTGTAGTGCCTCATCAGTGACAGATAATTGATTGGTTTAGCTAAATCAAACTATTTGGAAAATAATTGTAGTCAATTTGACTTACATTAAATTATTTAGAAAATTGGGTTGTATCTGTATGAGATTCAGAAAATGTTTGCTGCTGTTTTGAGCAAAAAGAAAAGTGGGGAGGGGGTGTTGCTGTTTTGTGATATTTGTGTGAGTCTGTGCTCGTGTCTATACAATAAATACATATATATGTACATAAATAAGGTGGGAAATATGGCAAAACTGAATGGTATTTATCATTTTTGTTGGCTGTTTTTCCCAATTTGAGCAATTAAAAAATCTTCTTCATATAAATAATATAGGATGATATTCTACGCTGATTACATTAAAAACTATTTGCTGATTATTTATAGTAATCTGATGGTTAATTGCTGAATAAACAGGGTTTTGTTCAAAACCAGGAGGCATCCCCAACCCCTCTGAAACATGAATAATTTCTATCTTTCAGCCCTCAGCAATATTTCTAGAGGAGAAACACCCCAAACCACCTCTCAGAGCCCTGCTTTAAATGCAGCGTGCAGTAGGTCAACCTCCCAATTTCAACAGAGGGCAGGGACATTTTATTATAATAGATGGATGTTTTCAGGGATATTTTAATAACGGCAGAACTTCCCTGGCTGCCGCTCCTTCCAGGGGAAGGCTGATGCTCTCCAAAGGCCGTTCCTGCCCCCCTGTGGTGGCTCAAACCAGAGCTGCAGCCCCAAGCCAGCACCGAGGGACGGAGCTGGCTCTGACATCTATTTCTGTGCGCTCTGGGTTGCTTGAGGGTCTCTGGGACACTTGATTTTGGAGGGAAGGACATTTTACAAATGTCATTTTACAAATGTCATTTTACATTTTACAGAGTGACAGGATAAGAGGGGGTGGGTTTAAACTAACAGAGGGAAGGTTAGATGGGATATGGGGAAGGAATTCTTCCTTTTGAGGGTGGTGAGGCCCTGGCACAGCTTATCCAGAGCAGCTGTGGCTGCCCCATCCCTGGAAGTGTCCAAGACCAGGTTGGACAGGGCTTGGAGCAACCTGGGATAGTGGAAGGTGTCCCTGCCATGGCAGGGGTGGAACTGGATGAGTTTTAATGTCCCTTTCTAGGATTCTGTACTTCACTAATTTCACTGATTCACACTGCAGCCTTCCTGGTGTGAGCACTGCAAACATCTTCACTCTGCTCTTTGAACCACCCTCATCCTCACCCGTTCTTATTTTATTCTGATGTGTATTTCTCACCCAGGCAGACATTTCCTCAGAGTTTGGCTTCATTTTGGGGACAGGAGAAGGTTGGGAATGATTTTGTTATCACAGCTTGGCCTTTGCAAGCATTTATGGTGATTCTCAGCCTCCTGCCACAGCAGCTCCAGCCCCATGCCAGGCCATGGCAGCTCCCTGGGATGGCCCAGGTGAGCAGAGGTGCCTCACTCTGGGAAAACCACAACAATCTGAACAAAGCTCAGAAATAGACTCAGGATTACATTCACAAATTTCTGCAGAATCACTTTGATACTGGCAGAGCTTCTCCAAGGTTTCTTCCCATTTTCAGAAGAATTTTCTCAATTTCAAGACTCAGGAGTGCAATATTGTGCACCTTTCACTCCTAAACCTCACTAAAAATGCAGTAGCAATCATGAACTGATTTTTGCATCCATTTTTCTACTTCCTGGCAGAAAAGGTGTGGCCACCTTTACCCCTGAGATTTAATGAGTGCCAGGAGAATCATTGCCAGGCTGGTTGCATTTATTGACACCAGAGGGTGAGCTGGGATTGCAGACTGGGCAATTAGGAGAAATAACACTTTGCACTGCTAAAACAGACACATCTGGCTTGGAGCCACAGAGAGAGCAGGCAGAACGAAGGGAACATCAGCCCATTGCTACAAAACCACTGCTCTCCTGTGGGATTCCCATTCTCTGAACCTGAGAGAAGCAGTGAGAGAAGCCGAGAAAGGAGCAATCAAAACAATTCTTATCTCATTTGCTGCTCCTGCGTTTGTGCCAAAGTAGAATGCAATGTGGAGATTGTTTGTTGTGCCAAAGTCAAATGCAATGTGGAGATTGTTTACCCAAAGTGGTGGTTTTTTTACCCAAAGTCATGGTGTTTTGTTTCCTTGCCCTATCAGGGCTAAGCACATGTCCAGACTGTTGGTCAGCAGACAGTCACGAGATTCTGGGCAGTGGAGTTGAGTTGGGTGCTTGTGCAGATTCAGTTTAGATTCAGTGTAATATATTCTAGAATAATGCAGTATAATAAAGTAATTAATTTGCCTTCTGATATCCCTGGAGTCAGATCCATCACTTTCTCCCCATCATCCTGCTTTTCCTCTCCCAATCCCTGCTCCAACACACCCACCCTGCTCCTCAGCCTCCTCCGTGCTTGCCCAGGGATCTGGCTGGAGAAGGAATGATGCTAGATGAAGGGAGCTGCATTGTCTGAGCAGTCTGAGAGCAGAGCTGGGGGCTATTGCCACGGGAATAAATCACCTCCAGACATTTCTTCACCTCCTCACCAGGTGCCCGTATCCGTTTCTGCGGCCGGCGGGAGCCGCTTTTCCGACATGAAACCGTAGCTCCAACAGCCAGCGCCTGGTGGCACTTCCAATTCAATTAACTTACTCACTGGAACTCCCAGAGAAACTGAATATGACCAGAACAAGAGGGGAAGCTGGGCCAAATTAATAGGATGAGATCCTTTTACAGCCCCGGCCAGCAATCCTGAGCAGCAGCCCTGAAAAGCAAATTGGAACAAGCAAATTGCTGTTGAAAAATTCTTTCAGCACTCGGCTGTTGCTACTCAGCCGGTCACTGCGGGGAGTCAAAGGTTGAAAAATCCTGGGATGGTGCTGACAATGGAGGCATTCTCATGACAAACATTTACATTTTATTTATTGGAGTGTTGGAGGTAGATTAGTCTCATCTTCGGCCGCTCGGGATGGGCTGCGCCGTTTGGAGAGGAGAGCAATGGGAACAAGCATTTTATTGTGGGGGGAAAAAACAATAAAATCATATTTCCTGCTCCCAGCCTAAGGAAAGGGTAGTCAGATTTTGAAGATTACCCTCAGGAGAAAGCTTTTGTCCCCAAGGACTCCTTTTAAGGAAAAAAAGCACATGATGGGGGATTTTTTCTGATTCCAAATTAAGTTCTCTTCAAAAATAATGTCACTTTATGTATATGTCTGACTTGCCATGTGCTTCATGCAAAAGTCCTGCTGCTTTCCCTCATGGAGACCAAGGCACACAGCAAATAATTCACTCAAAAAAGTGTCTAATCAATGCTTTGTACAGATGCAAACTTGTGTGTGGGCATTGTTTAATTGTGTGTGGTTCCCATATTCATGGGAAACTCATTAGTTTGTAAAAAGAATAATTCCAAGCTCACAGCTGCAATTTCACTGAAACTTTTTGACTTTCAGTGAGCTGTGGAGAGGGAGTGAAATCTCTGCTGGGGGAATGGACACAAACAGGAAATCATAAGCACATCATGAGACATCCTTCTTCTGAATTATGCCCCAGACTTTATTTTATAGATAATAATATAGACAATACACCTGTGGGATAAAATGCTGGGGGAAAGAAAAGGGAAAACGCCCAGCTGGGAGCCAAGTGAATGGTTTGAACTGGAAGAACAATCACAATGACCAAGTTCCTCACGGGGCAGCGCTGGTCCCATGGAGGCTCCCGTGCCTGGGGATGTCCCAGTGGGTGCAGCATCTCCAGGGCTCTGCCCCAAAACCCCTGGGACAGCTGCTACAAGGGGACAATCCCCTTTGGCACCCTCCTCCTTGGCACACAGCAGAGAGCAGGGCTGCTCTTGATGCTTTCTGCACCTCAAGTCCAGCTCTGTCCTTGCCAATTATTTGGGAAAGCTAAACCCCAAATCCCTTCACTCTCTCCTGCTGCTCCTGCCTGCTGGCCCACAAACAAGAGCTGAGGGAATGCTTGTTCACAGACAGAATGTCTCTATTTTTCTGTGGTTTCCTTCTGTTTCTGTGGTTTCCTTCTCTTCTGTGGAAGGACAGACCAGAGAGACCATCAGCAAGGGGGGTGTTGGTTCCAGGGGCAGGATTTTTGTGCTGGCTGCTCTTGGCCACCTCTCTCTAGAAAGGCAAGATGATGATCACTCCTCTTTTGGGGTGATCTTTTGGGGGTGATCTTTTGGGCATGATCTTTTGGGGATTATCTTTTGGGGGTGATCTTTTGGGGGTGATCTTTTGGGGATTATCTTTTGGGGGTGATCTTTTGGGGGTGATCTTTTGGGGGTGATCTTTTGGGCATGATCTTTTGGGGATTATCTTTTGGGGGTGATCTTTTGGGGGTGATCTTTTGGGGATTATCTTTTGGGGGTGATCTTTTGCCTGTAGATCCCACACTGGAGCATTCCATGGGCCACAAAATCTCTCCTGCCCATCTCTCCTGCCCCGCACTCCAGAAGCAGCAGGAGAATGAATCCCAAGGCAATGCAGCAAGGTGAGCCCTGCAGCGGACACTGGATGTTCACTCTGGCTCTTCCCAGGAAGCAAAGAATGAGCCATAACAACTCCAGACCGTTCTGGGGGGTTGCTGCCACACTCAGCCAGCCCTTGGATGATGAGCAAGGTCCATTTGATCTCCAAAGCTGCCCCAGCTTGAGTTGCAATGAGGCCACTCGGGCCAGCAAAGCTTCTGCTGCAAGACTCACCTGCCTACAAGGAGATTTTGCTTTGTTCTCCTTCTGAAAGCCCAGAACCTCCATAAAACACCCTTTGTGTCATTTTCCTCCCACGTTTCCTCTCCCCCATCTTTGCTTTGTGTCTGGCACAGTGCTTCCATCAAATTCCACAAAAGCCCTACCTTAAACAATTTGCTCAAGAAAAAATCAACGCCTGTCCCTGCCCAGCTAAATTGGATTCTGCAGGAAAACTTGGAATATCATCATGCACTAAGAAAGGATGGAGAGGAAAGGTGTACCCTGGTTTTCTTTTATCCATGACCATGTATGGAACAAAATGAGCTCACTGGAGAGGGACTCTAGCCAGGAACTGTAGGGGTAGGACAAGGAGAAATGGGATAAGAATGAAAGAGGGGAAATTCAGGTCAGATATACAGAATAAATTGTTTCCTGTGAGGGTGGTGAGGCCCTGGCACAGGCGGCCCACAGAAGCTGTGGCTGCCCCATCCCTGAAAGTGTTCCAGACCAGGCTGGACAGGGCTTGGAGCAACCTGGGATAGTGGAAGGCGTCCCTGCCCAAACCATTCTGTGTTTCTGTACTGTTCAATTCTCTAGGTGGGCGTTCCAGGTTGCAATGCAAGGTGTTTTCAATTACCATCTGCATGGCAGATCACCTTTGTCAAGTGGGCAGTTTGCCTTATCTCTCTCTTTGAGTGACCACAATCACTCCTCCCTCGGGAGGGGACGTTGCTGATAACAGCTACTGAATGTCACTGCATGGCTGATAAGAACTACAGCATCCCATTGGGAGATGTGAGCCCAGAGGGAGGAGCCAAGCATTCCTACCCGGATATAATCTGGAGATCCTGGAATACCAGCACGGCTTCTCCACTGGATTCCCCAGAGGAACAGCAGCTGCCTCTTCTTCCACTGGATCTTCAGAGGAAGAATACATCCTTCTCTACAGGATCCCTGCTCCAGCAGAACCACCCCTGACCCTGCAGGAGGGCTGAGCCACAATTCCAATGGGACTGCTGCCAACAGCCTGACCCACAGGGTGTCAGGTTGGGTTCTTACTCTGTCAGTGTTGTTCTAGTGCACTGCATTGTTTATTTTATACTTTTTTTTTCTTTTCTATTAAAGAACTGTTATTTCCTGCTCCCATATTTTTGCCTGAGAGCCCCTTAATTTCAAATTTATAGCAATTCAGAGGGGTGGGGAGGGTTTGCATTTTCCATTTCAGAGGAGGATCCTGCCTTCCTTAGCAGACTCCTGGCTTTCCAAACCTAGACAGTGGGATTTGCAATAAATCTCCCTTTATCCCCAGAGAGGGGCTGTAGTATTCCTTTACATACCCTTGTGAACCTAAAGCAGCCCAGCACTGTGAGTAGCTGGACTCCTGACACCTGATCCACAGAGCAAGGCCACTGCATTAAACACTTTGCACCTTTTTAATTCCAGTGGCCTTATTTCTAGCATTCAATATTTTCTCTCATTTTTGACTCAACTTATTTTTAGCTATTTTTTTTCTTCCACTGTCAAGTGTATTGAAGCTGACATAATTATCGCTCTGCCTCCCCCAAAGGCATGTATTTACCTACTTGTTAAAAGGCTTTTTCCATGCTGCCATGCTGTTGCTGTGACAAGATGACTTTGAAGGCACAGTAGGTAAAATAATATTGTATATTGCACAGCAACCCCAACAACAAAATGTTAATTTAACCAATAAAGTAACCACATGGTAATTATAATAATCACTGTTCCTTATCTCTTAACAGGGCTAAAAGTGGAATTCAGATTTGCCATGTAGTGCGTGTCAGCTCAGAAATTACTACACAAATCACTCAGAGCAGGGAAGTTTTTAGCCCCACCACCTCTAACTCATGGAAAAGATTCTCTGGAGACTTCAACGTGGTCTCAGAGCCATCATCTTCCTCCCCTCTGCCCCAGCACCACTCTGGCAACAAATCACCCAGGGGCTGTGCAGGGACACCCTCTCTGAGCAGGTAATTAGGATTTAGCCATCATCCCTTTGTGCTTCCAAACCTCTCTGCTGCCTTTGAGACTCCCACCCTGCTTCTCATTGCCAATGTCACACAAATAAATGGATGCCAAGTTCTCTTTGAGACTCAGGAAACGAGTTACCAAAAATAAAATAAATCTGTGGCAGTGATGGGCACCTCAGAAGGCAGAGAGCTCACAGAAGGAAAAAAGGCAAGGACAGGGATGGAGAGCCTTTTTATGCTTGTAGGCATGGCAAAAAACCTGCTTTTTGCCTTTTTGCTGAGCAGCAAGTTAGGAAAAGTGTGCAGTGCAGTTGAGGGAGGGTGATCCAAAGATGTACAAGGGAATTAGCAGGGCTTAGCCCATGGCTGCTCCCCAAAATGGCAAAGCAGGAGCATCTCAGGCTGGGTACTCAGCCCTGGAGAGGAAGGGGCTGCAGCTGCACATCCCAGTGCCTGGGGGGCCTGTGCCCACAGGGATTCCCCAAGGTTGCAGAACTGCTTGGGAACCATGCCCAGTTCAAGCACAAGGGGCTCCTCCTCCTGCCTTTACAACCCCTTCCATGGCAGAGATGGGATGATCCAGCTGGGATAACCCTCCCAGCTTAAAAACCTCTGCTGGGAGTGTGCCACACACCCTCCTGGGATGTGGGGCACTGTCACAGACATCTTTTTATGAAAAATCTCCTCCTCAGGATTTTTCCTCCTGAGAAGCTGAGAAGCCTCAGGAACAAAATGTAAACATTGATTATCTGCTGCTGTGGAATGCAACAGGTGCATCTGTGATTGGGCTCATGTGGTTGTTTCTAATTAATGGCCAATCACAGTCAGCTGGCTCAGACTCTGTCTGAGCCACAAACCTTTGTTATCATTCCTTCTTTTTCTATTCCTAGCTAGCCTTCTGATGAAATGCTTTCTTCTATTCTTTTAGTACAGTTTTAATGTAATATATATCATCAAATAATAAATCAAACCTTGTGTAACATGGAGTCAGATCCTCGTCTCTTCCCTCATCCTCAGACCCCTCTGAACACCATCACAGGGCACAGAGTCCTGCACAGATGGAACAGGGGCAGCTGCAGACAGCAAACCCCACAACCCCATAACAACACCATGGGTTAATTCCTGCTCCTGCTGCAGGATGTGGCTCCCAGACCAAAGCTGCCTGGCCAGGAGGCCCTGGTAAAGCAAGGTTGTTGCTCCCCTGAGGGAAGGATCTGTAAGTGATCCCAAGAAGGTCCTGACATCCCCTCCAGAGGAGCTTTTTGAGGATAATTCTGTTACAGCCCGAGCAGCGTTGAGATTCTCCAACACCACCAGTCTGTGTGAGGTCCCAAAACAGATTTTTCCCTTCTCACATTTTATGGGGCGTGGAAATAAAGCCAATTCCCATCCCAGGCCAAATCCCCCAGCCAGATGCCAATCTGGCTCCTGACTGTGATCCTCAAGCTGATATTAACGTGACACTGAGGCAACAGCAGAAATGAGGAGTTTGAAGAGCAGGCCTGGCTCCTTGCTAGTGTGGGTTTGGAATTTTAGTCCAGAACTTCTGATCTGAGGATTGATCTGTGGCTTTGCAACATGCCTCAGGAGCCACCATTAAACATCAGAATATCCAATGCTTGCTCTGGGCAGATTTTAAAGATATCAGTCTTTCTCTTCCCTTAAAAAGTCCTGGAAACAGCAATATTTCAGGAGAGCTTGGTAAATACTGCACTGACCAAAGCACCCCAGGAGAAATGCAGCAGCTCTTGGCATGGCCACTGGGTGTTCTCAGCCAGGGCTCAGGTTTTCATTTTGCCAATACCAATCCAGCAAGATATCCCTTATATTTCCCATTTCTACTCCCAGTGTGGATCTTTCTCCCTTTTTCTCTGCTCTGGGGCTATGGCAGGGGCTGGACAGCAGAGAATTCCCCATCCTTTCCTAATGAGGAAATGCAGCAGTAACTCTTTCCTCTGTGTTAAATAGAGGGGGTTTAAGCCATCCCCACACGGCTTCTCCTGTCCCCAGCACTCCCAAGAGCATTTTAACACCAAATCCACATCACCTGTGGCACTTCCCAGGCCTCAGAGGTGACAAACCTTCATCGTCACCTGCAAATGCCACTTTGTGCATTCTGAGGACCAACGGTGAGAAAATGCACCCGTGCCTCATTTTAATTTTCTCATCAGATTAGAGGCATGCACGTGGCAGGGGTTAATTGCCAGCAACTTTAATTGTTACCCTATGACTCCTGCTTCCCCTGTGTGTTAGTGGCACACAGTCAGGGCTAATAGTGAGAAAATTTGACTGCAGCTCCACCACTCTCTCTTCATTAGGCTAATGGAACATTTTCCTCTCATTTTCTCCCCGGGGTAGCTGTAGGAGTGCTACCTTATAATTGTTGCTCTTACTGTAATTGGCAGTAGTAGGAGGATGTATAAGCTCATTGTCTTTCCTGTGCAGTGCTGGATTTATTTATGGCCTATTGACAATTCCCAGCCAGCAGCAGAGGCACAGTGAGGGCTGCATTAGCCTTTCCCCCCCCAGCAAAGGGGAGACTGCACAAAGGCTGTGATTAACCACAAAAAACAGGAGCCCAAGCTGTCCCACAGGACCAAATGTTAACATCAGGAGTGGCAAACAAAGGCACTGCTGACCCTGAAGGGATGTTGGCATCCAATTGCCAGGATTCACAACAACATTCGTGAGTTCTCATGGCCCGCTCTCATCTCACAAAGGGTTAAATTCCTCTTCAGAGCTGCTTCAGCACATTGACACCAAAAGTGTTTTCCACACTGCCTTCCACCATAGCTGGGTGAGAAAATGAGGTTCCTCAAAGCCTGTGGGTGAGGGGGGACATTCCAGCCTCACTCAGCAAAGAACTTAAACTTGGGCTTAATTTTCAAGTTCTTGCTTTGGGGTTTTGCTTCACAGGGCCCTAAACTGGTTTGGCAATGGTTTGGATGGCCTCACTTCTCCAGGATGTAACAGTTTGTGCCATCATTGAACATAATCACAGAGTCCCAGGATGGTTTGGGTTGGGAGGGACCTTAAAGCTCATCCAGTTCCAGCCCCTTCCACACCTTCCATAGGCCAGGCTGCTCCAAGCCCTGTCCAACCTGGCTTTGAAAAAAACCTGATCCTTCCTCCCAAACATGACTCTTGGATCCAGAAGCAGCTTGTAGGTCGCAGCTGCTGTTGCCAGGTGGATGGAAAAGAACAGTTTTTCCATGGATGACACCCTGCAAGCAGCTATTTCAATCGCAGGCTGGCAGAGACCTCGTCTATGTCTCCATGTCTTCTCTACCCAGAAGCTGCTGCTCCTTTTGGCTGCTGCTCCAGAGGAAAGCTCTTTGTTTGAAAACACAGACCAGAATTTTCATAGCAGCAGCCTCAGACCTTTAGAAAGTTGGGGTCAGGGCAAGCCATGAAGCTCTCCAGGCTGGAGAACTGTGAGCAGGCATTTATCCAGTGTTGCCAACAGAGCCAGGATCAGGCCCTGAGACCCTGAAAACCCTGGGTTATCCTGCTGCTCCTCAGGTGGAGAAAATAACGAGAGGTAGGTCAGGATCAGAGCTGGGATGGAGCTCATGCAGAATGCTCCCATCAGGTTTTTCCAGTGGCTGAAATGATGCTCTTTCTTCCACCTCTCATCCTCAAGGCTGAATCAATCAAAGCAATGCTTGGAAAATCCCTGTGTCTCCAAAATAGGGAGAACATGAAAAGCAAATCTCTGTCCTCCACATGTGACCGTGTTCACAGGGGTCTGAGGATGAGGGAAGAGATGAGGATCTGACTCCATGTTTCAGAAGGCTGATTTATTATTTTATTATATATATTACATTAAAACTATACTAAAAAGAATAGAATAAAGGATTTCATCAGAAGGCTAGCTAAGAATAGAATAGCAAAGAATGATAACAAAAGTTTGTGGCTCGGGCTCTCTGTCGGAGCCACCTGGGCTATGATTGGCCATTAATTAGAAACAACCACATGAGACCAATCACAGATGCACCTGTTGCTTTCCACAACAATTTTACTTTTTGTTCCTGAGGCCTCTCAGCTTCTCAGGAAGAAAAAATCCTAAGGAAAGGATTTTCCATAAAAAGATGTCTGTGATACTCCACACTGTTAGCTTTATTTATTTATTTTTCCATCTTCTGTCTGTTTAAAAAAAAAAAAAAAAAGTAAAAAGAGAACAAATAAACAAATAAATTAATAATAAAGAGGGAAGCAAAGATAAAAATATTGACCCAAATCCACTAGCAAAGCAGAAAAAACAAAAGAAAGAGGGAGGGCACCACAAGATGCATCCTGGTTATGTGCTCATGCTCACAACAAGGCTCCTGCTCATCTCCCTGAGATGGTGTTCACAGGGGTCCCAGGATGAGGGAAGAGAAGAGGATCTGACTCCATGTTTCAGAAGGCTTGATTTATTATTTTATGATATATATTATATTAAAGCTATACCAAAACAATAGAAGAAAGGATTTCATCAGAAGGCTGGCGAAGAATAAAAAAGGAAGGAATGATAACAAAGGTTTGTGACGGACTGAGACAGTCTGGACAGCTGGACTGTGATTGGCCATTAATTAGAAACAACCAACATGGGCCAATCACAGATGCACCTGTTGCATTCCACAGCAGCAGATAATCAATGTTTACATTTTGTTCCTGAGGCCTCTCAGCTTCTCAGGAAGAAAAATCCTAAGGAAAGGATTTTTCATAAAACATGTCTGTGACACCTCCCTGCTGCTCAACCAGGTCTGTCTGTGCTCCCACCTCTTCCCAGCCCAGGAAAGGCAGGTTTAGGGCTGGTTTAGGGCATTCCACAGCAGGCAGGATTTTCCCTCACAAAGGAATTTGCCAGCTAGGCCCCAGAACGTGACCCAGGTAATGAGCTTTGTCATTTGCCATGTCTCGTGCAGGAGCTATTTTGGGAGCCAAACCAGCTTTTGTGCTCTGCTGAAAGGCTTTGAACTCGGAGGGGCTGTCTCAGGGATGCCTCTGACAGTGAGAGCCAGAACACCCGCCCTGACACATCCAGCACAGTTGGTGGGGGAAGCTTTCCCAGAAAAACCTGGGATTTTCCAAGCTTTCCCAGGAAAAGCTGGGATTTTCCAAGGGAACATCAGTTTTTGGGTAGGAGGGGAGATCCAGGCTCTCCAGGGAGGTGCTCAGGCAGAGCTCAAGGAGGGTTTGGGCAATGCTCTCAGGCACAGGGTGGGATTCTTGGCGCTGTGCAGGGCCAGGAGTTGGACCTGATGCTCCTTGTGGGTCCCTCCCAGTCCAGGATATTCTGTGATTCTCTGACCCTGCCCATCCAGAGGCAGAGATGCTGGAGATGGGGCTGCCCATGCTCAGCTGCACTGGTGAGAAACCCAAGCATGAAGATGCTCTGCAGGAGCAAGAGCCTGGATTCTCCCATGGGAGCAGCACCCTGGGAGGCCCCATGGTGGCCCTGGGAAAACAAAATGTTCCAAGAGAAACATTCATGGTTTATCCATAGGAGATGGACACAAACACCCTCTTGAGTCCTGCATATCCCAACATGTGGAACAACATGACACAATTTTGGAATCCCACCACTGATCCCACTCCTTGCTCTTTGTGCATGTCCAGGCCCTGAAGCTTGTCCTTGCCAGCCCTGCAATGTGGTGTTGAAGATTGCATGGCAAGACGTTTTCAATTACCATCTGTATGGCAGGTCACCTCTGTCAAGTGGGCAGTTTGCCTTATCTCTCTCTTTGAGTGACCACAGTCACTCCTCCCTCGAGAGGGGACATTGCTGATAACAGCTACTGAATGTCACTGCATGGCTGATAAGAACTACAGCATCCCATTGGGAGATGTGAGCCCAGAGGGAGGAGCCAAGCATTCCTACCTGGATATAATCTGGAGATTCTGCAACACCAGCACGGCTTCTCCACTGGATTCCCCAGAGGAACAGCAGCTGCCTCTTCTCCCCCTGGATCTTCAGAGGAAGAATACATCCTTCTCTACAGGATCCCTGCTCCAGCAGAACCACCCCTGACCCTGCAGGAGGGCTGAGCCACAATTCCAATGGGACTGCTGCCAACACCCTGACCCACAGGGTGTCAGGTTGGTTCTGACTCTGTCAGTGTTGTTCTAGTGCACTGCATTGTTCATTTTATCCTTTATTTTTTCCTTTCCCTATTAAAGAACTGTTATTCCTGCTCCTGTATTTTTTGCCTGAGAACTCCTTAATTTCAAATTTATAGCAATTCAGAGGGGTGGGGAGGGTTTACATTCTCCATTTAAAGGGAGGTTCCTGCCTTCCTTAGCAGACTCCTGGCTTTCCAAACCAATACATGGGGTCAAGTCACAGAATCTCAGAATGGTTTGGCTTGGAAGGAACCTTTAAGACCATCCAGTTCCACCCCCTGCCATGGGCAGGGACACCTTCCACTATCCCAGGTTGCTCCAAACCCCATCCAACCTGGCCTGGAACACTTCCAGGGATGGGGTAGCCACAGCTTTCCTGGAAACCTTTTCCAGGTGTCCCAGTCTGGGCCTCACTGGATGCCAGTGGAAGTTTTACTTCCATGCCATGAGAGGGAAAACCAGGATCGGCCCCTGCCCAGAGCAGCAGACATGTGTTGATGGACAGGATGGATTTTTGTGTCAGAAGAGTGGTTTTGCTTATCTTCCACTGCACACAGATGAGCTTATTAAAGCAAAGTAGGTCAGGCACATGATATAACAGTGTGATCTGTGTGAAAGGCACTGGGAGGTGTTCATTGTGCTGAGACACTCCACTTCTGATGGATTTATTCCACTTCACACAAAAAGACTCGGCCAGAGCCAAATCCCCCCAACAAAGCCAGGAGCAAGCTCCCCACTAACTTCAGTGAGACCAAGATTTCAGCATCAGCCCCTGGTTTCTGCAGAGAATATTTCAAGTATTCCACAAAAGGAATTACTATCCCTGGATTCTATGGAAAATAAAAAGACAACAAATAAAATTAAAAATAAATTAAGGAGTACAGCGCTGACTTCAGAAGGAGTATGACTTTACTTCTCCAGACTGTAACAGGTTTTATCATAATTGAACACAATCACAGAGTCCCAGGATGGTTTGGGTTGGGAGGGACCTTAAAGCTCATCCAGTTCCAGCCCCTGCCATGGCCAGGTTGCTCCAAGCCCTGTCCTACCTGGCTTTGAACACTTCTGCCACACTTGCAGCTCCGCAGGAACATGAACAGCCAATCTGTGCCTTCACCCAGCTGAAAATTAACCAGGTTTTGTGTGACAGTGTTCACAGGGATCCGAGGATGAGGGAAGAGACGAGGATACGACTCCATGTTTCGGAAGGCTTGATTTATTATTTTATTATGTGTATTACATTAAAACTATACTAAAAGAATAGAAGAAAAGGTTTCATCAGAAGGCTACATAAGAATAGAATAGAATCAGAAAGAATGATAACAAAGGTTTGTGGCTTGGACAGAAAGTCTGAGCCAGCTGACTGTGACTGGCCATTAATTACAAACATCCAAGATGGGCTGATCACAGATGCACATGTTGCATTCCAGCAGCAGATAACCATTGTTTACACTTTGTTCCTGAGGCCTCTCAGCTTCTCAGGAGGAAAAACCCTAAGGAAAGGATTTTCCATAAAAGTTGTCTGCGACAGTTTTGTCCTCCCTCATTCCCAGCTTCCTCCTCTCCCTGACCTGGCTGGCACAGATGCTGACACAGGCCTGGAGCTTGGACTCAGCCCAGGACTTCATTTCACCTCCCAGACAGAAGATTATTCTCATTTAGGCCTGAGCAAGCCCTGACTCCTCGCTGGTGAGCAGCTGGAAGTGGTTCCCCCTCCAAGGGGTGTCAGATCCAGCAGGAGATGCCTGCCCTGGGCTGGCAGGGATAATCTCTCCCTCCCTGGTGACAGGCACCAACCAACGTTATCAAATCCAGCTCGTGGCTCCTGCTCAATCAGCAGCTTATTTAGAAAAGTCAGCTTGCTAATAGAGAAAAGTTTAATGAATTTTTGGTGTACAGGAGAAGAAAAAAAAAAAAAAAGATTACTTTATATTACCGATGTGTTCATTTGAAAAATTCATTACATTTATGTATTGTGTTTTCATGTAAATACCTCAGCCAAAATGTATTAGCAAAGAATACAATATTATGGTTCATGGTTCATGTGGTATCTGAAAGGAATAATTGTATAACTAATCAGTGAAAACAAAGTAAATGTTCCTCTTGAGCTTGTACAATAAAAACTGAATTAAAACTATTCAGGCTCAAAAATGCAAATATGCCATGTTTCCCATCAGCAAGAAAATAAAAAAAATTAATATTTAGAAACCCACCTGCAGTACTGGGTTCAGGTCTGAGGGCCCAGCTTGAGAAGGATGTGGAGATGCTGCAGGGAGTCCAGAGGAGGCCACAAACATTCTCCTATGTCGGAACCCAGGACATCCCTCTGGCTGTCCTGAGCAGCCCAGACCCTGCCAGGGGGCTCAGAGACCCTGGCACAGAGCCCAAAATGCCCCTGTGGGTTTGGTTATGACCCATGGAGCAAGTTACCAACATTATATGAAGATCTGCAAGCCACAACAGTTTAAGTAGAATAATAGTGAAGTTATCACAGGGTGAAAAAGTAGATTTTTGGGGCTTGGATAGCTTCATGGGGGTTATGGGGGCAAGATGGAGGGATCTGGGCATGTCCAGGCTTTCTCCTTCTTCTTCTTCTTCTCCTTCTCCTCCGTCTTCTGCTGTGATGTTGGCACTTTTGGATTGGTTTAGAGTAGAAGCTCACTGTCTAACATAGGTGATAGATATTGGGAAGTAATTGTAAACATTGTACATGTAATTTTTAGTATAAAGACATAACACTGCCCCGGGGGCAGGCAGAGTGCCTGGAACTGTCCTGCTGGATGGACCTCGGCAGGGCAGGAGAAAAATTTTTATAGATAAGATACAATAAACAACCTTGAGACTGAGAAATGAAGAGCTCTGACTCCTACTTTGAGTGCCGGGCTGGGAAAAGAGACTTTTAACGTTTCTCGGGGTCACTCTGACCAGCAAAAGATCTGGAGACTCCAAGGGCTGGAGCTCCTCTGCTCTGGAGGCAGGCTGGGAGAGCTGGGGGTGCTCCCCTGGAGAGGAGAAGGCTCCAGAGAGAGCTCATAGCCCCTGGCAGGGCCTGAAGGGGCTCCAGGAGAGCTGCAGAGGGACTGGGGACAAGGGATGGAATGAGAGGACACCGGGAATGGCTTCAAACTGACAAAGACAGGGTAGATGGGATTTTGGGAAGAAATTCTTCAGTGTGAGGGTGCTGAGGCCCTGGCACAGGGTGCCCAGAGACGCTGTGGCTGCTCCATCCCTGGCAGTGCCCAAGGCCAGGCTGGATGGGGCTTGGAGCAGCCTGGGATAGTGGAAGGTGTCCCTGCCCATGGCAGAGGACAGGGGATGGAACTGGATGGACTTTCAGGTCCCTTTGCTAACCAAACCATTCTGGGGTTCTGGAATTCAAGGACCCAGGGTCTCTGGGATTTTCTGTTTCATCACAAGGCACTGCCCCTGTGGTTTGTTCAAACCACAGCCCCACCAAACAGCTCAGGCCTGGACTTGGGCAGCTCAGTTTTGGGGATGGTTTTTAAATGCAACTTTCTCAAATGATGCCTGCAGTGTTAGGGCAGAATGGGAACAAGGTGATTAATGCACAGGAACAACCCCAGGGTCTCTCAGAGAACAACCTGCTATGCTTGAATGCACCCAAAGCAGACAAATGATGCTGGCATTTGTAATTCCACTTCAATCCCAGTGGTTTCCTGTCCATTCCTCTCTTTTCATGTACATATGTGGCTCAAACTGAGACAGCTTTTCTCAGGGCTGTCTCAGGGATCCCTGTCCTTGCACAGCCTGCTCTGAAACCCACAGATCAGAGCTACACTGAGATGATTTTTGGGAAGCACAGGGTCTGGATGAACAGCACAGCCTGTGGAGTTGGCACAGCAGGGCCACAGCCTCTGTGTTTTCCAGAGGACAGGGAAATGCTGCAAGCAGGTGAGAAGGAGGGGAAAACCAAGGGAATCCTCTCACTCTGTTCACTCCCAAAAGCAGGGGAAAAGGAGGTTTTGCTCAGATTACGAAGAACTCAGTGGGTCACTGATGCTGTGTGTCTGTTGGACCCCAGGACCTCAAACAATGGACAGTGGAGCCTCCTGGATGGGACCTTCATGTCCTGACAGCAATGGAAAAATTTTTTAAAAAGGGAAGGGAAAGAGAAAAAAATCCACTTTCAGCATCACTGGTGACAATGGGATTTTCACAGCCAATTGCTGTAGAAGCAGGGCTGATGAGCTTTCACCCAGGCTGCCAGCAAGGAAGGGGTTTGCTGCTCCTTCAGCAAAACCCCAAAGGGCAGAGACAGAGGAGATCCAGCACCTGCAGCAGAGGGTGGAGATGGAGGATGGAGAACATCCAGAGCTGCTCACCTGGGCGGGATGAGGAGGCATTTCCAGGATAAATAAAGTCATACAGGATGCCCTGTGTGGGGTGACACAAATCCTGCAGCTCTTAATGGATTGGGGACCCCAAACCCCATCCCCAGCCCAGCAGCTGGGTGTTTCTTTTCCCAGAACCAGGCTCATTCCCGAGGCACAGCGTTAATATCAGCAGTGCTAAATTATTCACTGCCTCAAGGCACTCTGAGCCAGGGCTGGATGAAAGCACTCAGGAAGGCTCTCACAGCATCCTTGGGGGCTGCCACAGTGTCCTGGGTCATTGAGGCTGTGAGGAAGGAGCTGGATCCTTCTCGGAGGGGCAGGAGGAGCCTCCAGGTGCCCTCGGAGCTGGCCCCGAGCAGCGTGCACTGGCTCTGAGCAGCCACAAGAGTGTGCCTGCAGCACAGCTTTGGGAAAATCAGCGGGATGATGCTAAAAACTCTCCTCCTCTGCATGATTTATTTAAAAAATGCCCGAACCCAGGACATCCCTCTGGCTGTCCTGAGCAGCCCAGACCCCTGCCAGGGGGCTCACAGCACAGAGCCCAAGATGCCCCTGTGGGTTTGATTATGACCCGTGGAGCAAGTTACCAACCTTAGATAAAAGATCTGCAAGCCACGACAAATCAAGTAGAATGATAGTGAATTTATCACAAGGTGGAAAAGTAGATTTTGGGGGTTTTAGAATGGGGGTTATGGGGGCAAGATGGAGGGATCTGAGTGTGTCCAGCCTTTCTCCTTCTTCTTCTTCTCGGTCTCCATCTTCTGCTGTGATGGTGGCACTCACAGATTGGTTTAGAGTAGAAGCTCACTGTCTAACACAGGTGATAGGTATTGGAAAATAATTGTAAACATTGTACACGTAGTTTTTAATATAAGGACATAACACTGCCCCGGGGGCAGACAGAGTGCCTGGAACTGTCCTGCTGGATGGACCTCAGTTGGACAGTAGGAAGAATTTTACAGATAAGACACAATAAACAACCTTGAGACCAAGAACTGAAGAGGTCTGACTCCTTCTTCAAGCGTCAGGCAGAGAAAAGAGACTTTCCAACTTTTCTCAGGGTCACTCTGACCAGCGAGAGATCCCGAGAGAAAAATATGGATATTGATCTAGTGCTGATATCCAACTGCGAAGGACAAAAACTCTCTAACAGTTTACAGTTAGAAAGTGTGTGTTTATTGTGGGATAGCTCCCAAATACACACCACAATTTACAGGTGATTCCAGAGTCCTTTTATGTATACAAGTATTGAATACCCAAAATACAAATGCATATTCATAACTTTGGTAGATCCCACTCCCAATATAGATATTGATCTACTATTTTGGAAGCCTTCTTCATGGCCTCAGGTCAAATATAGTATTCTCTTGAGGGTCTGTGCCCTTCAGCACAGAAAGTTTAAAATTCTCAGCATTCAGGATTCCAACAGCAGCATGTCTGGGTAGGCATTTTCTGCCTCAAGGATGTTTTTATTTTCAGGCTCCTTAAAGCTGTAAACTCCAGAGATGGGTCCCTGCATCAGCAAGTTGTTCTCCCAGATCTTTAAGAGGTGTCCGAAATTCATCCTTGGCAGAGCTGCATTAATTGTTGGACTTGATGACCTTAGTGGTCTTTTTCAGCTTTAATGATTCTATATTTCCATTATCTGAGCTGGTTACTCAGGTTCTTTATTAGGAAATTGCATCCCTAGGGCAAGACCATCCGAACTTCACCCAGTGAGTGTAGGATGAACACAGACCTCAGGATTAAAAATGTCTTTCCTTGCATGTAAAGGGAGCCAAGGGTGTTTATTGCAGTTCTAGGGGTTGGTGACTGTAGATATTGTGTTTGGCCAGGCAAACTGATCTAAAAATTCACTCCTATTGTCTGAGACCTGCTTTCACAGAATCACACAATCATTAAAGCTGGAAAAGACCTACAAGATCATTGAGTCCAGCCTTTGACTGATCACCGCTCTGTCAACAAGACCAGAGCCCTGAGTGCCACATCATTTCCTGAACACCTCCAGGGCTGGGGACCCCATCACTTCCCTGGGCAGCCCATTCCAATGCTTGGCAACCCTTCTGTGAAGAAATTCCTCCTGATGACCAACATGAAGCTCCCTTGATGCAGCTTGAGGCCATTTCCTCTTCTCCTGTCTCTTGTTACTGAGAGAAGAGCCTGACCCCCTGGCTGTCCCCTCCTGTCAGGGAGTTGTGCACAGCCAGAAGATCTCCTTGGATCCTCCTTTTCTCCAGGCTGAGCCCCTTTCCAGCTCCCTCAGCCTCTCCTGGTGCCAGGATTTCTTCTTCTGGGAAGCTGAGAAGCCTCAGAAAAGAATGAAAACAATAATTATCTGGCTGCTTGGGAAAGTGGTCTGGAGATCGTTTACCAGCAGGTACATCTTTGATTGGTTCCATGTGAATTGTTTTTAATTAATGACGAATCACCATCAGCTGTGTTGAGGCTCTGAGGAGTCACAGGGTTTTATTATCATTCTTCTTGTTTTAGCCTTCTGGTGTATCCATTCTCTATAGTTTAGTATAGTTTTAGTATAGCATATAATATAATATAATATAATATAATATAATATAATATAATATAATATAATATAATATAATATAATATAATATAATATAATATAATATAATATAATATAATATAATATAATATAATATAATATAATATATCAGCCTTCTGAGAACATGGAGTCAAATTCTCATCTCTCACCTCATCCTGGGGACCTCACAAACACCACAGTGCAGTGAGTCCGTGCAGTGATTCCATGAGCCCACACAGGACCATGGAAACCACTTTCCTACCTGGGAATGACAGCTCTGAGCATGGTTTGGTGTCACATCCATTCAGCATCAACCCCCACCCCTCACTGCAAGTGCTCTGCTCTGCCAGGGTCCTCTGAGTCTGCCTGTGCTGGTTTCTGCCAAAAGGAGGAGGTGGTGGAGCAGTGAGTCAGTGCTGATGGCTTCTCCCTCGGCACAGATGGGCAGCTTCTGCAGCCAGCACCAGCTGCAAGGCCCAGCACGGAGGGGTTTGTGTGCAGGTGCTTGGGAGAAAAGCTCTGAGCTTTAAATTCGCATTATCAGTGACTGCTGACCCCCCCAGGGCTGGGAATTCCCACATGCCGTAAAAAAAAAAAAAAAAAAAAATTTATTAGGACATAGATTTTTCCCTTGTCTGCCCAGTGGTTTATTTATCTTCTTGTATTTTGCAGGGAATTTTTTTTTAATTCCATCAGAATTACTAATAGACTTTAAGTAGCCAGGTAGCTTCAAAAATGCTCTCTGCTGTCATATTCTCACAGTATGAGCATTCACGTGTTCCAACCTCCCTTGTATTTGTGCAAGAAAATGTGATGTCAAGAGTGATGGAGAGATGGAGCTGGTCAGTGGTTCTGTTTTGGAGTAGCCAGCAGTGAGCACAGCACCCAGCTCCATCTCCCAGTGAGGAGCTATGTGGCTGCATTTCTCTTCACACAGAAAAGCAAGACACAACTTCCCAAGGATATTTTCTGGGAATCACAGCAAGGCACCTCAGAGAAAGAAGAAATAATTCTTATTTCATTTGCTGAGCCTGTGTTTGTGCAAAAGTAGAATGCAATGTGGAGATTGTTTACCCAGAGTGATGCGGTTTTGTTGTCTTGATTTGGAAAGACAGGAGTCTGCTAAGGAAGGCAGGAGCCTCCCCTGAAATGGAGAATGTAAACCCTCCCCACCCATCCCAATTGCTATAAATTTTAAATTAAGGGGCAAAAATATGGAAGCAGGAAACAACAGATCTTTAATAGGGAAAGGGAAAAAATAAAGGATAAAATAAGCAATGCAGTGCACTAGAACAGCACTGACAGAGTCAGAACCCAACCTGACACCCTGTGGGTCAGGCTGTTGGCAGCAGTCCCATTGGAATTGTGGCTCAGCCCTCCTGCAGTGTCAGGGGTGGTTCTGCTGGAGCAGGGATCCTGTAGAGAAGGATGTATTCTTCCTCTGAAGATCCAGTGGAAGAGTAGACAGCTGTTGTTCCTCTGGGGAATCCAGTGGAGAAAGCCATGCTGATGTCTCAAAACCTCTGGATTATATCCAGGTAGGAATGCTTGGCTCCTCCCTCTGGGCTCACATCTCCCAGTGGGATGCTGTAGTTCTTATCAGCCATGCAGGGACATTCAATTGCTGTTATCAGCAGATGTCCCCTTCCGAGGGAGGAGTGATTGTGGTCACTCAGAGAGAGAGATAATGCAAACTGCCCACTTGACAAAGGTAATCTGCCATACAGATGGTAATGGAAAACACCTTGCATTGCAATCTTCAACATTTGTTTTCTTGGCCTGTCAGGGCCAAGCACGTCAGTCAACTTGGCAATCACGAGATTCTGGGCAGTGGAATTGAATTGAGTGCTTGTGCAGATTTGGTTTAGATGTAGTGTAAAATAGTACAGAATAATATAGTATAATAAAATACTTAATTAGCCTTCTGATATCAATGGAGTCAGATGCATCATTATTCCCTTCATCAGGGGTTGGTTTAAATCCTGAGGTCTGGCTTGGAGCTGAGCACTCCACATCCCTGGGAATTTGGATGGAGCTGTTTGGGAGCCACTGAAGGAACCAAGCCAAGCTGCCAAGCCTTGGGCTTGGTGTGAAGCTGATGTCCCTCCCAGCACAGGTGATGGGGAAGATGGGTCAGGGCTGGCAGCAGCTCCCTGTCACCTTCCATTTGTGAATGAAGACCTAACTCTGGCTGCTGCCATCTGCACCAGCTTGGACACGGCCACGGCATCCAGGGAAAACAGGACAGCCAAGACAAACACTCGCTTCCAAAAGTGCTCACAGCTGACATATTGCTCATCTGAAGGCCAAGGAACCTCCTGGTCACTGCTCACTGCTCCAAAACAGGGCCTGTGACAAACCCTATCTCTCCATTGCTCTTGATATCACACAAATACACAAGAGGTTGGAACACATCAATGCTCATCCTATGAGGAGATTATGACAGCAGAAAACATTTTGGAAGCTACCTGGCTACTTAAAGTCTATTAATAATTCTCATGGTATTTTTTTTTAAATAAATAAATTATTAGGTCATAGATTTTCCCTTCTCTGCCTAGTGGTTTATTTATCTTCTTGTATTTTGCAGGGAATTAAATTCTTGTCTCCATGGAGTTATCAATACTCCCACCCAGATTTCTTTCCTGAGCAGGTAATACCCATCAGAGTCTCTGATTACATATATATGGTTAATTACTCTTTCCCATATTTATTATTTGGAGCTTGCCAAGACAGAATTCCCCTGGAGTTTACCCTACAGAAGTGGGGATCCATTCTCTTCCCTTGACACAAATATTCAGGTTAAACCATCCCACATAATTGTGTGATCCCAGCAAGGTGTGGCACCTCAGAAATCCCCTTTTTTTCTGGTCAGTTCCTGAAGAGCTTATCTAGACCTTTAGGGGATCTGCTTGATAACCGCTCTGCAGTGAAAAATGACCATTGTTTCTGTATTTTCTCTCCTTTCTTTAAACAATTAGAAATCCTTGACAGGGCTTTCATCTTATGCCATAATAAAACAATTTATTTTAAAAATGATTGCAATAAAACTGCTAAAAATCTTTCTGCAGTGACTGATCTTCCAGAGACTCCAGGATATCCAAGTATCCCAGGGGATCCCTGCCAGTTTGTCTCTACACAATGAAGAGCTGCCAGGCTGTGGTTTCCAGGGCACCTCTCCCTGTGGTGGTGTTCACAGGGGTCCCAGGATGAGAGAAGAGATGAGAATCTTGGCTCCATGTTTCAAAAGGCTGATTAATTACTTTATGATATATATTATATTAAAAGAAGATGATATATTAAAACTATACTAAAAAAATAGAAGAAATAATTTCACCAGAAAGCTAGCAAGGAATGGAAAAGAATGATAATAAAATCTTGTGACTGCTCACAACCTCAACACAGGTGGCCATCATTGGTCATCAAGTAAAAACAATTTCCCATGCTGGGTAAACAATTCTCCAGATCACATTCCAAAGCAGCAAAACATGGGGAAGCTGAAGCTTCCCAGCTTCTCAGGAGAAAAGATCCTGGCAAAAGGATTTTTCATAAAATATGTCTGTGACATCTCCCAGCTCCACAGCCACACTGATCCAGACTCATCCAACCCACACTTGCTTTTTGTCTCGTCTCCAGCACTGGCCAAAGTGAACATCCAGGAAAAGTACAGGAGCAGGATGAGCATGAAGTAATGATTCCTCTCATACTCTCTCAGAATCCAGTAATTTTCCTCTTGGGAACTTCTTGAGCCAAGTACTTGCAGATAGTTGGAAATCCTCAGCTGCTGCTCCTCTTGAACACACATGAACTGTTGTCATTCCCAATTCCACTACAGCCATTTGCCACCCCCCTGTATGTATTTATGCACATACACCCCCTCCACATCCATAAAGGAACCAGAACTGGGGTACCCAAGAAGGATTTATGAGTTATGGATTTCCATCATGACACAACAGTGTTAAAATCTGGTGCCACATTTACAACTTTCCATTCCCCTGCTAAGTATCACCACATCCAGGAGATTTCTTGGTTACACTTCTGACGCTTATTTTTTCTCTTTAAAAGATTCAAATTCAAGCAGTTTGACATTTTCTGCCCTGAACATTTCAGAGGATGCTGGAAAGCATCCAGTACTCATTTTATCACTTTACTTTTTGGCCAGATTTCAGTGTAGCCTTTTTTCTTTTGCACAGAATTAAAAGATCACACAACAGGTTAGTTTTCCATATGTTTCATTGTTTTAAATTATTAGCTTAATTTAGGCTCCTTTGGTGTTCTCCTTTCATAGACTTTGCAATCAATGTGTTTACTAGCAAGTGAAGACATCATGAATGTATGTGTGTATTAGAGGGTAAATGTAAAAATTACATTCTGAATTCGCTGACACGAGCAGTCACCCCTACAACACGGTTTTGAGAGTTTAATCAAGAAACAAAAACTTGTGAGCCCAAACAAAACATCTTGACTTTCTCATTTCAATTGCTAAACACTCACCCAGGCTGCATGTGAATGAATTGCCGACCCTGAAATTATGTGCATAAATTATTTGGCAAACAAGTCTGACTAATGAACAAATGTGGGTGAATTGCTGTGTTGGGGAAGAGAAAGTGAGGCATGATTCATTCAATCACCCACTCGTTATGGCTGAGTCCCCAGGCTCAAATTAGGCAATAATCAAGGATCCTTCAGTGCAGGGGCTGGAGTGAGCTCAGCTGGGCTGTCAGCCTGTCAGCAGACACAGGATTTGGGAGTTCTGTGTGCTGGGGCCAGTGTCTGCAGCATCCAGCACTCATCCATAGGCTGAAGTGCCCAGCCAGTCCTGATGCAGCCACTTGGACACCCCTCACGCATCAGGAAATTGCAAAATCACACATCTCTGGGCCAAATGATGGTCAATCCACGGCCTAAGCCAGACTGGTTGTTCTCATGCAGTGTAAGCAGGGTTCACACTGGCAGAGAGTAAGATTAGATGGGATATTAGGAAAAAATTCTTGGCTGTGAAGGTGGTGAGGCCCTGGCACAGGGTGCCCAGAGGAGCTGTGGCTGCCCCGACCCTGGCAGTGCTCCAGGGCAGGTTGGATGGGGCTTGGAGCACCCTGTGATAGTGGAAGTGTCCTGCCCATGGTGGGGAAGTGGATGGGCTTTAGGGTCCCTTCCAACCCAGGCCACTCTGTGGTTCACAGGCACAAGAAAAGCTCACCTCATGCCATCCCTGATTTTCAGTACTCGCACTGGGTACCACCACCTGAAAGTGTGGAAATGATCCACAGACTGAACTGGATCCAAACCTGCACTCCCATTTGTAATTGTAGGAGAGGTTTGAGTTCTCTGCCTCTTGAATCAGGCTGGCTTCTGACCATTTCTTCTTTTCCACTCACACTCATTACTCCTCTGGGTTTTGAGGTTTGCATGGAGTTTCTGTAAACCTTGTTCTTGATGAAGGGTCTGACAAACCTGTGCCCAGTGTGACCAATATCCAACAGCTTCTGTCCATCCAAGCATGCCCTCAGCCCCACCTCCTGCCCTCTGAGCCAACAAAACTCAAAGTTCAGCTTCCCAACCTCCCAGCTGCCCTTTGCCCTCACCAGGCACATGTTCAGACCTCTGATGGTTTGGGCAGAAGCATTGCACTGCCTGTGCTAGGTGGTCACTCTGTGCATGCACAGAGCAAAACCAACATCCAGAGATTCTCCCGGAACCAAGGATCAACAAAACATCCTCTGTCCTGAAGCTTTGTGGCTAAAACCTCCCCAGTCAGACTTTTGAGAGAAGGAACAGAGTAAAAGCACTCACAGCAAAAAGTGCCTTTTTATTTTTCTTTGGCTTTGCTGAGCATCAAAACAAGTGCAAAGGTGAAATTCCCAGGTAACTTTTATTCCGACCATCCTCCTTCAGCCACTCCTGATTTCCAGAGTAACACTAGCAGGTGGTGCAGAAGACACTGCCAAGGCTCACTTGGAGGATATTTTTGAAAGCATTAAAAAAATTCCCTTGAACTATTCTGAGCACTGCAGGCAGCTCTTTTCTGCCTCAGAAGGGAGTGTGGAAACTTGGGTTTCCTCCCCAAAAGCAAAATACCTCTGCCTGTCCCTGGCCCTGCATGAGCTCCAGTGTAGAATATGAGCTGGATTCCTCCCCTGGGGAAACCAGAGCTGAGTTATTGTTCAGTGGCATCAGGAATTGATTCAGTGTGAATGGGAGAATAAAAAATCCAAGCAAAACTATGAGATCCCAGCCAGCAATACACTTTAACCCACATCTAATCTTAAAGTCATGAACAGTCCCAAGTAAAATACCAGGACTGGATGTACTGGCCTTAAGTGCATTAAAATGGGTTTATACATGCACAGTAATAAATTTTAGCAAGGATGGTGGTTTAAATTGCCTAATTCCCTGCAGCACTTTGGAGTTTCTGTTTCTGGTTATCTCAGATATCTATGCCACAGTGAAGGGAGAGTGACAGGCCCAGCACTGGTGCAGTGTGGTGTGGAGAGCAAGAGTTTCACTTTCCAGGCCAGCTATTTTCCCTCTGCTCCCTGAAGAAATCCTGTTGAAAGGGGAATTTGTCCATGTAGCGTCATATAAGAGAAGAAAGCAACAGTTTTGTACACCACTTTACACTGGAACACTGATTAACACTCAGGCAATGTAACTTTTACTAAATTAGATTGGCAGTCATAAAACACTTTGCTAATTCTGTTTTCAGTGCTCTGCCAGTGACATTAATGTGAGTGACATGGCCTGAGCTCCCTGTTGCACAGCTGATTCTGTGGCGTAAAATCCACTTCAGACAATCAAAGATTATTATATGGCTGGAGTTTTAATAGAAGCAGAGTACAAAAAGACCTCAAGAACCTTCTCTATTCTGTTCCTGTGTAACAGGGCAGGGATGAGCTGAGTGATTTTTGAGAGCTTTCCATGATTACCCTCTCCAGTTTATTACAGGACTTCACTGTTCATACAGGTCACATTTTTCAGAATTCTCCTGGTCAGTACACATCTCTTACACCTTCCTGGTGAATCTCTGAAACTCTTTGCACTCAGCTCTTTCTAACTCCACATTTACAATATTTCCTTTTCTTGTTTATGTCTTTCCCAACAAAAGTCTAACTAATGTCAAGACTCACAACTTGAATGTTTTCCCCTCTGTCCCAAAGCCTGTTGCTCTGCCATGGAGGGAAATGAGGTTGATTTGATATGATTTGTTCTTGATAAATCCATGTTGACTGTCTCTAATCTCCTTGTCTTCTCTTACATGCTTACAAATTGTTTGATTATTTGTTCCAGGATTTCTCAGTAAATTGAAGGTAAACTGATGCGTCCATAATTCCCTAGATCCTTTCAACCCTCCCATTTTTTATTAAATTTCCATCCTCACCTGCAGTTTTTTAAGGCACTTACTTATCAAATATTTCCTTCCTTAGAGAATCTATCAGCAAATTAGGAACTAGCAGAGGATATTCATAAAAAGAATGATCATAGTTTAATGACCTAAATTGCTATGTGGTATTTTAATCAGGTTTAGGCAGATTAATATTGGATTTTGATTTGCTTTTTTCCCAAAACAGTGCAGTTTGGGTCTGTCTCTATTGTACAGCTTTCAGCAAGCTCACTTACAGCATAACATGATTTTTTATTATGCTGTAACTGTTCTCCTTGACAGCTACAAAGCAAACCCAGCCAAGGGGGCCAGACTGAGCCTGACACTGCTGGTGGCTGTTACTACACTGAATTTCCTGCCACTGTGCTCCTTTCACACCATGAACTGGGATGGGTCACAGCGTGTGGGTGAGCAGTTCATGCAAGGAGAGCAACACATTGGCTTGCCCAAGTGCAAATCCCTCCTTGTGCAACGCTGGGAGCAGGGAACAGCGATGGATGAGAAAGGCAGACGTGCCCAATTCTCACAGCACCCTCCCTGCTGTGCCAGGGCTGCTCCCAGGGCAGCTGGGTCCAGCTGGGATCAGCTGCCAGCATCGGCTTTGCAGCATACATTGAGATTTCCTGGAAGTCACACTTGCACTTCCCCCAGACTCCTCCTTCTTTCCCATTCTCAGTTAAGGTTTGGGAAGAGGAGAGCTGTCTCCAGCCATCCACAGTGCAGTGCATCATCTGAAATTAATCATTCCCCATCAGCTTCCCAGGCCAAATGCCAGGCACAGTGGAGTCAATCCTCTTGCTTGATGAAATCATCTCTGAAGCAGCACCTCTGCTCTTAAGTGCATTTTCACTGGGTTTTTAAGCACACATCAAACCTGGGCTCAACAGAAAGAGATTTTCTCTGCTCTTTGCATTGTTTTTTCCAGCACTACTGAAGGGCACTGTGTTCTCAGGAGACAGGGAGGAGTAAAAGGAGTCTTGGCAGGGTAGCAGACAGAAGGAAACTCTTCCTGAAAAGCTTAAGAGCACCTTATCAGAAGGAGAATGAGGTTATGGACACACCTTTTCCTCCTGGTGAGTCATGACTTCTTCCTGCCACTGACAGTAGACAGGGAAAAAGCAGCCAGCTCCCAGTCAGTGATCAAAGACTCTCATGATTTCACTTGTAGGATGAAAAAAGAGGCAAGGCCAAGAAATGAAATAAATATTGTCATGATTGACTCATCCTTCCCACATCTCTGGTTTGTATTCCTTTTTTTTTAACCTGTCAAACCCCTCACTGTCGTTTCACACTTGGTTTCAACACAGCTACAGAGGTGGAGATGGCAATTCTCCTGCTTATTGATCTTGACATGACAAATCCTTGTCTGACACGGAGAAAAATGTTCTTGCTGTCAAAAGAGACGCAGGCAGTGACTTTTGTATCTTCCTCTGGTAAAATAAACTTGGATTGTGGCACGGGGTCAGTGCTGTGGGAATTGCAGATGCTGGAGTGCTGTACAACACTCCCCTCTGGTGATTTCTCTGGTTACAACACTTCCCAAACCGCAGCCTTTCCCCATTAACCTCTTTTACATGGCAGATTCCCTCCCTGAGCACCAGCCCTGCCCTCAAACAGCCACTTCCCTCAGTGGGAACTGAACAATTCTGTCTGAAACATTCACACACACTTTAATTTTCCTGATTTCCTCCTTCCCTGTGCCTGTAGCCCTGTAATGTTTTTATATACTAAATTCTTAGCATTTAGAATAAATTAAATTTTATAATGTTAAATTATAAAAAAAATATATTTTTTATAATTTTATAAAAATTTATATCTATTTTTTTCTATTTTAAATTCTCTATTTGCTGCTTCAGGAACTCGGACAGACCTGGTATTCCCACCTCTGCCAGCACACATTGCATTTCCTCTCCAAATGCAGAGTTCAGTGCAGAAATTGCAGACCTGCAGGTACATCTTTGCTATTCTCTTGTATTTATTGGAGCTGCAGAGGATCAGAGCCAGGCTGCTTCAGTGGAATGACAGCATCTTTGCCCACACAGTGCCTGTCTCTAAATTTAGGATTCCTGCTCACCATGGCAAGGTGTGGGATTGCTCTGAGGGAATGGCAGAGTTGGACACTGCTCGGGAAGGGAAGGGAAGGGAAGGGAAGGGAAGGGAAGGGAAGGGAAGGGAAGGGAAGGGAAGGGAAGGGAAGGGAAGGGAAGGGAAGGGAAGGGAAGGGAAGGGAAGGGAAGGGAAGGGAAGCTGGGGACTGAGTGTGGCAGAGAGGTGGGATGGGTGGAACAGGTGGGGACACCAGGGTGGCCTGGCTGTCACAGACACACCTGAGCAAAGCAAGCAGAGACACCTTGGTGACAGTGACCAGGCTCAGCTGAAAGCCCAGATGGCTCAACAAGTCCATGGGGAGCACAGGATGAAGCAGGAATGGTCATGCTGGACCTATCTTGATGCCTCAGGGTTTAGCTTTTATATGTTTCAGATTCTCTACCACTGTAGTGTGTAATTCTGATCTCCATATGAGGGGATGGTGAGCTCTGTGCACAGAGCAGGGAGACAAAACAATTCCTGCTCCAGCTGGGCACCAAGGACAAATGATCCAAATCTCAGCCCAAGAGCACAAACACCGTGGGCTGAAGAGAGAAAAACAAGCAGGGTGGGACTGCCTGGGCTAAAGCTGGAATGGGACAATGAACTCCAATATGCAAATGGAGCAGAACTTATAAAAGTGAGAGACCCTGTGACTGGTTGTCCATTTTGTGACCATTTTGGTTCATCTTGGGTGCAGCCCTGGCTGGGCTCTTGTGCTGCCCAAGGTGGATCCATCAAGGCCTTTTAATAAATCCCTGCTTTATTCTTTAGCTCTGTGCAGTCTCTGTTCTAGCTCAGCCTTCACAAGGCATCAATCTCAAAGCTGACCTTGACTCCAAATGAGCAAACCCCTGTAAGGGGAACACCCTCAGAGCCATAGCAATGACAAGTCCCACAAAAAACTTTTATTTTCCCATGTGTAAAAGCAGATTCCAAAATATATACTTTTTTTTTTTTTTTAATTTGGACAGATGGAAAGGAAAAATAGACTTGATTACTGCTTTACTGGTGTGGTCAAGTAATGCAGTCACCATTAGGAGTAACTTTTTAAAAGATTTTTTTGTTAATAAGTGAAGAACAACAGAGAACTTTTCAGTTCTATTTCCCTGTCACACCCTCATGTCAAACTACTTCCCCTTCTTTGAGAAAAAATCCCAACAATTTCTTTATTAAGCACTGACCTGCTCCTATATTTTATGGCCCAGATTAAGTACAGCTCAATATTTTGTCCCCAGCATCCTTATTTCTGGTGCAGCTGGGATGTCACTTTGTTACCACAGGGAACAAAGGTGAGTTTAGAAGTCCATTTTCTACTATAATACCTTGAGAGCAACTGTGAAACTAAATCAAAGTGTAGGTTCTTCAACACTGAAGAGAAGAGGAAAGCCACCAGCAGCTCCCTTTCTCTTCCCAGACACTGGAACTAAGTTTCCAAAGTTTGCCAAGTTGCTGTTTTCTTAACAAATTAACCATGGGCACCTCCAAGGTCACAGAGTTACTGAACAAACAATGACAAACAGCAAGGGTAGGGTCTGAGCCCCGTCCCTGCCTCAGAACGTGGTTTGTGATGGGAAGTGTGCTCAGGGCTGAGGGACGCTCAGAAAGCAGTGAGAGGAAAACTAAGGAGCAAAATGTACCTAAAATTAGGGGCAAGAGTAAAAAGGTGTGGATTCTGGTTGTGAACATTTATTTTCAAAGCAGCTAAGCAGCTATTTTCATAACAGGAGAATTAAGACAACCTTAAAGTCAGACTGAGCATATCTCAGCAGTAGCAATAAAATTATAAAACTGTGGAATGGTTTGGGTTGGAAGGGGCCCTAAATATCTTTTTATTCCAACTCCCCTTCCACTAGACCAGGCTTTCATGATCATTTAGATCATCTTCACCCTCTCTAACAATGTTTCCTGGTCTGGATTGTCTTCTTCACACAGACATCACCCTAAAATGTGGCTCTGACTCTCCCAATCCCACAGCAGCAACATGGTGAGAGCAGAATTTGGGCCAGTCCTACATTAAGATTTGTTTGCTCTTTCTGTTTAAAATACCCCAGGCCAGTGAACTTGTGCCAGAGCAATTCCATTGGGCCCACAAGGGTCCTTTGGTGCCTGATAACACACACAGAAAAATAAAAATGAAACCTTTGAGCACAGTTTTGTATGTGAGCACCTCTGTGGAGCAGAGAGAAGTGTTTAAAAACAGATCTGCAGAGCACAAAGCCAACATGGGTAGAGATAATATTAATTAACCTTTCTGAATCAGAGAGTAATCACTGAATGGTTTGGGGTGGAAGGGATCTTAAAAATAATTTTGTTCCAACCCCCTGCCATTGACAGGGACACCTTCCACTACCCCAGGCTGCTCCAAACCCCATCCAGCCTGGCCTTGGATACTCCCAGGGATGGGGCAAAGGAGACTTGGAAAAGAATAAATAATTGTAAAAGGATTCAGAATAAATAAATGTTAAAGGATTAATTTCTTTCTCAAAATTTCAGTATTTTCATAAGTAGTTACTTTGAATAAAAGCCTTTCATTCCCTCAATTTCCAACAAATCTTCTACTCTTTTCCCACTTTACTTCAGCATTAAGCAGTTAATAAACAGGAGGCTGTAACCCCACACTAATAATTCTTCCTAATTAAAGAATCCTGTTAGGACATGTGGAACAGTTCCTGGATTTTACTTTTAAGCCCAGACCTGTCACTTCCTTGAAAAATAACTGTAGTAAAAGAAAATGAGCAAGTTTTATGAGGGCCCTGCAAAGCTTGACATGAGAAAAGGAAAAAACCCCACAATTTCTCTGCATTTTGAGGGGCTTTGTGTGCACATTATTATAATATTCACATCTAAAGGACTTGTTTGTTGCTGTGGTATCTTAAAAGAATTTATTTGAGGCAGAAGAGCAGCAGAGATGGCTTGAGATTCTTTCAGCCTTGCTGAATTTTCACTGTTACCAGTCACACAATGCAGCCCAAGGCTCATCCAGGCAGGAATGGATGCATCTCATGCAACTTTTGGAAGGAAAAGCAACAACTCCTGAGCTCTGATCTGCAACAGTGTCACCAAAACACCTCTGATGCCTGTCCCCAGACTGAACACAGCTGGCAACGTCCTTGTGAGCAGCGCCTGTGCCTGCTCAGGCTCGGGCTGGTCAAACAAAACCCAGAGCAGGCAGTGACTGTCCCTGGTGCTGGGCACTGCTGAGCCCACACTGCCAGCCCTGGGTGCCTCCATCCATGTGAAAAATGCCAACCATCTGGTTTTTAAAATGTTAAAAGTTTAATAGTAATAAAATGGTTATAAAAATAGCAATATAATTAGAGTAATAAAAATTTGGACAATTTGGACTAGGACAATATGAGATAATAGAAACAAAGAGTTACAGACAGTCCAGGTACCTTTTTCTGGGCAAAGTAAGCCCAAAAAAGGACACACATTAATAGAGGATTAACTCTTAAAAGCAATAGCCTGCTGCATATTCATACACCTCATACATGCTGCATAAATTCCATTCAAACACAGGGTTCTGTCTGGGCAGTGTCAGCTTCTTCCTCTGAATCCTGACGGCGGTTGAGCAAGGCAGGAAGAGTTCATTTCTTCTGATAATGGAGCAATAAATTCTTTTTCTCTGAAAGATTCAGGTGTCCTGTGGCTGCTATCTCGCTGTAAATCATTTCTTTAAAAAAAGTATCCTACATAGTATAGCTTCTATTTTAACACTTTGTTATAACCTAAAACTGTATTTAACACACTGCTTAAGAAAGTTAACACACAGCGTAACTTTCTAACATAACACATCTAATATTCATTTTAATATTTGCGAAAAGCCAATCATAAAATATGCATTTTTCACAATCGAGGATGACATTTAGGGACTGGAACAAGTCTGGGGATAGGGAATGGAGATGGGGAAGGGTCTGGAGAACAAGGAGATGCTGAAGGAGTTGGAAGGGGGCTCAGCAAGAGAAAAGGAGGCTCAGGGGGGACCTTGTGGCTCTGCACAGCTCCTGCCAGGAGGATTGGACTCTGCTCCCAGGGAACAGGGACCGGACAGCAGGACACACTCCTAAGATGTGCCAGGGGATGGATGTCAGGAAGAATTTCCTCACTGGAAGGGTGATCAGACCCTGGAATGGACTGCCCAGGGGGCTGGCGGGGTCACCATCCCCGGAGGTGCTGAAAGCAAAAGACACGAAGCTATTCCAGAGGATCCAGAGAGGCCACAGGGATGGGGAAGGGTCTGGAGGGGCCTCATGAAGAGCAGCTGGGGACATTTGGTGTGTCCGGCCAGGAGCAGAGGTCAGACCTGAGCAACCAGAGCTCCCTGAGGAGAGCAGGGCAGGCCAGGGGCTGATCTGGGCACTCTGGGGAGCGCAGGGAGCAGCAGGAGCTGAGGCACGACAGGGTTAGGCGGGATATCAGGAAAGGCTCTTCCCACAGAGGGTGCTGGGCACTGCACAGGCTGAACAGGGAACGGGGACAGCGCCAAGCTCGACAGAATTCGGATCTGGGACAACGCTCCCAGGCACAGGGCGGCATTGCTGGCGTGTCCTGTGCGGGGCTGGGTGGGGGACTCCATGATCCCTGCCTGCTCAGGACACTCCGAGTCTATGAAGGATGGATGTGTTCAGTAATGGGCTGGGCTCAACGACTTCAGAAGGCTTTTCCAGCCCAGCTGGTTCCGTGATTCCGTGACCGACTCCGTCCCCCCGTCCCTGTCCCTGTCCCTGTCCCGCTCTGCCCGCCCCGGGTCCCGTCTGAGGGCGCCGGCCCCGCCCCGCCGTCTCCAGGCGCCGCCGCCAAGGGAGGAAGTGTCGTAAGGGCGGACAGGAACTGGCCGCGGGTTTTACGGCCGCGGCGGCCGCGCTTGGCGGCGGCGGAGCGGGAGCTGCCCAGACGCGGCGGTGAGTGGCGGCGGCGGGGGCACCGCGGGCCCCGAGCGCTGCGGGAACGGCGCCGCCCGCGCCCGCGGGGGGAGCGGGGCAGCCGCCACAGGGCGCGGCGGGGCGGCGAGGCGCGGCCCGGGCACCGTGCGTGCCTTTGTTCGTGCCCCCCCCACTCCGCTCCCCGCCGAGCGCGGCCCGTGAGGCCGCCGCGCCTCTCCTCCCCCCCCCCCCCCCCACACCTTCCCGTGGCCCCCGTTGGGCTTGGCGCCTTCCTCCTCCTCCTCCTCCCCGGTGAGTTTGTGTCGGTCTCTCCCGTAGGATATGGCTGAGGTACCGCCGGGGCCTAGCAGCGTCCTGTCCCCGCAGGGGGACACGCTCTCCCCCTTCCCCGGAGGAGGAGGAGGAGGAGGGGGGGCTGCTTCCTCCTCCTCCTCCTCCTCCGCCGCTTCCTATGCCGCCGCCGCCGCCGCCTGCACCGGCGCCCAGGACGAGGAGGCCGAAGAGGAGGAGGAGGAAGAGGAGGGACCCGCGGGCGGACGGGAGCAGCAGCAGCAGCGAGGAGGAGGAGGAGGAAGCGACGGCGGCAAGGGGGGCCCGCAGCACCGCCGCCACCACCGCCACCACCACCACCCCCCGCACCACAACCACCAGCTCAACGGCCTCATCAGCCCCGAGCTGCGGCACCTGCGGGCCTCCCTCAAGGGCAAGATCCTCGGCTCGGAGGCAGGGGCGGCCCCCGAGGGGCTGGAGAACAAGCGAGCCAGCAAAACAATGGGCTCCGGACAGCAGCCGTCGTCGCCCCCCAGCGCAGCGCCCTGCTCGTCCCCCCACGCCAACCACCTCCCTCCCCAGGGAAGGACTGCACCCTCTCCTCCTCCTTCTCCCCCGGCTAAAGGGGACAGGAGCCAGCCTGCTGCCACAACCACGGCTGCTGCTGCTGCTAAGACTGCAGCCCGCAATGGGCTGGCAGGAGAGACTGGCTTGGAGGAGGAAGAGCAGGAGGAGGGGGATGAAGGAGGGGAGGAGGAGGAGGAGTCCCTGCAGCTACTCTCCGGGTCCTTAGAAGCAGCGTGCAGTTTGAAAGGCTCGGGAACGGACTGTCAGCCCGAGGAGGACCTAACGATACGATACGTCCAGTATGAGTCAGAGCTGCAGATGCCCGATATCATGAGACTGATCACCAAAGATCTGTCTGAACCCTACTCCATTTACACATATAGGTATTTTATCCACAACTGGCCACAACTTTGCTTTTTGGTAAGTGCCGGAGGGAGCAGGGAGGGCAGGAATTGGGAGTGGCTTGGGGCTGGGGAGGAGGGGATGGAAGGGTTGGCGTTTGTGGAAATACTTTTAGTCATCTTTTTTGGGAATACCTGTCCCCTTGTGACCCGTGCAGGTACAAGTAAAGCACGTGGCCGAAGTTCTGCGTTTGTTAACACGTGTTTTAAATGGTGGGGAAAGGGTTTGAGCGCAGGGCTAGGATCCAGGAATTCAGGGCTTCTAATCTTGGTTTTGACATTGACTTTTGTGACCTTTGGTAGCTCATTTTATGATTCTGTCTCAGTTCCTGGGCTTGGATTTAAAAAAGAAAGTACTTAGTCCACTAATGCCTTGTAACTGCTCGCTAATTCTTGCACAATGGTTTTAAAACTGACTGAAGCGGGGCTGGCACATAAATGCTAAGTGATAGGTGGGGAGGCACTGTGAAAGGTTTAGCAGACTTTTTGATCTGTGAGCTTACTTTGACAAAGGCAAGTCCCACTGCGTTGCTTTTACAGGTGTGAGAGTGCTCGCAGCATGCAGGAATCCTCACGTTGGCTCCCTGCACTAACAGCGTATTTAGCGTTGTATTCTTCCCAGTGCACTGTTGAAAGGCTGGTTTAGCTGCCCCCCTGCCTCCCTAAATGTTTAGCACTTTTTGTGTCTCAGTTGCAAGCTTTTAGGATGACAATGCATCCACAGGTAAATGAAAGTGAGTAGAAGCTGGCCTGAGGAGTGCATGTGCATAGCAAGGGCTTAGCTGTGTTTGATTTACTCGCAGCAACACTCCCAGCTGCAAAACAGAACGTTTAGGCGAGTTTGTGGCACTTCCTTGCTAAAGAAAATGAGGAATTCTTGTGCCTTGAAAGCTCTGTTTTAGCCAGAGCCGAGTCACCCTTCAGTTCAGGGCTATCTCTGAAATTTTGGTAGAATATGAGCACAAGAGGTGAGGCCAATGGAGCCCATCTGGCCTTCAGCTTCCTGAAAGCTCCTGGTTTGGGATCTGCTGGAATTTATAGCAGGATTGATATGGTTTATAGGAGGATTTTCACAACTGTGCCCCTTAAAACCCTGCAGAGGGAATACAGTAGGATTCCAGGAAGTTGAGCAAAGCAAAATGTTGACCTTCTGGAACAAAACAGAATATGAAAATATCGGAGAGCGTTGTTGGATGCAAAGTCATGTTTGCCATTACAGGGATGCTGATCAGAGCACAGTGATGTTCAAACACTGAGCTCTGCCTGGGACAGATTTACCTCACACTGGGAGTAAAATACTCAAGAATTACAAAAGTCCATCCTTAGAGCATCAGGTGCAGCCCTGGTAATGCCAGGGCAATGTTGGATACTCTTAGATCACAATGCATTTATTTAGACTTTCACTCATTATGGGGTTTTTTTGGTCAGGGAAAAACTGGAGAATTTTGTTGTGAGAAGAGCAGTGACAAGTTGTTTGACAGAAAACTAAAACAGATGATTTCTAATAAACATATTTAAAGAGTAAGATATCACTCAAAGGAAAGAAAGCTTATTTTGTAGTGACAGCTTCATTTTTTGATAGCCCTGAAGAATCAACAAAACTCTTCTTGAACTCAATGTATTTGCCATTTTTTTAGAAAGGTGAAACAATGTAAAGCACATAAAAGTGTAGAGAATAATATATGGCTGTGAATGTCTAAAGCCATCAAATTGTTATCTGCTTAATAATTTGAAGGTCTTGCAGCATGTTGTGTTAGATTCATGTGTGGGAAGGTTGGGGTGTTTTGTGACTGGTTTTAATGTTTTTGAGGTTTGTTTCTTAAAAGGTTGTCTTGAAAATTTTCTGATCTATAAAATATAATTAGTTCCTGCAGTTAATGGACTCCTGAACTACTTCTCTCCAATAAATAGCTTTTAAATATTTGCCTTCAGTCAGGGACTGCATATTTCAATTAGGAAGAAGTGTCAGGATGGTGAGCATGAAGCTCAGTGCCTGATCTCACAGAATCATTTGATTTAATGCATTGTGGCCCCACACCCTTCTGGTTTCTGGTTTTGTGAAGAGGGGTTAGCCCGTGATTTGATTGTATTTGGAAAAAGATCTGTAAGGGTTCAGCCAATTCCTTTGCTGAATTTCACCATCACCTTTGGAAACTCGTCCAGAGCACATTGACCTGTCTGCCCTGTCATGGCACCTTTCCTTCCCTCTCCCTGTGGGGGGAAAAGACTGACACTGACACCCCTGAAATTGAAGATGGGATGTGTGTTTTCCCTAAACAAACAGCACCTGTCTCTTTCTGGTGGTTTATTTGGTGAACCATCTGAAACGTGATTTCCCCATTCTGACCACGCAAAGCTAATTTCTGGGGACATTATTAACTTTATTACATGGATCTGAAACTGGCTAAATTTTGGCTTGCCCTTCCCAAGCTGCCCAGTTGCTCTAAGGGCTGGTGCTTGTTTTTCCTTTCTCTTCAACTCCCTCTTCCTGCCTTGTGCCAGCCCCTGTGTTCCTGTGGTTTTGGGAGCCAGGTTATCCCTCTGACAGCTTTTACTTGTAAATGTGTGTGTATTTAGCTGTTTTAGGGTGATGCTCTGTTGGTTTAGAGCTGCAGATCTATTCCTGTAGGATGTCCCAGGTGCAGGAGGAGAGGTGGGAGGGCAGAGACCGACCCTGACTGGTCAGTGGTGAGCAGAGTTTTGCAGGCTCAGACCACTTCCTAACTGTACACTCAAAAGAAGAAGTTAATATCCACTTCAAAAGGACCTGGAGGTACTGGAACTCTTAAAACCCTATTAAATTCAATATCTAATTTATCCACATAATTATTATCCTGACTTTAGGGGTAGCAGCTTGGGAATACTGCTCAGTGCTGAGCAGTATCTGGACTGTGGCAAGGTAATAACATTTTACTCCATAAAATTCCAGTGGAAGGTGTCCCTGTCCATGGCAGGGGGTTGGAACTGATGATCTTTAAGGTCTTTTCCAACCCAAACCATTCTGGGATTCTGTAAAACTCCACCTGTCTGGTTCAACTCAAGTTTTGCCTGTCTTCAGAAGAGCAGGTTTGCAGTGTGTGTTAGGTGTGGGTGCCCAGTAAATGTTTGGTTTTTACTTATTCTCAGTTTCCCCTCAAATACCCACTCCTCTGTCAAAGAATGACAGGGGCAAGGGGCATCTTGTGTTTCATGTCAAGTATTTTTAAGCAATGTTACATCTTTGTCCCCAGATGGATTGTAAATGCATTTTCAACGTTGTAGCTTTCTTTTCAAGTGGTTTTGAAGCTTCTAGTCTTAGCAGTGCTAAAGTTCTGAGGCTTGCATTTCAGACTGATAAATTAAATATTTCAGAAAATTGTTTTCAAAATCCTTTAGCGTGGGAGAGGTGAGCTTAGGAAAGCTTGCTCTGTGCCAGAGTTTGGATAAGACAGAATGTAATAAAAGGCTGAGTGTTGTAACCTCTCCTGTAATTCACTGTACCACTCAGCTGCCTTTTAAGAAAAATCTAGAAAATCTATGCTGTTATTGGGTTCTTCACTTTGCCACTAGCTCTAGCAGCATTTATAATTTAAACTTTCACAAGTTTAAAAATAACCTATTAATTCCATGTAAGTGGTTTTAAATGTGTTGTAAATCCTAAATGACTGCAGTTAAGTCTTGTTTTATACTAATGCTTTACATTTTTTTAAATTGGATTTGATTCAAGAGTCTTGCTGTGTTGAAATTAAGACTTGTAAGACATCATCCCTGTTCTTCACTTGTGGAAAACCTGGGGCTTAAAAAGGAAGAACCAGAAAAGTCAGGAGGTTGTCTGAGAAGTCTTGTGGCACACGTAGGAAGAAGTTTTGTGGGAGAATTTGCAAACTTTGTACTCCAGTTTGTTTTTAGGAGTGATTTCACTTTCAGGCAGTCTGTCACTGTGCAAAGTGAAGGACGTGAAGTCCCTGCAGCACCTGAGCAGGTGACAGCAGCCAGGACAGATATTCCAGGGGGTTTTCCTCACCCAGGAGGGAATTGCTGCTGTCCAGGTTTGTGGGGGGCAGCAGAGGGAGGTGGAGATTTGCCAGGAGCTGGGGCCAAAGTGGCACAGTGAGGTTAAAACCATTGCCCTGAGTGGATCCTCTGGTGGCACTTGGTAACTTGATCCCTAAATGGGAGCCAGCTCCTGCCCAGCTGTGCCTGGATAGTTGGGATGGACTTTGGTGCAGGTGTGAAAGGAAAAATGCACTGCAGCTTCTGTGTTTGAATTGCAAAATATTTCCCTTTTGGGGCTAGTTGGCTGTTTTAATCTGTTTAAACAAAACTCACAGGATCTGGATATTAAATGCATACTCAGACTGTGGCTGACAGACATAATGCCATCTTTGATAATGAAATTAATACAAATTGATTAATTCTATGAAAAGTAATGTTCTTGCTGATTTACAGACATTACTCTACTAGCTCTTCCAGTATATTAAAATCTGGTTTGTTTTAAGCATTTAAACTTATTCATAGGAACAAAGATGATGCAAATATTGGATTTGGATTCGTGTATGTTAATCCTGCTACTAATAACTTACTATTGGAGTAAATCTTATAGTACTCTGTGGATTTATAATGTATAATAGTGATTTAGGCTGAATTCTGTTTGTAGAAAATTGCATGTTTAGAAGTACTCTTGCATACCTGAAAGGAAAATTTGGCTCATGATTATCTTTTCCTAAATGATGTTGTGTGGGAGCTGCTTTTCTTCCCTCCTCACAGCTCTCCCTATTTCAGTCTGGGGTTTTTTGTTCACATAGTTTAACTTTCTCCAGGAAATTAAATTACAAAGTTTTGCATCATTTTGGTTTAGGTTCATTTCCAGCTTTAGATAATGTTGGAAAGAAGGAGAAAGGAGAGGAAAGGCAACAAAAACCCCTCAAAATGAGGTGGAAATGCAGCACTCCCTTTGTGAGTGGAACAGCTGCAGATTAACTGCCAGATTTACCTGCCTGAAGACAGAGGAATAGATTTAGGGGTTTGGAGAAGTGGTAACAGAGTCATTCTTTATTCAGCTCTCTGGCAGCAGTGGTAAAACCAGTGGGTATTTGCTTCTTTGATCACTGAAACAAAATTCTTTGCTGTTCATTTACCATTTTAAATATATGATTCATGAATATAACTTTTCTAAAAAGTGCCCTGGACAAGAAAGAGCTCAAATATGAAATGTCTAGATTATCACTACTGAAGCATATAAAAAATATATATAAATATATGTTAAAAATTCTCCACATAACTGTTAGAATCAACAGTTTGCACATGTTCACTCCAGGGTAAAGCACAACTATAACATGCTAGTTTGTGGTGTGCTCTTTTTTTTTTTCTTTTTTTTTTAGTGAGGGATAAGATTACATCTAGGTACTCTGCATAATTATAGCAATGTTCTGAGCAGTTTGTCTGATGATACTCTTTATTTAACTCCCTGCTTTTCTCAGGTCTGAGCTGAGATCCAGAACTTGCCTTGAGCTGAAACTTTGCATGCACAGCTCCTCTTTCCCGTGGAATAACCTGTGTTTTGGAACAAATGAAAGATTGCTTAGAGGCTCTGTGTTTCAGTTCAGTTAGATCATGCTACAGTTTTTGTTTGTTATTTTAAAAACCACTCGTTAGATTGTTCAGGGTTGTTCTTGGATACTGCTGAAATGTGTTTTCCTGCCAAATAAGAACTTAGCAATAGTTATATTTGCTTCAGCTGCGTTAGAGATGGGGTTATAATCATGCTGTATCACAGGGCTTTGGAACTGCAGCTTGTACCTTTTTTTGGCTGCTTCAGTTCACCTTTGGTTATCAGCTGACTTAGTTAATAACATCCAAGTGGAGGTGCTCAAAGATTTGATTCTTTTTGGGGTGAAGAGACTGTGCCTGCAGTGTGACCTGCAGGAAGGAATCTTCTGTCCATGGAGCTTTGGCCTCCAGGCTGTGCACGAGGGTTCAGGTGCTTGAGTTTGTACCACAGCCTGTGGAGCAGTGAGCTCTGGCTTCACAGGTGGCTGCTCTGAGGCCTGGCAGTGCTGCTCTAGCAAGTCCCTTTCATTTGACATGTCTTAGAGTTGTAAATTTGGATTGTCCCCAGCTCTTGTGGCAGCACTTGCTTGTGCCAATCATGTGCTGTGCTCCTGCTTTAGCTGCTGCACTCGAGCCCAAGGCTGGTTCTCCCTGCAGCTCTGTCAGAGGCTGTGGATCCTCTCACACAGCCATATGTGAAATCAGGAGTTTCTTTTTATCTCTGCCCATCTTTCCTGAGTGCACAGGAATTTGTTTTCCCCTTGGATGCTGTCCCACTCGGCAGCATTACTCAGTTCTGCTGCTGCAGGTTATAATGTCATTAATCCCTTGTGCTGCCTAATCCCTCAGTTAACATCACTGAGTTTTCCTTTTTCTCATGGTAAAATTTTGGTGAACACAGTGGGTGTGCAAGTGGTTTGCTGAGTGTTTGGGGAGGAGTTGGGTCCTTTCCTTTTTGGGGTTTTTCTTGTTAATATTTCAGAATTCCTATGTCTCCCTGACCACGGTTACTGTGACAATGCCACTGGGATTAACTGCCAGTGTTCTTAACAAACGAAATCCCCAATAGTTAAAATGTGTGAAATTAACTGTGCTTTTTGTTTGTTCTCCGGGTGTCATGTGACTGAAAACGACAGTGTCTAAAGATTAAATGCAGCAACACTTTCCTCTGATCCTTTGTGGCCTTGACATTAAAACCAGACAAAAATTAAGCATGTTATCTAGCACAGCCCTTGCACAGGAAAATCAGATCACTATAAAACAGGAATGGACTTTTTTCCTCTGCAGAAGCCCATATGAAAGGGTAATTTATGCCCTAACCTGATCTTTTATTTGTTTTGCCTTTTATTTATTTATTTTCCCTTTTTAATCATGTGTTCTTACCTGTAGACTTTGTGCAATGATAATGTGGTTCTCCCCAGGAATAATTCATTGGTTGTTAATTGTCCTGGAACTTTATTGGAATGTAATAAAGCAATTAAATCTTTTAATCTTGGTAATACTTTTGGAGACACTTTTAAAATTTACATCATTACCTTTCGTAGCTTTATACAAACAAATTCTGTGGGGCTCTTTCACTTGAAAAATGAAGTGTTTTACTGCTTTTGGTGGCACTGTGGATCCCAAACTGAGAATTCCACCTGTGTATGTTTGTCTTTAAGGCCATGGTAGGTGAGGAGTGTGTAGGTGCCATCGTCTGCAAGCTGGATATGCACAAAAAGATGTTCCGCAGAGGTTATATAGCCATGTTAGCAGTGGATTCCAAATACAGAAGAAAAGGAATTGGTAAGAATAGCCTTTTTTTGTCTTCTTTCTTCTTTAAATCCTCTCCAGCTGGGATAACTGTAGCTGTCATAAAGATTTAAGCTGAACTGAAGTTCAGGATGTGGTGCTTTGTGTGTCATCCTCGCCTTACTCAACCACGCGAGCTCCCCAGTGGATTTTCTGATTTTGTTAAAATAACCTGAAATGCCCTGTGAGTTCACACCTGGGATCTGATAAGGCTAAAAAGAAAGGCAGGCAGCAGCCCCTTACCTCTGCCAAATAACAGTGGGAACTGCTTTGTGTTTTATGTGTGCCCTCATCTTTGTATTTCCATGTTGTGTTCAGGCTCCTTTTTTACAGTGAACTTATTCCCTGACTTCCCCCTATAAATTATGCATATATTAGCCATCAGGGAGAATGTATGGAGCTCATTATTGTATTAATCAGGGAAGAAAAATAGCTGTGTGTTGTTACTTGAGTGATTGAAATGGAGATCTGTTTTGTTGGGAAGGTACATGGTAAAGAAATCACTCTTGGCAGAGAGTTTGCCCTTTCTCATTAATCAGTTTTGCCCTGGTGAAGGGATTTTCATTCTAACTCCAGTTAGCCAAGTTGGCTTAATTAAATATCTCTTCTTATGGAACTTAATTTTTTCATGCTGGTTATTGTGAAATTACATTATGTAAGGTATTTTTAACTAAATGTAGACGTCAGCTCCAAAGCTTAGAGCTGTGCTTCACCACTCATCCACACTGAACAGCTCATGCTTCTGTGATTAAAGACAGAAAATTACTTGCAATCAAAAAATACAGTGATCCATTGCAGAATGTATCATTGTGTTTGCTTTCTTCCAGAAAAAACCCTCCAAAAAAACGCATTACCACAACTGTTCAAGCATGTGCAGATTTTTTCTTTCCCCAGTGCAATTTAAAAGCCATTGTTGGTCTCTGTAGTGGAGCAGAGGAAGAGGATACTGAGAAATCACTGTCTCTCCTTTCCTTTTAGCTGAGTCATGAAGGAGGCTGCCATAATTTAATTGCAGGTGCTTGGATTCAGAAGTAAATAAGAGCTAATGCTGTTATTATGGAGATCACTGCAAGACTTTTCCCTCACTTTAGTCTGTTGGTTAAATTAGAATTACATACATAGAATTTATCTTTAAAGCCTTGCTTACTTTAGCATTATATATGTTGACTTTTTCCAAATTTTGCCACCTTGCTGTTTCTCAGTGTGCTGTTAATCTGAAGATCTGCTTTAAATGTACAACAGTTTTATCATCACATTCAGTGAAAGTCTTAATTGATTAAAGTTTTGAGAATATTTTAAAACATTCTGTAGATTCCTTGGGTTTTTTTTTCCTTTTCCATTGCCTTCTTATGGAAGTGAGATTTATGCAATTTCACTGAACAGCAGTTTTTTCCACTAATAACTTTGAATTCAACTTTCAATTTCACCCCAGTTCTACAGACAGGTAGGGATATTACATTTGTAGAGCTGTTGTGAAATAGATGACAAATAATGATTAAAAAATTAAACTTAATGCTTGACTGAGGGGAAGGGATGAGTTTTGAGAATATTATTAGATACTAGCAAACCCAAATGGGAATGAGCCATAAAAACTGTGGTTTCATAAGTTCTGTTACTAATACAAGTATTTGTTTTAGTAAGAGGAAATTCCCATGGAAGATGAATGTCCTTCAAGTACATGCCAGCAGATTTTGACTTTAAATGCAACAAAAAGGAATGAATCACATCTTGGAAGGCTATATTTAACACCATGTTGAGCAGAGCAGCCAGTTTCTAATATCCCTATGTTACAAGAATCTTGCACTTGAGCTGAGTCTCTGGATAACTTCACAGATTATTTTAGTGTTCAAACTTGAGACTGCAGCTTGACTGCAACTCCTTGTTTTTCTTTCCTCCCTCCTTTCCCCAGGTGTCATGTCATGTAGGTAGCACACATTAGTCATATATAAACTGGCATTTTTGTTTTGCACTGCAACTCTGACACTTACTGAAATCTGTGTTTTCAGGTACAAACTTGGTTAAGAAAGCTATTTATGCTATGGTTGAAGGAGATTGTGATGAGGTAAGATTTTATAATCAAAACTTTATTATAAATGGTTTGCACTCTCTTGTTTGTGGATTCATTTCACAGGTTTTTCTTCTCCAGGATTTTTTTTTAGATGGGAAATAAGTTGGTAAGAAGCTCCTTTATAATAAAAGGGAAAACAACCTCAAAAAAAGTATGGCACAAATAGGAGATGAACTCTCTAAATTTATTCTAAGTGCTGAAATTCAGCAGTTTTCATTGTGAAGCTGCCTCAGCCTTCACTCAGGCCCATTTTCCTGCAAGGGCCCCATTTGAGGTGCAGCTGAGCAGTGGGCTGAGCATGTCCTGTGTGGCCCTGCCATCCCTTCAGAGCACAGCCAGGCCCAGAACAGAGTGTGCTGTGCTGCTGCAGAATGTGGATTTATCACAGCACTCATCAGCCTCCTCTGACACTGCACAGAGCAGGGCTGCACTGGGCTAGCACAGGCACTGAACCACTGGCAAACTTCCCTGCCCTACAAGTTGTTGCTCTTTCACCAGATTACAGTTCCTGCTTTCTTTAAAAATATAAATATTGTTTATAAAATATAAATAAATATTGTTATAAATTATTGTTTATAAATATAAATATATTTGTTGGTGTGTGTCTTGTTTAACTTGTGAGGAGCTCTCCCTGCATCCATCCATCCATCCATCCATCCATCCTCCTTGCCCAGGTTATGTGTCCCTTTAACTTCCAGCTCCTTGGCATAGTGCACTTGTTCCTGACATGTGAGCACTGTCATTTCGGTGTGTCATAGTTAATAAGCCTTTGATCTCTCTGTTATCTCACTTCAGCTGCTCCCTCCATTGTCCCCCTGCTCCCTCCATTGTCCCCCTGCCCCCTGGGGAAGTTCTTATGCAAAGCTACACAGGACTTCTGGCAAACACTCCAGTTTATTTTCCACTTGTTGTGTTTCTCTTCCTGCAGTATCCCTGCCTGTGCTCTGGCTTCATTCATTGGGAGATTTATTCTTCCCCTCAGATCCCTTCATGCCTCTGCTTGCTGCTGTCTTCTTCCCCCTCACCTTCTCATTTATGTTGTAGTTGGGCACTACAGTGCAGCCTGTAATTCTTTTTAAGTTCTTTATTTTGGCTTCTTGCCTCTATCCTGATTTCTAAAATGCTTTCCTCTAATCTCTTTTACTGCTTGTCTACACTGAACTAATCAAGGAGAGATTGGTTGGTTTGTTCTCCCCATTGCTTTCCACTATGGTCTTGAGTTGATTTCCGATTTCTAGACTGGTCAAGATTTTTTAAAAATTGCAAAATACTTGAGGGTCAGGGTTACAGTGTTCACACCACAGCTGCAGAAGTGAGATGCAGAGAAGGGAAGTGAATTACCCACTGTTATTAGAGAGTCAGGAGTAGAACTGGATGTTTCTACTCAAGCTGAGTTGCAGTAATTACTGTGTAATTTCTGAATGTGCTATTCCTCATGTAAATTCATTTTTAGATTGGACTGTCTAACAGGTGACCTCTAACAGTAACCTCCTTCTGTGTCTTTTTCCTCTACCACTGTCATATTAATCCAAGATCCCTTTTTGCTGGTTTTTATCTCCATAAACATGAAATAAATGTGATAAGGGTTGCAGGTCTGCAGTGAGGTCTCATTAAGTCTTAGTCACAGATTTTCCTCTCTGCTGCTGTATAAATGCTTTGGACCAGGGGCAGAGGGCATTTTTCAGATTCTGTCTCTATTCAAATGCACTGCAATTCAGACTCCTGGTTTTGGAACTGCTGTTTGTAGAATGATGATTCCAAACTCATCCCCTGATTTTTGGGGGCTTTTGCACCAGCTGAGTCTTGTGCTGGCACTAAATTTTGAATTGGGAACCCTTTAGGGAGCATGGAATACAAGCAGAGTATTTTACTGGTTATTTTTCTGCACCATCAACTGAGGCACACCCACACTTATTTTTATTTATGTTATTCTTTTCCACATATAGATTATCCACAACCAAAGAGCCAATGTTTTCATGTTTGTTTTTTCCTTTGCCACCAAGTAGGCTTCTTCCACATACCCAAAATGGTGTAAATAAGGAGGTTATGTGGTGGAGTGCTGAGGTTTCAGTATGAGCAGAATCTGAAAAATCTAACTAGGCACCCATGAAAAGCTCTGCCCAACTCTTGGGTCTCACCAGTTTTCACAACACTTGTCAGGAGATCAGTTTCTGATTAATTGATGCTTAAAGCTCATCAAACACAAAGTGCTGCATCACAATAATTTGTCTGTGTGAGGCATAGAAATAGTTTAATCATCCCTGCAGCTTTTTAAGGTATTTTTCTACATCTTTGAATAAAATTAGAATCCTGATGAAAATAAAAAGATACTGCTTTTTGAGAGAAGATGGAGTGCAATTAAAAACAAAATGCTATTTTCTGAAACTTGCTTGGAATAGGATTAAAAACATGAATATGCAGCTGTGGGTGTCGTGAAAAATTTCCAAAGGCTGCTTGGAAACTCTTCCCTTCAATCTAATTATGGCATAGATGCAGTAAATAGACTTAATTTTAATAATTTGTGGCATATAATCTGATAAATGCCTCACTCAGTGTGTTGCTTTTCAAAGTATCACAGATTTGGCTTTGGAGGTACCAGCATTGAGTCCTGAAAAACAAAGGATTTCTGCAACACCAGAGATGAAAATCTTGACAAATCACAGCTGATAGGTGGCATTTCAAAGCCTGCTGCAATGTTCTGGTGTTTAAGGACATTTTTTTCCCCTGGAGGCTGTTTTAGTGGGAATAAACCAAGGCAGGCCTATGGAATGAGTGAGTTACTCTGAGAGGCAGAGTCTTCCTCAGGGCTGTGGAAGATTTTCTCAGGGAAAGCTGTGGAGTGGCTGAGGAGGTGAATTGGGTGGAATGGAATCTGTGTGCAGGGGAGGAGCTGCCCATGGCCTACATTAGAATAGAAACCAGGGAAGTGATCTGCTCTTGGGGGTGGGTGCTTGAACCAGAAATAACCTTCAGGCCTGGAGGAAGCGCTCACACAGCAGCTTCCAGCTGGAGTGTCTGCAAATAACATTACAAAACTTGGGCATTCTGATTTGTATTTTATTTTTTACACCTTTATGACTTCCTCAAGTATCTGACGTTCCTGAATTCTGATATTTGGGGTAGTGAACTGTACTGGGCTGAGTTTCCAGTGGATCAGAGTGATTTAGGAAAACTCTGGGCTGGTTGCATAGAAAAGTTGAACTATGGAAATAAATCAGGTGAAGGTGAACAGTTCTACTTTCAGCTCCAAAGTTTGGGAAATATTTTTCTTCTAGTTTAAAAAAGAAAAGCATGTGCTGACTGCAGCAAGGTGGGTGTCTTGGCTGCTTTTTGTACTGTTTTTGCTGGCAAGCAATTTCCCACAACTCTACAGCTGAAGACCATTCTGTGGAACTGTTACATCCCTTAATTACAATTAGGAAGGAGGAGTTGTTCATATGCAGGTTTTCCATCTGTAACAAATGACTCAGGAATCTGCATACAATTCATTCACTTTGTGTTACTGAAATAATATATTTCAGTCATATGAAGTGAATGGATTGATAACTAATGAAAATAAGACTCCAGTAATGGGACTTCAAAAACCTTTTTTAAACAAAAATGTAGAACATGAAAGGGAACCACAGATTCTCATGAGACTTCCCATTGGAACTTCAGGGTGATTTAGAGTGGGGTTTTTGACCACAGTAGTAGGTCAAAAAAATGACATTAAATATAATTTTAATTCATTTTAATTCATTTTAAAAATTAAATAAAATGACACACTAGTAGGTGTGTAATTTTAATTCAGCACCACACTAGTAAAAATGAAATGTGCATTTTTATGGAATCCTGTTTGAAATCATTACTTTGCTGATATTTTTAGTTTCTCCTTAATCTACAAAACATAAAAAGTATGAACTTTAGATTTTGAGTAATGCCATGCCTGTCTTTAAAAGTTAAGGTAGTTAAATTGATTGAGGACACTGGACAATCCCTCATAACTTGAGTCTGATGATCTGTCAGACTTAAAAGTAAGAATAGCAACCTCCTCTGAGTGCTGAGAGGACTTTCTTACTTTGGCTGTATCCATTCTATGACTTGGGTTTTAAACTTGAGTTCCTTCAGAGTTTGAGCTGAAGAAGCAAGAAGGCTTGACCACTCCATTTGGCTTCAGTTCAGGAATAAATTAAAAGTGTGAAAATACAGCAACAAGGAACATTGCACTCCACTCTTAATATAGATATCTTTTTGCTTCTAAACCCAGTTAATACTAGAGTTGAGCTAAAATGTTTGGTTTATGAAATTTAAGATAAAAGAGAATGTCACAACCTTCAGAAAGTTGCAACTTTAGCAGAAAACGCTGCTAAATCTAATCAGAGCCTTGCTGCCCTTCAGGGGGGGTGTAGCTGTGTTATCAGAGGATTTAACAGGCATATGTTACAACAAAATCGACCCACAAGAGCAGAAATAAATGTAACAATGGAAGGTTTGGAGCTTGATTGAAAAGCTCACACAGGAAGAGATGCATTCTTCAGCAAAGGAAGCTAATGAAACCTGAATAAGATATGCCTGTGTTTCCTTTTCAGATAACAGAAACATGTCTTCAGCTGCACTGTGTTGAGATCAGGGAATTACTTTTCATTGTGCTGAGACTTCCTTAGAAATACCAGAGCAAATCTCTTGCATTTGCTTTCAAGATGAGCATTCACTCAGGTAGTGGGATTCCAACAAACCTGTATTTCAACATTTAACCACTCCCTTCAGCTCAATCACCTGCAGTGCTGGAAGTGTTTTAGCATTGCCAGGTGTTGGTGCTTGCAGTTGAATAGAGAGTTGTTACATCACTGTGCCAGGTTAGTGAACCTTTGAGAGAGTGAATGCCCTTGGTAGCTGAGAGTTCAAATAAATAATCCTCTGCACAGGTCGCATTGCTGCTTTGGCTTCAGTGTTTTGTTTAAATGGAGTTAAGGAGTTGTACAATGTGTAGAAAATAGCCTTCTCCAATAAAATTATGCTTCCATAATTTCTTACAGATGAATAGTTACCTATTTTAATGGATGAAGGATGTTAGGAGTTCTCCATCAGCTCACAGGACTTGCTAGTAATGTTCTGGGAAGTGCCAAACAGAGAAATTCAATCTCTCATTCTTCTCACAAAACTAAGAATTGAATTAGGTTGTCTTATGTGTGCAGCACTGCCCTGCTGTAATTTAAGAACTTTGCTGATTAATATTTCAATGTGTGACTCTTAGTTCCTTTTTGTAAAACTGTTTCCAAGCCTTATATTGTTCATTGGGTTGTTATCCCCAGCTTCATTGTTTTTTCAGCATCCTTACACTGACAAACACAGGTGGGATTGCCCATTGGATGTGGCAGCCAGTGGTTAGACTGGTCACCTCCAATAAGATTTAAAAATCCTCTTCATGCATTTATTTGACTCAAGTTTCAGGCCACTCTGACCACTGGCTGCCTCCCCCTTTCACACTGATCTAGCCACTCCTCAGAGTGCAGAAAACAAACCCTGTGGAGGGAAAAAGGAAAGGTTTTCTGCCAGGTGGCTTTGGAAGGAGCTCAGGAACCAGCCTTGAGAGCTGGCAGGAGACTGGGGGGAAAGGAAATGGGAATGTGTGCCTGAAGGCGGGGAGGCCACAGAAGCCACAGAGTAGATGGACTTAAACTGCTCTGCTAATCCAGGCTGCTGTTTTGGTCCTATATTTTCATTCTTTCTACAGTGACCATCAGCTGCTCTTTAATATGTGGATATTCACTGTCAGGGGTATATGGAGCCCAGGCCTTGTTAGTTCAGCCCCTGTTCTTGCTAATAGCAGAACCTTAAATAATTGAGTTGGACACCAATCAAGAGGCAAAATTAGTTTTTATTATATGGAGGTGATGCAGGGCTTGTCAGTTATGGCAGAGCTCTGTTCAGTGCATGTGGAGAAAAGAGAGAGAGAAACAAATCTGAAAAATTCTGATGTTTTGTGAATAATGTCTTGTTAAGGCCAGTGTAGTTGTTTGCCTGTGCTTGAGAATTCTGACACAATTTTGAGTCTTAATTTAGACTACTCTTGGACTCGGGTTTGGTCTGAGTTATTTCTGACAGGTCTTTCTGCAACTAGGATCTTACCAACAGAGGGGGGAAAATAGGGAAAACTGCTTAATCTTCTGGTGTGCACTGTGATTTGGGTTTAGGGTATTTGCTGGTACCCAAGTTGGATCAGGCTTGGAGCAACCTGGGATAGTGGAAGGTGTCCCTGCCCTTCCATGGCAGGGGATTGGAACTGGATGATCTTGAAGGTGTTTTCCAGCTTAGACCCCTGTGTGATTCTTGTGCTGAGCACAAATACTCACTGCAAACGTTGGCTCTGACAGCTGATGTCAATTCAGAGCTCTTATCTACATCTAACTCCACGGAGTCAGGGCTCAAAGATATTAAATCATTAAATCCTCATGTGCCAAGTTCTTGTGACATGCAGAAGTTCAGTTACTCACTCAAAAGTTGTTTTGGACCCTAACCTGTTTGGTAGCTTGGGTTTTGGGGGAGGCTGTTTGGGATTTGTTTGTTCATGTGGTTTTTACCCTTGTTATGAGGTGCTGAACTGAAATACTGTTTACAGCCAAGAACTATAATCTTGAATGTTGTTTACAATTATAGCTGTGGATGAACTGCTATGTTATATTTTATTTTAATGTGGAAATGGGTGCTTAATGTGGAAATATTGCTTAATTAAGTAAAGATAAGAAGAAATGAATTCCATTCATTGCTAACAACCATACCTTTAAATAAAACCTTTGGAATTGGTTCAGCAATCGTGTACTTGCAACTGCCGACTAACACAACACAATTCTTTTTCTTTCTTTTTCTTTCTTTTCTCCCTCAAAGGTTGTATTGGAAACAGAAATCACAAATAAGTCTGCTTTGAAACTTTATGAAAACCTTGGTTTTGTGCGAGACAAGAGGCTGTTCAGATACTATTTAAATGGAGTGGATGCACTGCGTCTGAAACTGTGGCTGCGTTAGGAGACCCCATCCCAGCCAGCAAGCGACGTCCCAGCAGCGCAGAGTTGTCCTTTGCATGCATTGCAATTTGTCCCAAATTGCTTTGCAAGGTGGACTTTTAGTACTTTCCATGCAGCTCTTAAACCTGTCAGTGTCCCATTGAGTGTCGCACACATTCGTTGCACTTTGGCATGGCGCATTTGTTCCGAATTAAAGCCGATTGTCTCAGACTCTGAGTCCTTTTGGTACCAGCCAGATGTGCCAGGTGATAGCCAAGATGTGTTCATTCATTTGCAAGTCTGCTGACTCTTTAGGACATCCACACAGTGAACGTTTTAGCAGAGAAAACCTGGATGGGAACGCCGCGTTTGGTTCCCGAAAATTCAAAATAAAGCCAATGTAGATTGTAAAATTCTATAAGTATACTAACATTTCATACAAAAATTGCCATAGTTTTCTGGGGAAGAAGAAGAAGAATAAGAAAAAAAAAGGCTTCAATTTTAGGTTTTATTTTTCAATATTGAATTTTTCCATTCTTAAATATTGGTACCTCAGTGATTAGTGAATGAAAAACTGTATTGTAGGGTGGGGTGTGTGTTACAACGAGTAACCATTAAATTGCGTCTGCCAGTGCCTGTATAGATAAGTATATTTGTCTTCACCTCTAAGTTTGGAGTGCATGCTTTTATTCTTTTACTTTCTTCAGTTGTCTTTGCAAGGAAAAAAAAAGAAATTGCTTTTATTTAAATTCTGGATTTGATAATAAATTATTTCAGATTTTTATAATTCGGATACTTCTCCCAAACAAGGGGTTGGAAGGCCCTTCTTATAGCAAGAAGTGTAAGCTATTTTAAAACCTTGAGTAGCTGCTAAAAAAACCTGGTGGCACCAGTGAATCTCTGCTGGGTTTGGATGCACTTTTGTCATTAAAAGAGTGAGGGACTTCTTTTAAAAGAAGATATAGAAAATTAATGTAAATTGGTATGATTTTTATTTAATCAAAATTATTGCTAGAAGCTCTGAGAAACAGCTATTTTAAGATAGTTGGAACAATTTTTTTCAGATTCAGATTGCTTTGCTTCAGTGTTCTAAAATGCTTCAATCTTTGGTTCTTGGTCTTGGAAATGAATTTCAAGGTGTATCATATTCATTTTCAGCTGCTCTCATTTTCCCAACTTACATGAACTAAGTTATTGGGGGATTTTTTTTTTCCGCTCTAAAATCAAAGCAGCGGGGAAGGAATTCTGTCTCTTTTTCTTGCATTCACTCTTGCTCTGTTTTTCTTTTTTTTTTTTTTCCTTTCTTTATTTGGGCTTACATAAGTTTTACCAATACCCATCAATTTTTTCAGTAATGATAGCATCAAGGCTTTGTTGTTCTGTGTGATTCCATAGCCCAGGTCTATGAATCAGTTGGGTTGGGTTTTTTGTTTTGTTTTGTGGGGGTTTTATTTTGTTTTGGTTTTGTTTTGTTTTTTTGAAAGACAAGAATAAAGGTATTAGGTGACTTGTGGAAGCACCTCTGTAATCAGAGATCTCAGAATGTTCAGAGTTGGAAGGGGCCCACCAGGATCAGGTCCAGCTCTGAGGTGCATGGTCCTTACAGGGATCAAAGGATGAACTCTCAGTGAGTCCACTCTCATGGAACCGAGCGAATTCTCCAGATTTGCCTTACTACACTTCTTATTTTTCCTTTTTAGAGTTTGGTTTGAGTCGTGGGGTTGGTTTTGGGTTTTTTGTTTGTTTGTTTGTTTTCATTTTTGCTAATTACTGTACACTAAAAACAAAACCAACAAAACCCCTACCTCCAGTATCATTTGGAAAAGAGCCCTGTGCAGGAAAACTGGATTTGAGCAAAGCCGCCTTTTGCACAGACCAATCGCACATGGTGATGGACGTTTCTTACCATGTACAAATCATGAGTTGTATTTGAAAATAAAGATTTTTAATGGAAGCTGGCCCTGCTGAGTTTTCTGCTTGTAGAGACACCATCTGTGCTGTCCAGGGGGTTTGTTCCCCTCAGTAAAGAAAACTCATCTTTAAAAGGGTGCCCAAGACAAAGTGTTGTCAGCGGGGTCTGTTACTCCCAGGACATGCTGGAGCTCAGCCTGAAGCCTGTGTGTAGCCACTGCTGCCTTGTGACACCATCAAACCTCTCCTTTTTCTGCCAGTTTTTCTGGGTGGCTTTTCAGCAGTTTTGATCAGTGTTAAGACTACAATGTTGGACTCAATCCCTTGAGTCAGGTTTCCCTCAGCTGTGTCCCTATGTCCTGCCTTGGAGCTGGATCAGGAAGGTTTCAGACCTTGCAAGCAGCTGCTGGGCTTGATTCACAAATTGCAAACTGGGCTGCCTTGTGTGTCTTGCTGGGGTTTCAGTCTGCAAAGCCAGACAGGCAAGTTTGCTATTGGTTAATATTTAAGCCGTGGGTGTCTTCAGATTCAAAAGCCGACTGGCAAGTGAGCTGAAATCCCTCCTCACTGCCAAAAACATCCCTCTGGAGCAAACTTCAAATACAATTCTGGTTGGTTATTGTAAGAAGTGGTTGCTGCCATGCCTGTGTTGAAAATACTGAGCATAATAGGTGTAGATCTCTCTTTTTTTTGCTTTTCGATATGGCCTAAAGGTTCTGCCATGGCTGCTGTGTCACAGTTCGCTGCAGGAGACACTGAGCTGCATGTGCTGGGTCCTGTCAAACAGATTTGTTCTCTGTGCTGCTTGGGATTAGGAAATCAAGTGGGAAGCCTTGAATTTGCGTAGGTTTTCAAAAGGAATCTAGCAAGGAAAGGTTGGTTATTTCTCCTGTCTGTTGCTAAACACAGTTCTCTCCCCCCCTCGCCTTTTTGCATTGACAAATCTAACTAAGGAGTTGATTGCTTTTATATTTAAATTTGCCCAAATGTTGCTACTGGCTGACATGTCAGTCTGAATGTTTGCATTCATTATGTTGGTTTTTTTTAAAGAAATGATCAGGTTCATCACCTTCAAGGCATCAGATTGGTGTTGCAGAGTATGTCAAACTTTTTCAGGGCACTGCAAGACATTGCTACAACTCAGTGCTGTGTTGAAAAAACTTCAGGTCTTGTATAAACATTACAACCTGTGTTGGAGTTCAGGTATCAGGTGGGCATCTATGAAAATAGCAAGTGTATCTCAAAATACTGGACTGCTGTTTTGAGTGGATTATATTCTTCTGTCCCTTTATCCTTTTTGATGAGAACAAAACCAGTGGGGTTCCGAAATGTACAAGTTGTCTAAATACAATGCAGTCAAATAAATGGTTACATTGTTTATCTATTTCCTTTTCAACGGGAATGTTCTAATGCTTGTTTTGCTGTCTCTACAAAACAAACTCATACTTGCTCAAGGCCAGGCTGGATGGGGCTTGGAGCACCCATGGCAGGGGTGGTCTTGAAGGTCCCTTCCAACCCAAACCATTCTGGATTCTTTGACAGAGAAATGGTGGGAAAATTTTTACAAGACACAACTGCCTATCATGGCTTGATTTAAAAACTGCTATGCCTGTGTCAGGGGCATCCTGAACATCATTTATCTGAACAGTGTCACAGCTGAACTGAAATGGGTCTTTTTCTATGGCTGTTAAGTCGTGACTAACACAGACACTCTGGATTTCCTGGGAGATAAGGAGGGGATGTATTATTTTGGTTGCAAGTAAGCAAGAATTGGGAACTGCTTGCAGCCCTTGCAATGCTGAGAACTCTTCAAAGCATACAGAGGAGTCCTGTGTGTTCTTAGAAGAAGTGTACTTTTGAAATCCTGTCAAAGTACTTTCCATGTACTTTGAGCTTTATTCCCTCTACCATTTTGTCCAGGCTCCTAAACCCCTGGGGATTTGCCAGCAGTTGTGGCTGTGTGTGGTGTGCAGGTGTCTGAGGGCTGTGCCCAACCTGCCAGAGAGCTCCAAGGCTTTTCTCCTTCCCATTTGTTTTGATTCCTTACAGCTCCCAGTACCTAAAGAGGAACTTTTTTATAAGGGCATGGAGTGACAGGACAAGGGGGAATGGCTTCAGACTGACAGATAGTGGATTTAGGTTGGAGATGAGGAAGAAATTCCTGACTGAGGGTGGTGAGGCCCTGGCACAGGGTGCCCAGAGCAGCTGTGGCTGCCCCTGGATCCCTGGAGGTGTCCAAGGCCAGGCTGGATGAGGCTTGGAGCAGCCTGGGACAGTGGAAGGTGTCCCTGGTGGAAAGAGATGGTCCCTTCCCACCCAAAGCCTTCCATGATCCTGTTATTGCAGTGAATGATTCCCCAGCTGTTCAGCCCTTGCAGGTGGCTGGAGTTTGTAACCTCCAGTGGGAGACAGATTTAACTTCCAGCTCTGCATCCACCACTAGTTCCATCCTGGATTTAAGAAATTGTCCATCACAATCAAAACTGACCTCCAAGTACATCAGCAAAAAAGGTCCTAAACAGCTTCATAACTTCTCTGAGAGGTGTTTTCCCTATTTTCTGTACCAGCTATTGCCTTGATTTGGGGCGTTTTCTTTTAAAAATAAAGAAAACAAAAGCAGGAAAGGAAAATTACTTTCTGCTGAAGTGAATGCTTCTCTCCAGGTGTCAAAGACTGAGAGAAGGTAACAAAGGGGGGTAGTGGACAAAGATTGAATACAGGACCTTAATAACAACTGGTTTTCTGCTTTCTATCTGTAACAAGATGCCACCTGCTGCTCTCTTTTTTTTGTTTGTTTGTTTGTAAAATACCAGTTAAGAAGAAGGCTGAAAAAGTAGGTGACCAAGCAGCTTTACTAAAGCAAGAAAGATTTATGCAAAGCTGAAGTGATTACTTATATATAATAATAAAATTATAGACTTGTTGAATAGCCTGAGTTGGAAGGGACCCATAAATATTATTGTACCCCAACTCCTGGGAAAAAAATTATTATATTATATTATATTATATTATATTATATTATATTATATTATATTATATTATATTATATTATATTATATTATATTATATTATATTCAGTATATATAGTATATATTACATTCTATATATAATATTTTATATTATATTTATATTTATATTTTAGATTTTATTTATTATATTTATTATTACATTATAATACATTATAATATTATATTTGTTTATTATATTTATAATAAGAATTTTATTATATTTATTATATTAGCTATTTAACCCCCTTCCAGACAGTACCCTGACAATCCCTGTCCACACGAACACATTCCTTTCCATGAGTAATTTAGAGCACACAGTTAATTGAATACTCTGGTATTGCCACAGCTCCCTCCCAGGGGATGGAAAAGGCTCTTAGTCTAAATCAAAATTAGTCTTTAATATCAGCAAGAACAAACAGAGGAGCCCTTGGAGTTGGATGCACTTGATGGAAGGAGTGGATGTGTCACTCCTGAGCTGGGCTAAGAGTGCTCCAGCCCCATTGACTCTGAGCAGGAGGCTTTGCTGGAGGAGATAATTACATAAAGAAGAGAAGCAGCTGCTCTTCAGACAAATTAAGGATGTCCTTGTCCCTCATGTCCCCTCTCCATGCTGGGCTGGGAGTCCTGCAGCTCTCCAGGAATGAATGAAAAGCAGTTTCAGGCTCAGCCCTAATGAAGGGCTTGCACCATCCCTGGCTCCTGGTCAGTGATAAAATTCACCACAAAATTGATTTTTTTCTTTTCTTTTCCACCCATTTTTTTACTCAGGTGACTTGATCCAAAAGCCTTTTGGTGTCCCCAGGTCTGAAGTCTCTCCTGTGGCTGGCACAGGGCTGTTTCTTGCAGCAATAAACTGAGTGTTAGGGATGAGTGAGCTGGGCTGCCTGAAAATGTAAACAGCCTCAGAAAGTAAATAAATTGGGAAGTGGTTCAAGCCACAAATGGCATTGGAGCCTTTTCCTGCAAACAGCAGAGATTTTTATCTCACTATCTGAAAGTGACATTCAAAGAATTGCTCTCCTGGGATTGGAAAAGAAGTTCTTCATTACAGGAAACAGGTCTGGATATGATTAAAAAGCTAAAATGTTCTCCTTGGGGTTTTTTTTTGTTTTGTTTTATTGAAGGGAAATTGAAAATTTGGTGATCTCAATGAAGCAAAGATTACTCCAGTGGCTCCATTTATAAACTGACAAATGGAATATGGAGCAGACTTTTACAGAGGTGCTGCCTTGCATTGGGCTCTATAATCTCAGTATTCTCACTCCCTCCTGCTGTGTCAAAACAGGCCAAAAAATACATTTATTGAAATGTCAAACTTCAATGTTTTGCCTCTGTCCTTGTGGATAGAAAATAACTTTTCTATCTCTCCAACAGGAATTTTGTAGTTCTCTGTGAGATTGTTTTACAGTTTACTGTGTGTTCTTGGAAAGTCCTTTGGAAGAAATGCTCTCAGAAAACTCTCAGCCTCAAAATCCCAGGAACATTTTGAACCTACAGAAAGAGCCCTTTTTTTTTTTTTCTTCTCACAGATCCTGAGAGTGACTTCTCCTGTTTTTTCCTCACCAGCTGAAGAGCTTTATCCAAGTGTGGAAATAAAAATCAAATTCCAGGAAAACATTTTTAAAAATCTTCTTAATGATCTTTTGCCAGCTTCATCCCTCTTCCCCTCCTGCTTGGGCTCTGCAAACTTTTTCGTTTCAAGCTGTTCTAACACTCCAAGGATGGGTTACTGTGGGTAAGTTTTCCTTGGTAAATAGTTTACAGGGAGATTTAGATTTCTTTACGCTGCAAAATTCTGCTCCTTGAAATGCAGAGACCATTTTCTGGGGTTTCTTTTGGTTGCATCCAGCCCCAAAACTCCTTTCTGTCAGCCTGCATCGGATGCATTGTGAGCTCTGGGCAAACTGGCTCGGGACAGGCTGGGGAGGAAAAAGGGGAAACTGAGGCAGGAGAGGCTGGGTGTGCTGGAATCCTTTGGATTAATGAATTCTGGAATCAGAACTGCTGCTCCTTCAGAGGTAAGTGCTGTCATCATGCCTTGGAGTACCTGGATTGTCCAAACCTTGTACAGATGGGAGGATTGGGATGAGCTGGAGGGGTGTCCTTAGGAAATCTGCTCGAATTCCATCCTTTTCTTCTCTCTGTGCAAACAAGAATGGCCTGTGCAAGCATTATCCTGCTAAAAACACAGCTCACATGGCAGGGGAAAGGCACAGAAAAGAGCAAAGCAAGGATTTGGTGTGGGAGTTCCCATTTGTCAGCACTGGGTTGTTACACGAGCCTGATCTCATGGACCTGAGCCAAAGCAGGTTTCGCTGGGGACTTTCTGCAGCCACAGGGTTAATCCTTAAAGCTGGTCCTGGCACAGGGTGGGGGCTCTGATTCCTGTGACTCAGATGAGGCTCGAGGCTTAGACAGCCTCGCTTCACCAAACAGAAACTGAATTTTTCCTTAAAATTAGGACTTGAGGGGGGAATGGTGAACCACAGTAGGTCACAGCTAACAAAGCAGCAATAAAGCAAACCACCTCCTGAAACAGCTGCTACACCAGCAGCTGTCTCAGCTGGGGCAGCTCTCTGAAACCTCTGTGCAACAGGCAAGAGCTTTTAATTGGCACTTCTAAATCCTGCTGCCCACCACAGCCATCCTGCAAGTCACCCTGCCTTGGGACACTGCTCCCTTTCTCCAGTGAGAGCAGAACAACGCCCTGGCCATGGAACTCTTGGGTTCCTGTTGCTGACATGACTTTTTAGGTATTAGAAAGTCGTTTTTCCCAGCCTTGTGACTGAAGAAGTTGAGATTCATCAGTTCTGCTTTTCAAGGTTGTTTATATTTTTTTATCTGTGACATTCCTTTTCTGACCTGCTGAGGTCTGTCCAGCAGGTTTGTGGCACACTGACTGCCCTTGGGGTGGTGTTGGCTTTTTATACTATAAACTACCTGTACTTTATTTACAATAATTTTCCAATACCTATCACCTATGTTAGACAGTGTGTCTCTACTCTAAACCAATCAAGAGTGTCACCATCCCAGCAGAAGATGGAGGACAAGGAGAAAGAGAAGAAGAAGAGGACAGGCCCAGATTCCTCCATCTCACCTCTTGAACCCCCATTCTAAAACCCAAAATTCTACTTTTTCACCCTGTGACAAATTCACTGTCATTCTACTCAAACTTCTTGTGGCTTGTAAATCTTCACACAAAGTTGATAATTGTTTCCATGAGTTAAAATCAAAGCACAGGTGTATTTGACTCTGTGCCAAGGTCTCTCAGCCCCTTCCCAGGGTCTCAAATCACCCAGGGCAGCCAGAGGAATGTCCTGGGTCCTGAAATGGACCTACAGCCACAGCCATATCCCCATGTATCCTGGACTTTTCCCACATTTCTGCTGGTTCAGCAGCAAGATTTTCACTCATTTTTCTGCAGGCAGTGGAGGCACTGATGGGGCTGGCACCAGTTTGGCTGTGAACACGTGGATGCAGGGCTGGGGGCTTTGACTCCTCCTGGCCTCATCTCCCAAGGGACAGGACAAGAGGAAACAGCCCCAAGGTGTGCCAGGGGAGGTTGGGATTGGATACAGGTGAAAAGTTCTTTGCTGAAAAGATTGTCAAGCCCAGGATTGTCCCCATCCCTGGAGGGATTTCAAAGCCACTTGGGGACATGGGTTTGTGGTGGCTTTGGCAGTGCTGGGGAATTGGATGATCTTAGATGGATTTTCCAACATAAATGATTCCATAATTCTCCACATTGTTGCTCTGAGTATATGGTATTCACTCCAAAATCTCAAGATATAGACTCTACACAAAGGATTAGTCTTTTCAAGAGAAACCTTGCATCCAGAGCAAGGTGGAGCCACAAAAAGTGGAGCCATTTTTGCTCCACCTTTGGAGGTCAAAATTTACAGCAAGATAATTTTCCTTTTCTCCTTCTGAAAGGTTCTGTAAAGCTTCCAGCTGATTTTCCAGTCCTCTGGCTCCTACAGCTGTGCCCCACAGTGCTCTTTATGTGGCTCAACAAACACCACCAGGCTGCTTCCTGAAGATCTGGAGTGGCTGCATCCCATCTGGATTCTGCTGGGAGCCTGCTCCACCTCTGCCTGGCTGATCCCAGCGTGAATTATCTGCAGCAGCAGCAGCTGCTCAGGCTTGCTGAGAAGAGCTTTACACAGAAATGAGGCAAAAGAAGGTTGGGATGCACAGGTCTTATCTCTGCACTTGGTTTTTCATAGGAAATATGGGGGGAAGCAGGGAGACAAGGCTGGGCTGATGGATGAAGCTGGGCAGAGGGCACAGAACTCCCATATTTTTATATTTTTATATTTTTGTTAATATAATATAATATAATATAATATAATATAATATAATATAATATAATATAATATAATATAATATAATATAATATAATATAATATAATATAATATAATATAATATATATAGTGTATATATAGTATTATATATATAATATATTATATATTATATAGTATAATATACTTATAATAGTATAATATTATATATAATATATAATGTATTCTATATTATACTATATTGTAAGTATATTATATACTATATAATATAAAATATAACATTATTAATATAGTAGTATTAATATTACTATATTGTTAATATAGTATATACTATATAGTTATGTACTATATATTCTATACTATTAATATATATTATATTATATAGTATATAAGATATAATATTAATAATATATAATATATATTATATACTATTAACATTACTATATTAATAATATATACTATATTAATATTATAGTATATATATTAATAATATATGCGATAATATATAGTATATAACTATATAGTATATACTATATAGCATATACTATATAGCTATATACTATATATTCTATACTATTAATATAATATAGTATATATTAAAAATATTTTATAAAGAATATTATATATTATATATTATATATTATATATTATATATTATATATTATATATTATATATTATATATTATATATCACATATCATATATTATATTTGCTTTACACACTTGAGGCAAACCAAGCCTGGTGAAACAGATTCTTCCTTGATAGCAACAGCCTCAAATAGGGTGGGGTAACACAGATGTGGAGAAAAGGGATAAGGGATAGGAGGGGAGGGAAGTGTCAGGGCTGGGAAATCAGAGGTGTGAAGCTCATGAGCTGTCCCCAGTGTCCCCTGCATGCACAGAGATGGGCACCCTGGGGCTGGGAGGGGAAATTCACAGATAATTTGGGGCTGCAAAGCATGCCAACAAGGTGATGCCTCTTGCAGAGGGGTCAGGAGGGGCTGCTCTGAAAGGGCAGCAGCTCATCCAGCCGAGCAGTTCTGTGTGGCCAGGAGGAGATGCCTGAACATCTGAGAGGTGGTGAAAACAATGAGCTCCTGGTGCAGTTTGGACTACCAGAGCTCACAGAGCCAGGGTGGGAGAGCAGCCCTGCCTGCAGCCAGTGTGTGCCCTCCTCTGAGAAGAGTGTGTCCCTCAGCACAAATACCCACCTGGTGATGTGTGTTCTGCTGGGTGATGAACTGAGGCAGCCCCCAGAAAGGCTCAGCTAGCAGAGGAGAAGCTGGAACGAGGGCAGGGAGAGCAGCACCTTGGTGTTTGGCTGTGAGAGCAGCTCAGCCACCACAAGTGAGCGCTCCCAGCTCCCAGCTGAGCCCTGGCAGGGCTGGCTGCCCTCCCTGCGTGTGCCCCATGGAGCAGCTTCCTCCTCAGTTATAAAACAACCCAGACTGACCCCTGCTCCTGTGTCCATCTCCCCAGGAACACAATCACCTGCCCTTCAGCCTCTGCCTTTCCTGACCCTCTGATTAATTTTTCTTCCTCCAGGCTGGTGTGGCAGCAAGGGCTCTCCCAGAGGAGCGGGAAAGCAGAGGGACTTCTCCAGGAGCTGCTCCCAACTTCTGTGCCCAACAAACCCCTGATGCTCTAAGTTTTGGATTGCATATTTCTCAGATTCTGCACTGCCTTAGTGTGTGAGTCTGAACTAAACTGTTAGCAAGTTCTCCTCACAGTTCAGTCAGACAAAACAATCCTTTTCCAACCCCAGAACCAAGGACACCATTGCAGCTTCCGCCCCAAAAAGTGCAAATAACAGAGAATTGAGGGGAGCAAACTGAGAGGATGGGACAGCATCACCTGAAGCTGGAACTGGACAATTAACCCCAATATGGAAATGGACCAAAAGTTATAAAAGTGTGAAAACTCGTGACTTGGAGTCCATCTTGGGTTGTACCATGGTTGGGCTCTTGTAGTGCCCAAGGTGAATCCTTTGAAGGCCTTTTAATAAATTTATTTTTTCCTTTATTCCTTTAACTCTTGTTCCAGGTAGCCCCTCCAGGCATCACCCTGCCATGCATGTGGCCAGGGAAGGGTTTCCTCCTCATCCAGGGGTGCTCAGCAGCATTTTGTGATGCCCTCAGAGAGCTGAGCCTCCCCTGGGATGGTTTAAGCAGGCAGATAAATGTTCTCAAGTTTAAGAGCAGGGAATTAATCACATCTCCCAAATCCATCTTGGTAAACAAGCTTAAGCTTTACCTGGGAAACCTGAAATGACAAATCCTGCTTTTCCATTTGGGAGCTCAGTTGTTTTCTTTCAGTTAAGCTTTATATGTCCTTAGAACACTTTTGGGGTTATTGTCTTTTTCTGGCCAGGCACTGAGAGGGGAACAAACTAAAAATTTGTGCAAAATCCTTTTTTTTTCTGGAGGCTGGAGGTGTGGGCTGCATCCCAAACCATGGCCATGGCCTTGCGGCCAGCTCTGTCCCCTCCGAAGGACATCAGGGAGATGGATGCTCAGGGAGATGGATGCTCAGGGATCCCTCAGAGCCTTCACCAAGGTCACGGCTTTACCTCATCGTCTTCATCCTGGAATAGAACCCCAATCCATGAACTTCTCTGACAAAACATTCTGCATTTGCTGTAAGGGACCAAGGGGCTGCAATCCATGAACCTTTGGGAAAAGTTTCACTGCAACAGGAGGTGTGGCAGGTTAGGAACCTGCTCAGGGCTGGTAAAATCACCCAAGGGGATGGGAAGAGACCCCAGGCTGTTCTCTCACTCTGCTCTCCCCATCTCCCAGAGCATTTAACCCCAGATCTGTGTCTGGGATGGAAGGCTGGGTTTCATGTTAGCAGCCTTTAATTGTGTGGGCTGTGTGCTGCTCCTCCAGGTGTTGGGTTACTGCCTGTGCTCTGAAAGCAGGGACATTTCCTCAAGGTCAGGGCTTGGTGTGCATTAATTTGGTCACCAAAGTAACACCTTCCTTCTCCTGGCAGCAGTGAGAAAGCCTGACCTGATGCTGCTCTCACATTTGGGGACTGTTGTTTGCTTTGTTTTTCTGACTAATGTCTTTCTTTGTCTTTTTTTTTTTTTTGTTTTGTTTTGTTTTGTTTTGTTTTTTTAATCATCTTTCTTGGGCTCTTTGAAACGTGCCAAGAGGATGATGAATTGCAGGAAGCATCCAAGGCTCCGGGGCGTGATTTGCGTGTTAATCAGTGCAATCAGCACCGCTGAATCCTGTTACACCTGGCCACCAAAGCAGGCAGCAGGGAAGGGATGGAAGGTGATAGCCATGGGGCTGGGGGGCTGCAGGAGCCCTGCAGGACAGGGATTCCCCAGGGGAAAGCTCAGTTTTACACCTTTTATCGTTTTACATCCATTTTACACCTGACTCATCGCTCCGGTCCCTCAGGGATTCTGCTTATGGCTGGCAAAACCTGACACTGAAGGGAGGTGACTTCAGGGAAAACGGTGCCCTAAAAGCATTTCATTATTTCTCTCCTGTCTGATGGGAAATGCTTTGGGACACTGAGCCAAATTTTACGACGCTCTCGCAGATTTTGTGGAGCCTTTGTTGCAGAAGAGCCACACTTCCAAAAGCAGCCCTCAGTGACCAACATTTTGGGTGTTAAATCACAGCTGCGTGGACCAGCAGATAATGCCAGGGTGGGCAACAGCTGTGAGTCAGCAGGAACTGAAATTTGGGGAAATCAGCCACCAAAGGATCACAGGATTGTTTGGGTTGGAAGGTGTAGGGTTGTGCTCCTTGTTGTTGGAGGGACAAAACTATCTTTTGTCTCCTCAGAAAGGAAATAAGCCCAGAAGTTTCTCTTCTTCATTAGGTGAAAAAGCCACCTCATAGGCCCGGGGGACTTCACCTCAAACTTAAGGATGGCTAATTGGACAGAAACCAAAAAGACCCACCTGATCAATTTAATAGAAAAAGAAGTGAACAAAGAAATAATCGCTTTTGTGACGTGTTTTACCAGGGGCAAGAACCTCCTGCACGTGACTCGATTTTTCTTTGCATATTATTTTGCCTTTTATTAAACCTTTTTGTTCCCAACACTGCAGCAGAAGCCATCCTGCTGATTTTTATGCCTCCAAAGGTAGCTGAGCTGTCTTGGGTGTGTTATAGGCTGCAGCAGTGGAAGGGACATTAAAGATCATCCCATTCCAAACCCTGCCATGGGCAGGGACACCTTCCACAATCCCAGGTTTTCCAAGCCCTGTCCAGCCTGGCCTTGGGCACTGCCAGGGATCCAGGGGCAGCCACAGCTGCTCTGGGCACCTGTGCCAGGGCTCCATCACCTTCAGAGTCAGGAATTCTTCCCATCCATCCTCTGGCACTGGGAGCCATTCCCTGGCTCCTGTCCCTCCATCCCTTGTCCCCAGTCCCTCTCCAGCTCTCCTGGAGCCCCTTCAGGCCCTGCCAGGGGCTCTGAGCTCTCCCTGGAGCCTTCTCCTCTCCAGGGCAGCGCCCCCAGCCTGGCTCAGCACCAAACAGGCAGGGCTGGCCCCAGGCAGGGGATTTTCCTGGAGCTGGACCCATCTGGGCTAAGGGCAGTGGTTTTCTGTGGAGGTTTTTTCCCCTCACAGGTTCAGTCCCTGCTCCAGATCTCAGTGCCCTCTGCAGCTCCTGGTGTGAGCACAAAGCCTCACAAAGCCAGGCCTCTTTGTGCTAAACTGGAACATCAGGTACAGAATCTGAGCACTCGAGAGCTGGGAAATGAAGAGGTAAGAACTCACTCATTTTAACTATTTCAACAGCCACTATTGAAACAGAGAAGAACTCGCTCATTTTAACTATTTCAATAGCCACTTACATGACATTTCTTGCTGAGGGTGAAAAAAAAGCGTTTTCCCTCTCTGCCTAATTCCAACTCATATATTTCTCTGAATTTTTGTTGGAGGTTTTAAAAATCTTTTTAATGTTTTGTAATTATTTTTTCCCATCTTACACAGATGAAGACTGGACTCCTGTCATTTAAACACCTGGATCAGAAAACTCGTCAGTGTGTTGCATCCAACGAGGAAAAAATTGGAGTTAGCCTTGTATAATGTGCAGCTTCATATCTGTGTTGCCATGGTAGGAGAAGATTCCAGGGATCCAGGGGCAGCCACAGCTGCTCTGGGCACCCTGTGCCCAGGGAACAATTCCTTCCAATATCCCATCTGACCCTGCCCTCTGCCAATTTAAAGCCATTCCCCTTGTCAAAAGTTCCCCTCTAACTCTTCTGGGGTCCCTTTATGCTCTGGAAGCTGCTTTAGCCCAGCTCTGGATTCACTCCTGGGTTTTTCCCCTCAGCTGAGAGGGGCGAAAACCTCAAGTTTCAAACACCAAAGATTGGGATCTCAGACAGGGGTTCTTGCCATGGGATGGAAGAAAGGAAGAATATTGTATTTGCAGGGTGCCCTGGCGAAGGAAGGAATGATGAATCTGACTCCATGTTCTCAGAAGGCTAATTTATTATTTTATGATCTATATTATATTAAAGAATACTAAACTAGACTATACTAAAGAATACAGAGAGGATACTTACAAAATGCTAAAAAGATAATAATGAAAATTGGTGACTCCTTCCAGAATCCCAACACAGCTTGGCCTCAACTGGCCAAAGAGTGAAAACAACTCACAGCAGAACCCAATGAAACAATCACCTGTGGGTAAACAATCTCCAAACACATTCCACATGAGCACAACACAGGAGAAGCAAATGAGATAAGAATTGTTTTCCTTTTTCTCTGAGGCTTCTCAACTTCCCAGGAGAAAAATCCTGGGAGAAGGGATTTTTCATAAAATGTGAATGTGACAGAAGAGAACAGGGCAGAGCTGGGAAAATAAATCAGAGCAGTGACCATTGGCTCCTGAGGCCAAGGTGGCTCTGACTCCAGCCCCAAAAACCCCAATTTTTGTCCCATCTGGCAGTGCAAGACCCCAGGACCAGCAGGAGCAGGAATTTAACTCCCCACCTCTCTCTTTCTCCAGGACATGGATGGTTTTTGCCTGAAGCCTCCCCCGGATATAAATGAGACTTAGCCAGGCTGGGGGTGGTTCCTTCTCCCAGGAACAAGTGACAGGACAAGAGGAAATCACCTCAAGTTGCACTAGGGGTGGTTTATTATGAGGATATTATGGCAAATTGAAATAAGAGTTGAAACCAAAAGTTGCTGCAGAGAGAAGGCCTTCCCTTCTTTTTTCTTTTTTTTTCTTTTTTTCTTTTTTTTTGTCTTTTTTGTCTTTTTTTTTTTTTTTCCTCATGCTTTAGCATTTTCTGCCACATTTCTGTGATTTCTTTCAGTAACATCTTGCCAGCTCATTGTTACAAATCAACTTTACAAAAATAGCAGCATTAACTTGCAGTGGCTGAAAAGCAGGGATTTCAATAAATGAAAACCAGAGGAAAAAATCCCAAACCTCAAACCCCTGCTCTAAACCTCAGTGGCTTTCTGTTTATTTGGTTTTTAAGAGTGGGAGATTCTTAGGGAAAAGCAGAATTTTCTAAAATACATTTTGCAAAGGTCTACAGACACATTTTGAAAATTAGGAAAATTAAGAAAAAATAAGAAAATTAAGAAAAATAAGAAAATAAAGAAAAATTCAGAAAATTAAGCAAAATTAAGAAAATTAAGTGTCTTATTTTATCAATCCCCACCTCAGGGCAGCAGCAATGGCCTCACAGTCCCTGTGCAGTGCAATGTAGCCAAATGAAGCTCCAGAAGCTTTTTCCTAAGAAGAACATTGGGGGGAAAAAAAATCAGCTCCAGCAGCTCTCAAAGGCATCTTTGTGTGGCAAAAATCTGCATTTTTAGGTCAACTTGGCTATGCAGAAGGAGGTGGTTTGTGTGTTAAGTAGGAGTAATGCCTGGTTTTTAAGCTCAGCCTGAATTTGTGGAAGTCCAGAACTGTGCTGGTTGGTTTGGGTGATGTTTGGGACAGAGGACAAGTGGCCACCAGTGAGGGACACCTGCTTGGACTTCAGTGTTTAATTAGAAATGTGTATCTGCAAGGAGTGATTGCAAAACTGCTCCTTTTTGTCCCTCTTTTTCTCACAGAACAGTGGTTATTTAATATTTTAATGGAGCAAAATGGATAATTTGGGGTGTTAAATCACACTGCATGGACCAGCAGTTAATGCCAGGGTGGGTGTCAGCTGTGAATCAGGAGGAACTGAAATTTGGGTGAAATCAGGGAAATTTGGGGCTGGATCAGGAACACAGCAGGGTTTGCTCTGCCCCATCCCTGAGGGGGAGCATCAGCTTTGATGGGAATGACCAAAAATATGGAGCAAAACATGGGAGAGGCTCTGGGCAGGTGGGGATCCCCCAGATTTACAGCTCCCCTGTAAATGACATCTCCTGTGGGGACACTGTGTACAGGTTCATGCCACAGAATCTCAGAATGGTTTGGGTTGGAAAGGACCTTAAAATCATCTTTAATTCCAATTCCACAGGCAGGGACACCTCCCACCAAACCAGGTTGCTCCAAGCCCCATCCAACCTGGCCAGAAAGGGAATTTAGGTGGAGAGAAAGGGGAAAAAAAAAATAAATTAACTGAGGCAAGATGGAAGGGGAAGAAAGCAAGATTTGGTTTGCCAGCAAGAAAAATGATTCCTCACATGTGGAATGATGAAATGAGGAATGATGAAAGGAAAAAAAACAATTCTCATCTCAATTGCTGCTCCTCTTGTTGTTCACAAGTGGGATGCACTGTGGAAGGTTCCTGAAGGGAATTGATAATTAGTTATTGGTAATTGGAATTGTTAATTGGATTCTGGTGTGCTTTGATTCACTGACCAATTTACTCCAGGTGTGTGGATGACAGTCATGAGATTCTGGGCAGTGGAGTTGAGTGCTTGGTAGATTCAGTGTAATATAGTATAGAATAATATAGTATAATAAAGTAATAGTATAGTAGAATAATATATAGTATAATAAAGTAAATATATTCTACTATAATAAAGTATAGTAGAATAATACATAGTATAATATAGTAATTAATTAGCCTTCTGATATCAGAGGAGTCAGATGCATCGTTTTCTCTTGCTTTTACAATGGGCTGGGTGCCAGGGCAGGACTGAGCCTTTCCGCGGGAATTCTCTGGCTGAGCTGTTCCCACAACGTGTCAGTAGGTGGCAAAAAGCTCCAACCCTTGTGCTAAGCAAGAAATAAATATTTTTTTTTTCCTGCCTCCTTCAAGAGCAGGAGGGATTGGTGGGCAGCCCTGTGGCATCAGCGGAGGGGGATTTTGCTCCCACTGGGACAGAGAACCTGCAGCATCCCTGCTGCCAGGGAGAGCCAGCTCAGATGCAGGAAGAGAGCAGGTAAAGAGGCTCAAATGCCTCCTTCCTCTAAATTCACCAGAGGACCCTTGTGCCATGGCTTGGCCTTTTTCAGGAATTATTTGAAGGATGCTGGGAGCTGTGGCTAAGGGCAAACAGCAGCTCTGGGGCTGTGCTGTGGCAGAGCAGTCTGAGGGTACCTGGTGAGGCACACAAGAACCTGCCGAGCTTGGTGTTTTTCCAAGCTGGTGATAAGGATTTAATCTTGGTGTACAGCCTGAAAAGGAGCCGCTCAAGTCGCTGCTCCCGGGGGTTTTTTTTCTGTGCAGCTTTGTGTAAGCAGATTGGAGCAATCCCAGCCTGTCACACACCTCCCAGGGCACACAAAGGGTTTAACAGGGATGCTGATGGACCCCAGTGGCTCAGATTTGGGGGTTTTCCCTGCTTTGGAATGCTGTGTGCACTGGGGAAGGGGATGTGATGTGATGCTGGAGACCCAGACATTCCTGAGCAGGTCAAATGCTCTGAGCACCAGGTGGGACTGAGCCCAGGGAGGTCAGAAAATCCCATTAATCCAGACTAGTCCATGAGATCCAGTTACAGTAGGGCTTTGTTCAGCTTTATTTACCTAACACCTCTCTTTGCTAAGTGTAATTAATTTTTCTTTTCTCAGGAACGGTTACAGAGGTGTTACAGCAACCCCGGCTCATTTTTAAATACAGAAGTGCAGTTCATTGACATTTCCTCTTATAAATTGTACATTTAATTGCTAATGATTTCACCAGGCTGGTGCTGACTTCAGGCTGAGCGTTATCATTTTGATTTCACGCTTCAGCAAAACCAGTTCAGCTAAACCTGAGCTGGAAGAACTTGGCTTGCTCTGGCCATGTTTGACAAAAACATCCTATAACCATTTCCCTGGGGAGACCCAATGCCCTTTGGGGCAGGAATCTGTCCTACATCTCCTGTAGGGGCTGTAGCACTTGCTGCTGTCCATCCCCACATCATTGACTGTGTAAAATCTCCATTCTTTGCTCTTTTGGTGAAAATTGATAATCTGAATTCTCTGAAGGTGCTGAATCTGGGCTGAGACTCCTCTAACCTGCAGGAAGGATCCAGCCTTGCCCTAAAGACTTGGGTAGTGTGGGATAGCCACAAAAACACATTTTTAGCCTGATGAGGGGCTCTGCTGGGCCCAGACTCTGGTTTTTGTGTGTATGTCACCGGGGTTGGAGCTGTGTGTGTCAGATGTGGTGAGGGACAGGCTGTGTCCTCCCCAGAGCTGCCTGGACTGGCTCAGCCTTCCGAGGATTCCAGCATTTGGAACTGGGAGCTGAATTCCTCTCCCTGAAGGCTCCATGGCTGAGTTTCAGAACACACATTGTGGGAGCTTGGTTGGGTTGTTTTTTTCCCCCCCATCTTCTGCAGTTTGTAGAAAAGTCTGTGTTTTACCTTTAGTCACAAAGGAAATGTTTTCATTTCTGGTGTCTGGAAGGATGTTGGAAAACATGAGCAGAGGATGAGATGCCACCTGCCTCTCTACAGGTTATGATGAATTAATACAATGAAGAACAGCACAGACAGACAGTTTTGAGCACCAGAAGTGTTTCAGAGACTCACAGAATGGTTTGGGTTGGAAGGGACCCTAAAGTTCCAATCCCTGCCATGGCCAGGGACACCTTTCACTATCCCAGGCTGCTCCAAGCCCCATGCAGCCTGGCCTTGAACCCTTCCAGGGATCCAGGGATTCTCTGTGCACCCTTTTTCTTCCCAAATCCCATCTCCCCCTGCCCTCTGCCATTGGGAAGCCATCCCCCCTGCAATGGGAGCAGCTTTGCTGATTTTACCCCTTCTGCAAGGGCAGGTTTTGCACGCTGCAGGTTGATCAATGAATGCTCGGAGAGTCTCTCTGCACAGGCTCTGATGTGGATGGAGTGGTCCACAGACACTTCTCCGTGGGCAGCACTCTTCCCCAAGGCTGGCAGCACCATTATTGGAGAACTAATCAGCTCTATCTGAGATAAATTGCATTTCCACCAATTATAGCTTAATTGTTGACAGATGGGAACACAGAAGGACGATGTGTCACATCATTAAGAGAACAGGTGTATAGACAAGTGCCAGATTAATTGTTCCAGCCCATTAAATCATTGACCTTTTCAGCACACCCTCAGCACTGAGCTCGAAGCTCTCAGGGTATTTCCAGCTCACACAGACTGACTGTGTTCATCAGCAAAGTTCTTGGGGCATTTTAAAACACACAGACTCCAGACATGGACTCATTAGCCATGAGCAGCTCTCCTTCTCATTAAAATGATTCCTCCTCTTCTTCCTTCCCCGTGCTGGGGTTTGTTTTTGTGTTTTTCTGGTGAGATCCCACATGGTGTGTGGGCTTTCTCCAAAGTGCAGTTTTCCCCAGGGAGCAGGCAGACATTCTGTAATGGGCCATACATTCAGGGATGTCAAAAGCAGGTGAAATCAGGACACAGCAGCTCAGTCCTGGGCAGCCTGGCTGTGGAGGCTCCAGCTTGATTTAGGGCTTTGTGATTTCCAGCTCCTGCTCTGCCTGGGATTTTCAATAAAGATAAATTCTGGTGAAAGTGAGTCAGCCATGGGTGTCTCACTCCCTTAAATAAGTGTAAAAATGTGTCTCCTGCTCTTTTCCTGGCTGTGGAAATCAGGAACCTGAGGGTGCAGTGCAGACACACCACAACAGCTTTGTGGGAGGGAGCAGAGTTGGGGACAGGGATGCAGGACCAGCCTCACCTGTCCTGGGTAACCCAGAACTGACTCAGATCTTGCTCTTCTGGCTTGAAAAATGGGAGGATCAGGTCTCCACCTGAAAGTGCTGTGATGATAATGATGTTTGTTGCACCTGGAGCCCCTGGCCTGCAGCAAGGAGCTGATCTGAGGATGCTTTGCCCCCTGGTTGTTCCAGAAAGAGCAGGTGGGAAGGGAGGGGGACAAGCAGGAGGCACCAGGAAGGGTTAATGCCTTTGGTCAGCAGCTACAAACAGAGGCAAAGCTGGTGCTGGCAGTCAGAGCTGGTGGGGAAATCTCTCCCTCTCTTGTGTTTCATCAGTCCCCTATGTGAAAAACGCCAATCACTTGTTTTTAGAATTTTAAAAGTGTAATAGTAATAAAATGGTTATTAAAAAAATAGTAATACAATTAGAGTAATAATAATTTGGACAAATTGAATTAGGACAATATGAGACAATAACAACAAAGAGTTACAGACAGTCTGGGTAACTTTTCTGGGCAAAATAAGCCCAAAAAAGGACACACGTTAACAGAGGATTAACCCTTAAAAGCAACAGCCTGCTGCATATTCATACACCTCATCCATGATGCATAAATTCCATTCAAACACAGGATTCTGTCTGGGCAGTGTCAGCTTCTTCCTCTGAATCCTGACAGTACCTTTGAGGCAGGAAGAAGTTCATTTCTTCTGATAATGGAGCAATAAATTCTCTTTCTCTGAAAGATTCAGGTGTCCTGTGGCTGCTGTCTCGCTGTGAGTCCTTTCTTTAAGAAAAATATCTTACATAGCATAGTTTCTATTTTAACATTTTTTATAACCTAAAACTATATTTAACACACTACTTAAGAGAATTAATACAGCATTACTTTCTAACACAACACATATAATATTCATTTTCATATTTGCAAAAAGCCAATAATAAAATACACATATTTCACACCTACTTACCCAGTTTGCCACGTTAAAGTAACTGTGATATTTAACTGAAATCTCCTTTTATATAAATCATGTAATAAAAAAATTCACCATAAACTTGGTGATCTTTATGGACCTCCAGGGACAACCAGATAGAATACAGGAGAATTGGGTGAAGTTCCCTCTCAGGTAACAAATTATTTCGTAAGGAAAATGAGATCATTTAATAAAAAAATTCAATTTACGTGAGATGGAAACTGTGAGAGTGTTTTTGATAGATCAGACACCTTCATATAATCATATTTTTGAAATGTGAGATTGGAACAGGGCAGCTTGTTAAAATCCCTGGGAGGTGCTGCAGCTTGATCAGCATCCCTGGGAGAATGTCTGCAGGAGAAGATGGAGATTTCTCCATTTCCATCAGTCACTCCCCAGCACTGAACCCTGAACAGGGAAAAAATGAACCAAAGCCAGATTTTTCAGATTTTATATAAATCTGGTGGCTAGCTCTGAAGCGAGTACATGTATTTCTGTGTGCAGGACCGGGAGAGACGAAATAATAAAAAACCAAAACCAACAAACAAACAAACAAAAAAAACCCACAAACTGAAAAAAAAATCAAACCAAAATCCACTAAAGTGAAAGAGGAATTTTAGAAATGTGAAAAAATGGAATTTAAAGACTTTCTAAATGAATCATTTTACCTTGCATTTTGAACTGGGGTTTGTGGTTTTGAAAAGGTTAACCCTAATTTAAACGGGAGGATTGAGTAACTCAGAGGCAAGAGAAACATTTAATTTCAGTTGAAATTTGATATTTGGAGTTAACCAGAACTTTCCCCAGCCCCCTCCTCCTCTCTCTGCCCCCATTTCACTGTTGTTCCATCCAAGGCTTTATTCCCCATTAATTTTGATTCAGCCGCACAACCCAGGGGGTTTTTGCTCACCCCACATCAGTGAGCTCCTCATTCCCAGATGTCCTTTCCACTGGCCCACACTCACAGAAATTCCACTCCCAACACTTACAGAGCTGGAATTAGAGGATATTTAAGGTCCCTTCCAACACAAACCATTCTGATTCTATAATAAAATGCTTTCAGAAGCCACAATTACACCCCTGGTTTAGAAATCAGGGGACAATGGTATAGAACAAGGATGGCATCTGGGACAGGTACAGAACTGCAATGTCCTCTTTAGCTCAAAATTGTAGTTTTTATCTAGAAATATCTGCCTTTCCCTGTCTTCCCCTCACTCCTCCAGTGTGACGGTGTTCACAGGGGTCTGAGGATGAGGGAAGAGACGAGAATCTGACTCCATGTTTCAGAAGGCTTGATTTATTATTTTATGATATATATTACATTAAAACTATACTAAAAGAATAGAAGAAAAGGATTTCCTCAGAAGGCTGGCTAAGAATAGAAAAAGAAGGAATAAGAACAAAGGTTTGTGGCTCAGACAGAGTCCGAGCCAGCTGACTGTGATTGGCCATTAATTAGAAACAACCACATGAGACCAATCCCAGATGCACCTGTTGCATTCCACAGCAGCAAATAAGCATTGTTTACATTTTGTTCCTGAGGCCTTCCAGCTTCTCAGGAAGAAAAATCCTAAGGAAAGGATTTTTCATAAAATGTGTCTGTGACACTCCACACTCACTGTCTCCAGCCCCATCCCCTCCATCTGGGGGGTTCCAGCCCTCCAGAGCTGGGGCTCATTTCTTTGGCACAGGCCACTAGAAATCCCTGTCAAAGAAGTCATCAAAGAGGGAAATTCTCTCTGTCTTGGTCCTCACGAGCGTGGGTTTGTGGTGAATCCTCTCTTCCCACTCCTCTGAGTCTGTGCTGGAGGAGTCCCAGAATAGATCCCTGGTCCGTGGCTCCCTGCAGAACCACAGGTCAACCTTCCCCCTCCTGCCTGCAGAGGGTTCAGCCCTGCAGAGTCCTGGGGGAGAGAAAAAAAAATAAAATATCATAAAATATCAAAAATAAAATATCAGCTGCAGAGCTTCTCAGTCAGCTGGACCTGAGCTGGGAATGGCTGTGGACAGCAGGTAAGGAAAATCCTGACACCAGACCCCATGTCTGGGGCCGGTGTAACACAACTCAGGATTATTTGGTGAAATTACAGTCTGGCAGTATGGCTTTATCCCCAAGGGGAACAGAGCTGAGGTGGAGAACCACAAGGGAATAGGAAGCCAGGTTTGTTCCCCTTCCTCCTGGTGGAAGTTCACCTTCAGGTGAGTTTTTCACTGATTAAAGCACTTCCAGCCTGGGTGAAACACTCTCAGCCTGTGCCAGAGGTTTTCACATGCAGGCAAAGCAGGACAGGGCTCATCCCTTGGACAGATCAGGATGAAGAGGAGGCTGAGATCCACTTCTGCAGGGACAGAGGGGAAAAAACCCTAAACCCAAAAAGTGATCAGCCTCAGTGAGTGCATTCCAATTTCCAATGCTTCGTCCTGCAAACTCAGCCTTTCCCCCCTGAACCTGCTTCTCATCCCTGCAGGAGATGGAGCAGTGGATGAATCTTCCACAGGGAAACTCCTCTGATGACATTTAGGTGGGCTGGCGAGTTTTACATCAGCTTGGAAAATTATTCCACTTACCAGGGTCGTCTTCAGGAAAGCGCTGATTGTGCCCAGCAGGGATGGGGTCCGGGCTGCCGGTGCTGTCACCTCTCTGGGGAGTGCCAAGGACATCCCTGGGGCTCAATTCCTTGATGTTTTGCTTATTGATTTTCGCCTCCCTGTGGAGATTCCTCTTCAGCTCCGCCTGGGTTTGCAAATGAGTTGTCAACACAAGCAGCAGAGGCGCGAATGTGTTTTAATGTGTTTTAATGTGCTTCAATGTGCTTTAATAGCTCGACGCGGCACAGCGTTAGGGGCTTGGCCCTGGAATTAATAATTGCACAGTCGAGTAGTTTAACCTAAGCAAATGGAATCTGCCAGAGTGGGTACATGACAGAACATGACTGGGACAGGGATTTTTTGGTTTCTCTGTGAGTCACGGCCAAATGAAGGCATAGCGTTGGAAAAATCACAGGTAATTGCTGATCACAGGGGCCTGGGGATGCTCCCCACCAATCCTCTGCCTAAAAATCAGGTAAAGCTTCATTTCCTCTTCCCAGCAACAGGTCTGAAGCCTCCTGGTCCGTGGGAGAGAGACCCCCATCCCCTCCCCTGACAGTGTTCACAGGGGTCTTATGTTGAAGGAAGAGACGAGGATCTGACTCCATGTTTCAGAAATTACATGATTTATTATTTTATGATATATATTACATTAAAACTTTACTAAAAGAATAGAAGAAAAGGTTTCATCAGAAGGCTGGCTAAGAACAGAAAGAAAAGAATGATAACAAAGGTTTGTGGCTCGGATCTCTGTCTGAGCCAGCTGACCGTGACTGGTCATTAATTCCAAACATCCAACATGAGACCAATCACAGATGCACCTGTTGCATTCCACAGCAGCAGATAACCATTGTTTACATTTTGTTCCTGAGGCCTCTCACCTTCTCAGGAGGAAAAAATCCTAAGGAAAGGATTTTTAATGAAAAGATGTCTGTGACACTCCCCAAATCCACCCTGGCATTACCTCTCGTCGCTTGCGGGTCAAGTCCAGCATCCGAAGCTTGTGCAAGTGCTGCCTCCTGCCAGGGAGGGGATTCAGGCCTTGCCCCTTCTTCTCCAGCACCTACGAGGTATTTAAAGATGCAAATAAATACACCTGCACTTTCTGAAAGAGAAAGGAAGAGCCAGCAGCTCACAAACCCCTCGGGCACTCCCAGATAAAGCCAGCCAGCATCTCCAGCTCGCAGGAATTCAGCACAGATTTCCACTGTGCTTGCAGTTCATCCCACAGCTCAGGGGCAGGAGGGGAAAAAAACTTCATTAAAATGATGAATTCGTGCTTCTGCCCCCCCAGGTGTTTCTGCCTGGAGTCGGTTCTCCAAGATAATCTCAGGATCCAAAGGGAAGAATGGCATTTGCATGTTTGGGGCTACAGGGGATGTTTGTGGCACACAGTGTTTGCAGCCTTTAAATCAGACTTATGGAATTGTTAAGGTTGGAAAAGATATCTAGGATCATGGAGTCCAGCTGTCCCCTCAGCACTGCCAAGGCCACCACTGACCCATGTCCCCAAGTGCCACATCCATGTGGCTTTGAAATCCCCCAGGGATGGTGACTCCACTACTGCCTTGGGCAGCCTGTTCTAATGTTTGACAGTGCTTTCAGTGAAGGAATTTTCCTTAAAATCCAATCTAAACCTCTCCTGGCACAAACTGAGGGCATTTCCTCTCATTCCTTGTTCCCCGGGAGGAGCCTGAGCCCCACCTGGCTCCAAATTCCTGACAGGGAGAGTGAGGAGGTCTCTCCCTTCTCCCCACCAACTGCAAGTGATGGGTGCTCAAATAACTCATTTAAAAACGTGCCTCTCGTACTTTCAGCCTCTAAAATATTAAATATCCTGGCTCAGCAGGTCCATCTCATCCAGGGAACTGTCATGCTGGAGATCAGGAAGCTTTCCCCTTATTTTGGATCCTCTCACCCACAGGGCAGCATTTCAGCTCGGTGTCCTGGGCTCAGCCAGGGCCAGGAGCACAGCCAGGGCTTAAACACCAACTTCTGCCCTTCAGGGTGCCCCAAGGGGGAGGGAAAGAGGAGCCTGCAGCCAGGAATGGCCTGGGGAAGGGCACAAACTCATGCACTTACCTTTGGCTTTGGGCTTGCAGCCACGGCTGGCCGACTCCAGGACTTCGCAGGAGCGATTGCTTGGGGAGGGATGGCAGGTTCAAGCCTCTGCAAGTCCAGGATTTATAATATTAACAGTGCTCATTCCACAGGATCATTAAACCGGATATGAAACTACCTTGACATTCCTCCAGCTCCAATTCTGGCCCAGCTGCCTGGGATACAGGAGGGAGTTTGGCATCTCAGGGAGATGAACATCATTTGGTCCTTCAGGAGTGGCAAAACTGGGGAAATCTTTGACATTTCAGCACAGGCAGCAAAGCCCCAGTTTGACAGTAATTCCATCCCTGCAGCTATTTCTCCTTGAGCCCCAAGAGCACCCAAAGCTCCATCCAAGACCAGAGTGAAGCCAAACCACAGCTCAGATTGCTTCATGGCAAAGCTGAGTGTGTATAATTTAATCATCTTAAAAATCCTATCAGGTCATCAAAGGGCAGATCCCAATTCGAGGAGACCTGGAGCACCATTCCTTCTGTCCAGCCTAAATAAGATCTCTTACTGGCCTAAATAAGACCTCTCTCTGCAGAGCTGTGCATGGGACAAAGTTCCTTTTCTGCTGGCTGGTGAAAACAAGCAGAGCCTTGCTCTAGGCTGCTCTGAGCATGGGTTTTTATCTCAAGGAACCTCCTTAAACCACGCCAGGCTCTGAGGTGGTGCTGGGTCATTCCATGGCTTGGTGTCCATGGAATCACCAGGCTGGAAAAGACCCCTCAGACCATCAAGCCCAACCATTGTCCCAGCACTGCCAGGTCCAGCACCAAACCTGTCCCCACAAGTGCCACATCCACAGGATTTTGGAACACTCCCAGGGGTGGTGATTCCACCTGGAGGTCCCTCCCAGGAGGGGAGCTCAGTACAGCTTAATAAAAATTAAAGGAGACATCCAAAGGACTTTGTAACACATGAATTATATTTTATTTGGGACACCATTAACTCCTTGATTATGAACAAGTGGCCAATAAATGGGGACATGTTGGAACCCTGGTCACGGAGAATTTTAGACTTTCTGTCCTGACAGGCACTGACCCCCAAAAGAACACTGCATTGACCTGAGGCCATAAGGAAGGCTTCCAAAATTAAATAACAAAACTAAGATAATGAGTATATAGTTTAAATAAAAGTGTATAATATTACATAGTAGAAAACTTAGAGTTTAAACCTTTAAAATATATTTTTAAAAATATTTTAAAATATATCTATATCTATTTTTAATTATTATTCATTTATATATTATATATATTTATATAAATATATAAATATGTATTAAAATAATATTTATACACTATTTAATAGTTCATATTAAACTTATTATTTTATTTATTATTAATAGATTATATTTACTATTCAATATTTCTATATTAAAATATATTATTAAAATATATATAATAAGATAAAAAAATTATAAAAAAACTAGTCCTTCTTCATAAGTTTAACTAATATTATACATTTAAATAAAAATGTCGACATTACAAATCACAAATAATTAGTTATTAGGTTAAAAATAAAAATAATTTAAGTGTAATTTCTTAGTTAAACAATTTATCCTTAAAAAACCTTATAAAAAAAGAGATACAACTCTATTTTTAAAATGTATTGAAATAAAATACTATAAAACTCACAATTTATAAAACTATAATAGAAATATAAACGAATAAACACCTCAATCCAAATAAAAAATGCCATCTCACACATTTAACCCCAATCCTAACAAAAAAAAAAAAGTTAAGACTCAACAGGGCCATGTCTGCACTGAATTGCTGCTGAATCCTGAGCTGTCATTTTGGATCTTTGTAAAAATCCAGGAGGAAAAATCAGTGTCATTTAAAGGGACAATTCCCCACTAATCCCCAGTGCCAAGTGTGGTATTTGCAGGGTCCCCAGGATGAGGTGAAGAGATGAGTCTGACTCCATGTTCTTAGAAAGCTTATATATTATATTATATTATATTATATTATATTATATTATATTATATTATATTATATTATATTATATTATATTATATTATATTATTATCATATCATATTATTGTAGAATACTATACCAAGCTATACTAAAGAAAGAGAAAGGATACAGACAGAAAGTTACCAAGAATGATAATGAAAACTCGTGACTGATGCCTCAGTCTGACACAGCTGGCTGTGATTGGTCATTAATTAAAAACAATTCACATGGAACCAATCAAACAATGACCAGTTGGTAAACAATCTCCAGACCACATTCCAAAGCAGCAAAACACAGGAGAAGCAATCAGATAATTATTGCTTTCTTTTTTCTCTGAGGCTCCTCAGCTTCCCACGAGAAGCAATCCTGGCGAAGGGATTTTTCAGAAAATACGACAATACACACCTCTTAGCATCAAAAAAACCCAAAAAGGCAAATATGAAGCTGGAAGGTGGCACTAGATGGCAGCATGTGCCACCACAAGCCGTGCTCCAGGCTGGCATCACCCCAGGAAGGCACCGAGGCCACCAGCACAGCACAGGGTGGATGGGGGCAGAAAACCTCCCACAGCCCCAGCCCATCACCCTGCCCTGCTGGGAAGGCCAAAAATTCCCCAAACTGGGTAAAACTCTGCATAAAACTCTGTCCCAGGCTGGAAAATTTTATGCCTTCTAAGGTAGCTGAGCTATCTTGGGTGTGAAATAGATCTCCAGGAGTTTATGAGACCTGGCTTGCGGAGACAAATATTTCAATTTGCCTTACCTGAGGCCTTCGAGGTGGGTGCTGCTTGATGATGCTGGTCCCATCCTGTCCCGGCAAGGTGTTCCAGGAGAGGGGCCCTTAAAGGTTGAAGAAATGGATGAAGTTACTTTTGGGTCATCAGGTGCACTCAGCCATATCTTTCTGCCCTGTTTTTTGGTTGGAGATCCCACTGAAGTCCCTGGCTGTGTATTCCAGTGACACACGGAATATTCTATTGGCTGCAGGAGTAAAGTGGGTGTGCTTGTGATTTCTAAATACCTCTACAGACACTCATGCTTTTAAATATCACCATCACCATCCTTGTGTCTCCTGTGCCTTTCCCAGCCCCTGGGATTTGGGTGGGCAAGGGATTCTGCTCATCCCATGCCCTGTAACCACCAGCTGTCGCAGACAACTTTTATAAAAAATCCTTTCCTTAGGATTTTTCCTCCTGAGAAGCTGGGAGGCCTCAGGAACAAAATGTAAACATTGATTATCTGCTGCTGTGGAATGCAACAGGTGCATCTGTGATTGGTCTCATGTGGTTGTTTCTCATTAATGGCCAATCACAGTCAGCTGGCTCAGAGAGAGTCCGAGACACAAACCTTTCTTATCATTCTTTCTTTTCTATTCTTAGCTAGCCTTCTGATGAAATCCTTTCTTCTATTCTTTTAGTATAGTTTAACTGTAATCTATATCATAAAATAATAAATCAAGCCTTCTGAAACATGGAGTCAGATTCTCATCTCTTCCCTCATCTGAAAACCGCTGTGAACACGGTCACAATCAGCTGGCCAGCAATCCCTGATCTCTGCTGCCTGCCCAGTTAAAGTCATGCCCAGGCAGAGTTTGGGTCTTTTCCTGCTGCTCAGCCCCTGATTGTTGTTATTTTTTGGTGGGACTGAGCAATAGCTCTGCTGATTTGCTGCCTGTGGCAGAGCTGGGCTGCAGCAGCAGGAATTAAAGGTCTGGGTGCCCTCCCAGAGCCTGAACTCAGCCCAAAAGAACGTGTCACACACCAGTGATCCCTGTTAGTTATTAGGGCAGAGCTTTCTCTGAGCCCTGGACAGGATCTGGGCTCGGGTCTGTTCTATGCTGGTGCTCTCAGCTGGACACCACTGCCCTTTTTGTTCTTTTCTTGCACAAATAAATACCTGCATGTGCAGGAAGTATTTCTTTCACACAACATTTTATCTGTTTATCCCACCTTTTCACCCCAACAGATGCATTCAAATGACATTTTACACATGGAGCTCATTGAGGTGTAGCTGAGCAGCTCCTGAGGAGGTGGCAAGTGAGGAGAGCTGGGGATAAAGTGCAGGAAGAGGATTAGCTGATGTCAAATTTAATCACATTTTTTGATGTCAAATTTAATCAAATTTTAGTCATATTTAACAAGAAAAGCAGTATTTTGGAGGTCAGTTTATGGGGGACTTCATTGAACCTCATGGAAAATCACCAGGCTGGGCTCTTGGGGAAGAGACAGAAGACAACCACAGAATCATGGAATGGTTTGGGTTGGAAGTTACTCTAAAGATCATTTTTTTTTCCCATTTTCCACTATCCCAGAGTCACTTTCCACTATCCCAGGTTGCTCCAAGCCCCATCCTTGGAACACTTGGGCACTTCCAGGGATCCAGGGGCAGCCACAGCTTCTCTGGGCACCCTGTGCCATTGGCCCACCACCCTCAGAGGGAGGAATTTCCTCCTCCTGTGAGGTGCTGGGATTTGGGAGATGGTGCCTCCTCCACCAGGTAAATGTTTTGCAGAGCTCTGGCAATGTTTAACCACGGAGTGAAGCTCTGGCTGCTCCACACATGCAGGAATGGGAGCCTGAGGGGAAAATTTCCAGCACAGGAGGCTCCTCTGGAGACAAACCTGCAGGGAGCACATGGTGGAATAGCAACTTGTTAGAGAAAAAGGGAATTTTTGCCTCTGTCTGCAGGCAGTGGGTGCCCAGGGAATTTCTGAGGGGAAAGGAAAGGGAAGGAGGTGGCCCATGGAGATGGGAGCAAGGACACAGCACTGGGAGGTGGCTGTGCCTTAGGAGAAGCTTGTCCAGGTGAAGGGCAGGGCTTTGAGGAAGTTGTTTCTCCCTTATGAGGTTTGATGGTTTGTGTTTGGGGTTGTTTCGAATTTTTCCCTCCCATGCCATCCACGCATGGGGCCTGCAGGACATTTGTCCTTGTGCTCTGCAGATACAGAGCTGGGGGCTGGCTGTCCCCAAATCACCAAACCCCAGCTCAAGGCATCCTTGTGGCTCCTGTTCTCCTGGTTTTCACCCCTGCACTTCAGCAGCAGCAGATCCTCCCCTCTGGGGGAATCTGGGTTTAAAATAAGCCAAGCTGAACCCTCATAAACCAAATAAAACCAGTTCTCTGGGAGGCTTTGCTTATTTAGACAGCAGCTCGAGTTAATACTTCACTCAAGTCCTCCTGAGCATACTCATCTTGTTTCTGAAAATGGATAGCAATGGAAGATTGCATTTATTAATTTTTTAATAAAATACACTTTTTTAAAACAAACATTTGTTAAATGCCCAGTGATAATTTCCCAGAACAGGAACATTTGGCTGTTCTTGCTCTCGTGGAGCACATAAAACCTGCTTTTCTACAGCAAGACCTGATTTGTATTCTCCCCCAAACCTCAGTTCTGGGAATGTCACTGCTATCACTCCAGAGGTTTATTTGCTCTCACTGCTTCCTGATGCCATCTGATGAACAATCCAGGAGGAGATACCCATCCTCTGGTGAAGCAGCAATGCTTAACCCTGCTTGGTGTGGGTCAGAAATTGATTTTTGGGAGTGGAGGAGCAGGGAGGGGGTGCTGGGGGGTGCAGATCCTCCTCCCTCTGCCTTGCCCTTCCTCACACACCCTGGTTTTCATGGATGTTTCTCCCCACACTGCCCTGAGAGCTGTGGGAAGCATTTGTCAGCATCCAGCTCCTTGTGGAGAGCTGCACCTCCTCTTCCAGAGGATGCAGAGCTCTGGGAAGGATTTGGGAGTGGATGGAGTTTGGAGGCTGCTTGTAGGGAAGCACAGCCAGGCTCTCTGCCTTCCTCTGCTCCTGAAAATTCATCATTGATTCCAGTGCTGAGCTTCACCTGGCCAGGATCTGACTGTGATCAGGGCAGAGCTGTGCCTGGCAGGGGCAGGTGGGCAGGGCAGGGCTGGGATGGGGTCACAGGGGGTGCCAGGGGGATGCTGAGCTGCTCCCAAGGGTGCCTGATGAGAGCAAGGAGCTGGGCTCTGCTGAGTGAGACACATTCCAAAACAGTGGAAGGGGAAAAATAAGTTTTCCCAAAGCTGAAACATCCAGCTGTGAAAAATGTGTATTTTATGATTGGCTTTTCACAAATATTAAAATGAATATTACATGTGTTGTGTTAGAATGCTATGTTGTGTTAATATTCTTAAGTAGTGTGTTAAATATAGTTTTAGGTTATAACATGAGGTTAAAACTATACTATATAGAAACTATACTATGTAGGATACTTTTTTCTAAAGAAAGGACTCGCACTGAGATAGCAGCCACAGGACACCTAAATCTTTCAGAGGAAGAGAATTTATTGCTCCATTATCAGAAAAAATGAACTTCTTCCTGCCTCACTCAGTCCAGAAGATGCCGTCAGGATTACGAGGAAGAAGCTGACACTGCCCAGACAGAATCCTGTGTTTGAATGGAATTTATGCATCATGGATGAGATGTATGAATATACAACAGGCTATTCCTTTTAAGGGTTAATCCTCTGTTAACATGGGTCTTTTTTCGGGCTTATTTTGCCCAGAAAAGGTACCCAGACTCTCCATAACTCTTTGTTTCTATTTTCTCAAATTGTCCTAATTCAAATTGTCCAAATGATTACTCTAATTATATTACTATTCTTACAACCATTTTATTATTATTAAACTTTTAACATTTTAAAATGTTAAAAGCGATTGGTGTTTTTCATGCTGGAAATGGCACAAATGGCACAAATGGCACAAAGCAGCTGAGGCAGCACAGCCCCCCCTGCACCCACCCCCAGTGCAGCCAGCACAGCCCCAGCCTCGGTGACCCCAGGTGACAACAACGTCCCAGCAGTGCCCCCTCACCTGCCGCGGCTCTCCCGTACCAGGTCTCCCTCAGAGGAGGCAGTTCCAGCTGGAATATTGGTTTTCCCCAGGCTGGGGCCTGGCCTGGCTCTGTGGGCAGCCCCTGCAGGGCACCCAGAGCGGGCACATCCCCCTGGGTGGGCACTGGGGCCACCCTGGTCACCCTGGAGGAGCTCAGGCCCATCCTGCAGAGCCAGGGCTCTGAGGGGAGCAGGAAAAGCCCTCAGGAACCATCCTCCCTCCTGAGCATGGAGAGGGATCTCTGTCAGCCAGCCAGGGCCCTGCCAGCTCCCACACATGTCCTTCCCACCTTGGTTAAACATTGACCCTTCCCAGCCATTCCTCTGCAGGGAGGACAGAGGGGGAAGCAGCTCAGGAGCCAGTGCCCAGCCCTGGAGAAACTTTGGGTTTTACCTACCAGTGATTTTCAGCCAGGGTCACCACCTCAACTTTGGTTTTTACCTACAAGAGATTTTCAACCAGGACCACCACCTCAGCTGGCCTGCAGGTATTTCTCCAAGCAGCTCTTGTGCTAAATCTTCAGGTTTTGGAAGGAAATTCAATCCCTGGAGCTCCAGGAGGGTTAAAATATCTCCCATCTAGCATGGGAGAAGCACCCTGGGAATAAAGCCTGGCCTGGGAATATAGCCTGGCCTGGGAATAAAGCCTGGCCTAGGAGTAAAGCCTGGCCTCGGTGTAAAGCTTGGCCCAGGAGTTTCCCCCTCCTTTGCTGCTGCCGCCTGAGGACACTGCTGGAAAAAAATGCAGCTTTAGGGCAAAGCTAACTGAGAATATTGGCATAAATGAGTCATTTTTGATAGTTCATAAAAGGATAGGATTGTAAAAGGGTTTGGGTTGGAAAGGATCTTAAAGATCTTCTGGTTCCACCCCCCTGCCATGGGCAGGGACACTTTCCACTAGACCAGGTTGCACCCAGGAGAAAATATTCATCCCTGGAAAATCCCAACCAGTTCATGTGTTCAGCCACAAAGCACCAACATCTCTCATGACTTTGCTTTTCCCAGGTCACATGGGCTATGAGGGAGCAGAGCAGCCTGGCCTGTATTATATTTTTTTCCCTTCTTCTTTTCAAGGCCCTGATTCCCCCCAGAGTTTTTCAATGCTCACTGTCTATTTTTCCTTTTTATTTTAATTACCTTCCTCCCCAGCTGAGAACAGGTTATTCCTATTAAGCAGCTTGGAAAATCATGAATTAAATGCAGGGATGGATGTGTGGGAGCAGTGGAAACCCACATGGATGATCAAGCCCATGGTGCTTTATCTGGTGTTTTACCCATGTGCTTTATCTGTTTTACCCAGCTGCTGCCAAAATCCTGCCAGGCTCCCCACGCTCCCCAGTCCCCTTTACTGCCCATGTTCTTTTCTCAGAGAGTTTTACTCTGAAAAGCAAAGAGCCCAAGAGCAGCAGCTGAAGGTTTGGGGTGAGGGGAGCTGCAGGAGGATGCCCTTGCTGCAGGTCACTGGGGCCAGCTGAGATCCTGGGCAGGGATGCTCATCCTGCTCTTGTACTTGAGGTTATTTAATGCAAAATGTTATTTTATTTTGTCTGTCTGTGAAGTTCAGTGAAATTCCTGAGTACTGTGCTGTAGAACCATGGGGCTGGAGGAGCTTTGGTCCCATACAGTGCCCTTAGGTACAGTCCCTGCCAGGAGAGCTGGAAGAATTTTATCCCTTTTTCCCATTTCATTTACTGCTTTATAGTCTCTCCCAAACTCAGCTGGAACTTGTAAGTGATGATGATTGCACCAGAATTGGATTTTTCAGCAAATTTATTGCAGTCAAAATGAAATCATTGGCTGCCAAGTGCTCGGATGCCCTTGCTTTTAGGAAGATACTGGGAAAAACTCAAGGGCAGGGCAGTGCCACGACTCAGGGCACAGTTTGTTACTCACCTTCACACAGGGCAAAGCTGAACCAAGGGAAACTGTGGCATTCACATTCTCTGAAAAAATTTTTTCTCCTGGGAAGCTGAGAAGCCTCAGAGAAAAAGAAAAACAATAATTATCTCATTTGCTTCTCCTGTGTTGTGCTCACACGTGGAATGTGTTTGGAGATTGTTCAGCCACAGGTGATTGTTCCATTGGGTTCTGCTGGGAGTTGTTTTGACTCAATGGCCAATCAGGGCCAAGCTGTGTTGGGACTCTGAAGAAAGTCACAAATTTTCATTATTATCTTTTCAGCGTTTTAGTAAGTATCCTTTTTCTGTATTCTTTAGTATAGTATAGTATTCTTTAATATAATATTATAAAAATAATTATAAAAATTAGTATATATTATAATTGATATTAATATTAATTATAAAATATTAATACATATCTCGTGATTAATATTAATATAGAAAATTAATGTTAGCTTTATATTAATATATTTTGTAATTATATTAATATGTACTATATATTATATTAATATATTAATATATTAATATAATATATTGATTGATATATTAATTAATATATTATATATTGTATATACTTTAATATTAGTATATTTTATATACTTTTATATATATTATAAAATAATAAATTAGCATTCTGAGAACATGGAGCCAGATTCATCATTCCTTCCAATGCAAATACAATGGGGAACCACTCAAACACCCAACTGCAGCAGGGGATCACCCCTGCCTTCAAGCTTTTCCTCAGAAATGAATTTTAAATCACAAAAAACCGCGGGCAAAGGAGGAGATGGAAAGTGGGAGGGGTGGATTTTTGCCAAAATAACACCTGGGCTTTTGTGCCAATCCCCAGTGGGTGAAGCAGGAACAAGCCCAGCAATGCAGGCTGGTGTTGATCCTGCTTGCAGCACGTTCAGGCAGTGAACAAATGGATCAGCAAAGAGAGGAAAACACCCCTGGATGGGACACAAACAGCTGTGGTGATAGAGCTTGCTGTTACACGTCTGAGGTCAAGGAACACAGCTCCTTCCTCCCTCTGCTGCTTTTGACATTGATCTTAGCTCAGCCCAAGCTGGGGACAAGGGTGGTGCTGATGACACTGCCCAGAGTGGGCAGGCACTGCTGGGGATGCTCCAGAATAGAAAAATAGAAGGATCAGGCTTAAAGGAAGTTGATAATCATAGTTTGTATCATTACCTTTCATGTTTGCATCAGGTTTTACAGCAGAGAAATAACAAATATTTTGTTTCGCATATTAGAGCACGTTCTTCACTGCCAGGATTCTTAGAGGAAGGAAATGCAAGAGCAGAAAAATGAACAATGACCATTGAGAGTGCTTTGCCAAACACCTTTGAACAAGCAAAACTGAGTCATGCATTTTTTCATCAAAAGCAATGACAGAAGCTTGCCCTGACTGTCAGCTTGGCAGGGAGGGATTACAAAGTGTGATGCATTCTCTCAATGATTGCCATGGAATGCCAAAGGTGTGACAAACACCCCAATCCATTAAAAATGTGGCTCCTTCTTTCCCTGTGTAGGCTGCAATATTGTTTTTATTTCTGGAGGCCCACCTAGTGAAGAAAATGCCTGCAAAAAGTGATGGCAAACGTGCTTGGCTCTTCCTCCTGTTTGCAAGGTGGCAAAACCTGCGCCTGAAAAGCTGTCTAGTGATACATGGATATTTCTGAATTTCCCAAAAGATGGATATTTTGTGATATCTATTTGCCATAATTGCAGGCTCTGCAGCTCCTGTGGATACAGGAGGCTGGACAAACGGACACGTTCTGTTCTCCTCCAATGATAAGGAGAATCTGATAACACAGCTGCTGGATCAAAAGTGGCATTTTCCTTGGGAGATGGTGCCACATAAATGGAGCCTCACATTGGTGGGGAGGGCAGAAGGGGCTGCCAGAGACACCCACGGCAGTGGAAGTGGGGAAGTCCAACCCCTTAATGGGGGTGATTATTGGTTTGCTGTTCCTCTGATGGATCACCAACAGCATCAGGCCAAAGATTCCCTGTTTGTTGTCTGATTTCTTGGGTTTGGTGGGGTTTTCTCCAGCTGAGAGGCTGAGCTGCACTCCAGAGAAAATCATCATGTCCATGCTGAATGAGGAATTTGAACTGGAGGCTGGGCAGAGGGAGAAGGAGGGGGTTTAAGGCACTGCTGAGGGGGATCAGCACCCCTGGAAACATCTGGGAAGGTGCCCAGAGAAGCTGTGGCTGCCTTGGATCCCTGGAAGTGTTCCAGGCCAGGTTGGATGGGGCTTGGAGCAACCTGGAATAGTGGAAGGTGTCCCTGCCCATGGCAGGGGTGTGGGACTAAAAGATTTTTACGAGCTATTCTGTTGGAGCCCTGGTTAGTGAGAATTTTAGACTTCCTCTGCTGACAGGCACTGACCCCCAAGAGAACACTGCATTGACCTGAGGCTGTGGAGGCTTCCAAAATGGAATGACAGAACTGGGATTGTGGGTGTGGAGTTTGAATGGAAGTGTGTGTGGTGGAAAACTTAAAGGTTTAGAATATAGTAATATATATAAAGCAAGATAGAGGTTTTAGGGTGGAGGCTGGTCCTTCTTCTTTACCTTCTTCTCCATGGGTTTGGGTGGTTTTGTGTAATTGCATAAAAAAGTCCCCATTGCTGGAGAGGGGTGGTTGGTTATTGGGTTAAAAGTAAAAATAATTTAGGTGTCATTTCTTAATTGGACAGTTTATCCTTCAAAGGCCTTGTAGAGAGAGAGATGGGGCTCCATTTTTAGTTTGTTAGAGTGAAGTGCTGTAGAACTCAGGGTCTGTGAGACTGTGACATAGATAGGAACTAACAAGCACCTGAGTCCCAACAAGAAATTCCATCTTGAGCATTTAATCCCAACCTTGGCAAAAAGAAGCAAAGAATTCACCCACCTGAATATTGCATCCTGAATCATTCTGAGAAGATCAAGCCAAAGCAGGGGTGCTCTGCTCAAGCCTTCCTTGCTGGGATCACTGTGTTTTTACCACCCTGTGCCCCTGGCCATGGAATGACTCAAGCAGGGGAAAGCTGACTCAAACCATGGGATTTCACAGGATTTTCCCTGCAGAATTCTCAATGATTTCCTTAAAGGATCCAGTCCTGGGCCTGAAGATGCTGCCATGAGGCTGCTTGCCAAAAAGTACTCATCAATACATGCTGAAAGTTTTGTTTTCCCCATGTGTTCAGTTTGGCAGGAGCCAAAATTTCAGTAAAACATATCCCCAAAGCTATCTAGCAATGGAAATGGATGTATCAGCTCCTAAACTGTGGGGAGAGGCCACGCTGCCATGTGCTGGGTGCTTTCAGCCCATCAGTATCTTTATAATTAACTTTTTTGCAATATTTTTTGTCTGTCTCCTCTCAAAAGCAGCAGACCTGGAGCTGTAAGAGGCTTGTGTGTGCGTGCAAACCTTACACCTCTCTCTGGGTTTAGGGCATAGGGGACACTTGGGTTGGTTTTTGCAGCCCTGATTCTGCAGCCATTTGATGAAAGAGCCCAAGTTTGTGTTTTTTTTTTTTTAAATACATACAAATATTTTTTCTTCTCTGCTGGCTGCAAGGAACAGTTTAGACATGAACATTTAAAGATTTTAAAAGCATGCAATAGAAGAGTCAAATAAATTATTATCTACATTATTTTTTTCCCCTGGCAGAAATATCATCAAAACCCACTCCAGTGTGTTTTGACCAACTACTCTCCAGCTGGTTTTATTCTTCCTTTAAAAAAATAAAGTTTGTCTGCCTATCAAGTGCTCTCAAATAAAGACAGTCCTGAGTGGTCAATCCCAGGAATGATGCAAACCAGCCTAAATTACACAGCAGCAGCCTAGGGAAGGGATTGAGAGGTTGGTTGGTTTCATTTGGCTTTTGAAAGACTTTTCCACAGTAGAGGTTAAGAAAAATGTTCATTTGTCCCAATGCTCTAGAAAATAGGAAATGGCATTTCCCAGGGATAGCAATGGCAATCCAGGGGGTTCCACCTCTCCTGAAATTCCTGCACTCAGATGGGAGTGCAGCTTTTCTGGGGAGAAAACAAGCTAAATAAAGCTATTTTTTGCTTTACTAAAGGCACTCAAATTCCAGCACCACTTTTAGAAATGTGGTTTTGGAAGGAGGCAAAGCTCAGCGTGGTCGGGGAGGAGAGGCCTCATGTTCTGCACACCATGGAATATTTATTCTGATAATAATTGGGAATATCAATGTGAACATCAGAAATAAATTCTCCAAAATGCCAGGAGAGGTTTGCAATGCTTTTCCAAAACTGCTACCTCGCTGAAAGGGCACTTCATTGAAAGCAAGTCAAGATGTTAAATGTTGAGATTTAGCTGGAAATATCCAAGATTTGTATCCTCCAAAATGGCTCTACCTCTGCCAGCAAAGAGAGATAAACGATGTAAACTTGATCCACATTTTAAACTCACCAGCTCAAAAAGACACAAACTCAAAGATCTGTTTATTACAAAAGATTTTATTGCAGTTATTTACACCCGTTCCTTGTTAAGTGTATAAATGTAAACATTTATTATAGATGTACTTCTCTTATCTTACAGTTCACCCCCTGCTCAGGTTAGATGACGTTTTTTGAAGCATACAGGTGGTGAGGAGAGTTAAGCTATATTCACAGAATATACATCTGCCTGCAGGGAGGCTCCTCCAGCCCTACGCCAGCGGGATGGACACTGTCCCGTTGGCTCTGCTCCTGCTCCTCGTGTGCACGCTGGATTCCGTGATGTCCTCGGAGTGATCCTCGCTCTTCTTCTCCTTCAGGCTGTTGATGAACCTCAGGGTGATCTCGTCCCACTCCTCGGGCAGCAGCATGAGCAGGAAGCCCATGCAGATGATGATGGTGGCCCCCAGCCGCACCACGCTGAAGATCATTTTGTGCTTCAACAGGTCCACGGCTGGCAGGAGAGGAAAGAACGGAATCAGAACAGCAGCAGGGTGGGGGATGGCACCAGGAGCAGCCTGGAACGTCCCTGTGACCCTTTGTCACACTGTGGGGGTGACACTGGCCGTGGGGCTCTCAGATCTCCCTGAGTTTTGATCTGACAGGGCAGTGCTGGAGGTGCCACAGCTCCTCTGTCCTCACCCCCTTGTGCAGGCTCTGAGGAAGCCTGGAGGGGCTGGATTAAACCTCAGGAGTTCCATGGTGAAGGGGGCTCAGCCTGGAGAAAAGGAGGCTCAGGGGGGACCTTCTGCAAGAAGAGGGTGCAGCCAGGTGCTGTGGCATTCACATTCTCTGGGAAAAAAATCCCTTCACGCGGGATTTTTCTCCTGGGAAGCTGAGAAGCCTCATAGAAAAAAAAAAAAAGAAAACAATAATTATCTCATTTGCTTCTCCTGTGTTGTGTTCACATGTGGAATGTGTTTGGAGATTGTTCACCCACAGGTGATTGTTTCATTGGGTTCTGCTGTGAGTTGTTTTGACTCATTGGCCAGTTAGGGCCAAGCTGTGTCAGGACTCTGAAGAGAGTCACAAATTTTCATTATTATCTTTTTAGAATTCTGTAAGTATCCTTTCTGTATTCTTTAGTATAGTTTAGTTTAGTATTCTTTAATATAATATAGTATCCTAAAATAATAAATGAGCCTTCTAAGAACATGAAGTCAGATTCACCATTCCTTCCTTCATTTGGGGGGAACCCAAACACAATAAGGTGGGGCTCAGGCTCTGCTCCCAGGGAACAAGGGACAGGAGAAAGGGAAAAGACCCCAAGTTGGGACAGACTGGATATTCAGAAAAAAATTCTTCTTTGAAAGATTGGTAAGGCACAGGCTGCCCAGGGCAGTGGTGCAGTCACCTTCCCTCAAAGCGTCCAAAAAATGAGTGGACATGGAACTTCATGGTTTAGTGAGCACAGGGATGTTTGGTTGAGGGTTGGACTTGATCACCTTGGAGGTCTTTTCCAGCCTTAATGACCCTGTGATTCTGTGATTTCTGAGACAGAAGGAACTTTACGGTAACTCTTTATCCACAAGAGGCTGCATCAGCAGAGAGCTCCCTCAGGCTGCAGGAACCAGGGATGGGGAGAGAGCAGCCATGGGCCAGAGAGCTCCAGGTGCCTCCAGGCCCATCCTCCCAGCTCCACAGCAGCCCCCAGAGCCCACCTGAGCCTCAGGCAGCCTCCCACAGGCATGGCTTTACATCTGCATTCCCCAAAACCAGATTTTTTCTGTGCTCAAACCCCTAAGGGTGATGAGGCTGAGACTGAAGAGCAGAGAGCTGTTCAAGAGCAGAGATTTTTTAAGACAGGACTCTGTCTTAAATTTCTAACCAACAAATTATTTAAGCAATAAACTGATTTCTGAGCTCCCCTGGGCTCATTCTGGCAGCAGCAGCTGTGGCACTGGTACCTGCATTTCCAGGGACACTGAGCACGGTGCCGATGGAGATCAGGATGGGGTAGGTCAGCACCACCCCAACGTTAACCAGGATGTTGAAAGCTAGGGAAAAACAGAGAAAATAACCCATGAAAATGGGGAAAACACCAGAGTGAGACGTTTATCCTCCCCCTAGACACTAAAGGTACAATATGTGATATTAAGTACCCATACCACAATGAGGGAGTTATTACAAAGTGATTGATTTTGTTTTTCTCTATATGAGCGTGAAATTAGAGGAAATTCTTCACAAGGGAAAGGGGAGGGTTGAATGGCCTTTCACAAACCATAATATTGAGGTTATCATATTCCATGGCTTTGCACAGGCTTTAATCAGGTACAAAAAACCTGGTCTTTTGTTGTTTTGGGGTTTTTTTTTGTTACATGACAGCACTCCCAGAGAGCTCCAATGTCATTGAAAGATTAAAAAAAAACCCTTAAAGTTTGCTTAAGTTTAACTTTTCCTTGAAAGATTAAAAACAAACTTAAGTTGTTGATCATCCACCACCCAGTCCTACTGCTGAGTCCCCTGCATGAGGTTGGGTTTCTACACTTGGGTGATAAATTATCCCTAATTTTGGTCCCCCAGGAGCTCACAGGGCAGCTGCAGCTGTGGCTGGAGCAGCTCAAGGAGCTCCCAGCAGCTCAGCCTGGCCACAGCTCAGGATGGGATTGGCAATGACATTTTCTTTGCTTCCATTTAATAAACACTAGTGAGACAAAAACCTCTTCAATTATGGAATAAAAGAGACTTTACCAAAGGAAAGGATGTTGTTATGTGTGGAAATTAAAATCCCCCTGGGCTGAATCTAATAGATATTTTGCTGGCAATTCTGGCTCAGAAAGAGGGAGCCTTATGTGAGCTCTGCCCAGGGCCTGCAGCACCCCCAGAAAGGTGTCCCAGCACAAACATCCCCCAGGAGCTAACTGGGAACATGCAGCCCCTTGAAATGGGATTTAAAGCAGTCAAGCTGTGCCAGAGACAGAGGCATTGGTGTGGAACTACCACACCAATGAAAAAATGGGCAATTAGTAGTGCTGCTTCATGTTTACTCCCTGCTATTACTGTTAATTATTAATTATTATTAATTATAACTATGCTTACCTATCAATTATTAACTGTATCTCAATTAATAGTAATGTTTCATGAAGTTTAATGAAAAATATGAATCATTTCTAAGGAGCAGCAGTTTGCATTGGGACCAGGATTAATCTGTGAGAGAGCTCAGCTGCTTAAGGGGACAGGGGGGAAATTGTTTGTGCCTGAGGCCAATTTTATAAAGGGTTGGAGGGGTAAAATAAATAAATAAATAGTTTTATCATTTACCTAGTAAAATAAATAAACAAATAAATTTTTTTTCTCACTTACCTAACCAGAGGCCAGCCACTCCACACAGGTAACCCCATGGCACAGCAGAGAAGGGGTACCAGTACTCCACTTTTGTGAAGTAGAGGATGATGGGGGTGATGGAGATGAAGATGAAGTTGAAGAAGCCCAGGGTGGACACGAAGTGAGCTGCCTCCCCAAAGTTTGCACTCCCAAGAAACATTTTGAACAAAACCTGCAGAGGAGAGGAGAGAGGAGGGGTTTAGATTCCATGGCTATCATGGAAGCACTCCATTCCCTTGGGGAGAGTGCAGCAAAGGCCAACTTGCCACAGCCCAGTCCTTTTCCTACACAGGAGTCTTGCAAGGGGATCTTTGGTGGGATTTCTGCCCTTTCCTGGGCTTTAGCTCCATCTCTTTACCATGGGGATGGCTGAGTCTGTATAACAAAGCTTTACACAAGATGCCACGAGGAGCATGTGTAGAAGAAACCAGGAAAATCCAAGAATAAACCAAGAATTCAAGAACACTCCATTCATACAGTAAGTGTAGAGGATTTGGGCTGAGTGTGGCAATGCTGGGGTTTGGGAGGAGGCTCCAGTGACTTCCATAGCATGACCCTGCTGTGAGAGGAAAACCAGCCAGGAAGGGCTCACTCTGTGAGAACCTGTCCTCTATGAGCCTCAATTCATGGACTTTGAGTGACTTCTGAAAGGCTACAACAAATTTATGAGATAAGTCTAAAGCTGCAAGGGTTTCCACCACAACCCACTCCAGACTTTACACACGCAGGTGGAAACAAACCCAGCCACTCTCAGCCCAAACTGTTCCTGAGACAGAATCCTTGCCTTTCCCAGCCCTCACCCTCCAGAGCAGCCACTTCTTGCAAGCAGAAGGGTCTCTAAAGAACTGCCTGTGCCAGGCTCACACCAGGGCTCTGAGCCCAGCCTGTGCCAGGGGGCTGCAGGGCAGACCTGGGATGAGTTGGGTTGGAAGGGAACTTACAAGATCATCCAGTTCCAACCCCCTGCCATGGCAGGGACACCTTCCACCAGCCCAGGTTGCTCCAAGCCTCTCCAACCTGGCACTGAACACCTTCAAGGATGGGGAAGAAACCTCTCTCCAAGGCCGAAGTCAACATTTTCAGGGGAGAAAATGTCCCCCTGGCTCTCCTCCCTGCTGCACATGGAAAGCCCCTTTGAAAAGTGTTGATAAACTCTTGTTATCATGATTTAAAAATGATCTTAAACTCCTCCTGGCGTGGCAGTGGAGATTTCATTAAAGGCTCATCAAGAAAAGCCATTCTGAGTAATTGGCAGATGACAACTAAATACCCTCACGGGCAGATTTCCTGACATTGTCACAACGTGAGTGACGCAGGAGTGAGGAACACAACAAAACATTTATTTTACAGCCACTCTCTTTGTATTTGTGTCTTTTTAATGTGAATGAATTTAGCAGTGCCAACAAACAGTTGTGCCCTACCTTATACAGTGCAGATGTGGAGGCTGATCCCACGGCGTAGGCCACCCCGATAATTGAATCACCCTGGAAACCATCTGCATATGCCATCATCACAATTCCTGTGATTGCCATTATTGCTGCCACTATCTGCACAGACAAAGCAAAGCAGTGTGAAGCTGAGATCACCACTGGGAGGGGCTTCTCAAGAACGTCACTACCCACTTGCTCTGACCTGGAGCTTTCTTGTTTTCCCTCAAATAGGAAAGATCGTGGGAGGGATGTAAAGCAAAATAAAAGTCTGTGCACTGACAGGGATGTGGATCTACAGCAGTGGGGCCTGCTGACAGAACATCCATCATTATGGATTTTGTCAGCTAAACATCCAGCTTGGAGAGGCAACTGCAAGATCAAGGAATTTTAAGGCATCACGCTCTACTGTACAACAAAAGAAATATTTATCAAAGCCACCAATTTGACTTGAAATGCAAATAATAGATGGCCAAACAGCCTGGAAATTAGTCCAGGGGAACGAGCCCTGTATTTTGGAATACCAGGATACCACAGGGAGCTCCTACAGCTGTTTTGGGTGTGCCCTGACAGGTTTTTTTGGACAGATACGACCAAATTTCTTCATGAAGCCTTACATCTGTGCTTAGGTTTTTGGCCTCATTTGAAAATCCCAGAGAGAGCATTTAAGGAGCTTCAAAGAAAAAGAACAGGAATCATTAACTGCACCACATCTGAAATCCTGGGTCTTGACTCCAAGAACCTTAAGGAAGTGGAAGGGAGCCCAAAGTGTTTTATTCTTTAAAAAACTCTCTGTCTCCACCTGACTGCCCTCAGCAGCTAAATGTGGGGTGTGAACTTCAAAGGCACTGAATACCCAACTTGCACTGAGTGTTTCCTGAGCCAGTGCACATCTCCTGAGCCAACACAATGTGATATGGGCACTCTGCCTCTTGACAACCTCACTGAACTTCATCTAAGAAATATTCAGTCCTGGATTTAAAAATAAGCTTCGGCCCACAGACTTCAAAGACTTCATCTTGATCCAAACATGTGCCCTCCTGTAAAACAGCATTTCAGAGCTCACAGTTTTGCCAAGAGTCCCAGAAAACCACTGACACTCAACCCAGGCAGATGTGAGCCAGACTGAGGCAACAAAAAAGCACCAAAAATCCCACAAGATAACTTCAGCAGAGCCAGACAGCAGAGCAAACCATGTTTCAAGGGACACACAGGACAGGGACACACAACTGACTCAGGTGCAGCTGTTCCCACACAGGGGACAATGGGGAACCCAGAATCACCTGCTAGGGCAGGGCCAGTCTCAGAGACTCCAGGTAAAAATGTCAGTGCTCCTAAATCCTATAGGCATCCAGCATCTTCCCAGGAAAACTCATCTCCTGGGTGCAGCTGTGAGTCCTTCCCCCTCACCATCAGCCCTATTTCACCAGTCCTTGAGGCACACAGGTGTCCCCTCACATGGCAGTGGCTGTGCCAAAGGCACAAACCCCACTGCAAGTCTATGTACCACCTTGCTTCCATGTAAAACATCCCAACTCCAGGACACAGGTGAGCAAAACCTGAGGGTACCACTGATACTCCAAATTCACCATGACATGGAGCTGAAATCCTGATCCCCCAGTGCTGTGGTGCCTTAGGCTGGAAATGGGGGTATTCTACTGCCATCTGTTCTCTGCTGTTCATGGGGCAGTTTTTACTTTATCTCTTCCCTCCAGATCTCTTCTGTTAATGGGCTATCAATTATTAATTCTCTTCTGTCCATGGCCACTGAGTGTCCCTGCAGGGCTGATCCAATCCCAGCATCCCATGGGGAGATGCTCCGCCCAGGGGAGGAGCCAAGCATTCCTGCCTGGATCCAATCTGAGGGTTGGGACACCCCAGCAGCCTTTGCCCCCTGCATTGCCAGAGGAGCAGCTTTCTGCTGCCCTGCATTGCCAGAGGAGCCCAGGCCCATCTGCAGCAGCCCTGGAGCTGCAGAGGAAAACTCCCCCCTTGTGCAGGATCCCTGCTGCAGCAGAGCCACAGCTGGCACTGCAGGAGGGCTGAGCCCCCATGGCATGGGGCTGGGACACCCCCTGACACACAGGGGGCAGGGCATGGTCTGACTATGGCAGTAGTTTTTTGGGGTTTTTGTACAATTAGATTTGGGAGGGTTTTTTTGGTGTTTTTTATTTTTTTTTTTAGTTTTCCTAGTAAAGAACTGTTATTCCTATTCCCATACCTTTGCCTGAAAGCCTTTTAATTTCAAAATCATAATAATTTGGAGGGAAGGAGGTTTACATTTTCCATTTCAAGGGAGGCTCCTGCCTTCCTTAGCAGACACCTGTCTGTTCAAACCAAGACCCATGGGCTGGAGTCCCCCCAGTCTCTCAGTGGTGTGATGAAGTCTGGGAGGGTTTTAGCAAGAGAGAGGGGACCAGGAGGTTTCCCCCTTTTCCTCCCCAGGATAACACATTCCAGCAGTGGGGCCATCCTGGGAGACATCATAGATATCCCAGCCTCAAAGCAATGCCCAGGGACAGCCAGGGGTCAGGGGACAGTCCCAGCCTCTCCTCTGGGACTGCAGAACCCCCCTGCCCTGCCTGGCTGCCCTTCACATCCTGCCCTGCACAGAAATTCAGGATTTCAGCTGCCAGCTGGAGGATTTCCAGCAATGTGTCAGCCTCAGAAGGCAGAACAGCAGAGTCCAATGTGGTGATGCCCTCCTTCCAAGGGCAAGGATGCAGATTTAACTTTTGATGCCCTCACTGCTCAGCCCTTTCCTTGCGTCAGTGAAAATGAGTACATTCATCATCCCCTTTATTCCTACCATGAAAAACTCACTCCCAGTCTGTCGAAACCGAATTTAGAGAGCCAGATCCCTAATTTAATCAATTATTTATAAAGCCAAGCACTTTTTCCCCCCATGAAACAACTAAAATGATGGACACATGTGGAGCATCAACACCTCCTGAGACTGAAAACAGCAAAAACATTATTTAAATTTCAGGCTCCTCCTGCATGTTCCATTCCAGGGCATCAGCACAGCTGACCTGTGCCTGCCTCGGGTGCTGGCTTTAGAAACCTGAGCTCACATCTGCAGGCAGCTCTGCAAGGTCACAGGGAAGCAAAGGTGGCTGTCAGCTCATTAAACGAGGCTTTTAATTAATGGAAGAGTGTAGTAACTTTCTTCTGGAGCCTCCTAGGTAAGGAATGAAATTAGCCTGCCTCGTTTTTTTCCTTTTTTCCCTGAAAGGGAGCAAGGCGAACCAACAGTTTATCAGAAACATTTTTTTTTCCTATGTGGAGCACAGCAGAAAATGAGGGGTAAAGAATCACAGAATGGTTTGGGTTGGAAGAGAACTTGAAAGATCATACAGTTCCAACACCCTGCCATGGCAGGGACACCTTCCACTAGGTCAGATTGCTCCAAGCCCCTCCAACCTGGCATGGAACACCTTTAAGCATGGGGAAGAAACTCCTCCAGGCTGAAGTCAACATTTTCGGGGGAGAAAAATGTCCCCAAACTACTCTGCACCTACTTAAAACACACTGAGTCAACTCCACACTGAAGCCCAACCAAGGGCTTAAACATGCAAACATATAAGCATGTGTCTAAATCTAAGCAGCAAAAGCCAGCAGAACTACTTAAATATGTAAAGTTTTTAAAATATTTGTGCTTGCTTTGAGCCAAAGCTGTCTGGACTTCCCAAAGTGTAACATGGATGTGTTATTAATTTGAGAGAGAGAAGTTCAGCAGTGTCCAAGCAAAGGCCAGGGTGCAGGCAGGGATGGTTTTGTGTGTCCTTGCCCAGGGCAGGAGGTACTTCAAGGTACCTGAGCTCTACCTGCACTGCTTTTATAGGTAAATAGAACCAGAGAATTGTTAAGGGTGGAAAAGACCTCACTGAGTCCAACCCTCCACCTAACACTGCCAGATCCACCTGAAACTATATCCCAAAGCATCACGTCTACACATTTCCTGAACACCTCCAGGAATGGTGACTCCACCACTTTCCTGGGCAGCCTGTTCACCACCTGACCATCCTTTCTGTGAAGAAATCTCTCCTGATACCCAACCCAAACCTCCCCTGGTGCTTTTCTCTCTCGGGTGGGTGCTACAGCTTCACCACGGATGGCACGAGGCTCTCCCTGCAGAGCACACAACTCTGGTGCCTCCAACACAGACACAGCAGCTGAAACTTTGTGAGCAGCCTTTTGCAGACAGGGAGCTGGGAATTCACTGCAGAGCCACTGCTGTCCCAAGCACTTGGAACACAAACCCTGTGAGGAAGCCCTGAGGGAGCTGGGGGTGCTCAGCCTGGAGAAAAGGAGACTCAGGGCTGCCCCCATCACTCTGCACAGCCCCTGAAAGGTGCCTGTGCTCAGCTGGGGCTGGGCTCTGTCTGCAGCAGCACTGACACAGCCAGAGCACACAGCCTCCAGCTGCACCAGGGGAAATACAGGTTGGATAGCAGGGAAAAGTGTTTTACAGAAAGGGTGAGAAAGTTCTGGAATGGCTGCCCAGGGAGGTGGTGCAGTCCCCATCCCTGGGTGTGTTTAACAAAGCCTGGATGTGGCACTGGGTGCTGGGGGTGAGTTGAGGTGTTGGGGTTGGGTTGGACTTGATGATCTTGAAGGTCTCTTCCAACCCAGTGATTCTGTGAATTCTGTGAATTTTGTGAATTCTGTGAACTCTGAATCCTCACCTCGATGCCACCCAGATGTGCCTGACAGCTTTGGAGCTCTGGAAGAGCTGGTGGGAGCTGAGCTCCTTGGTGCAGAGTTTTTCCCACAAAAACATGGCTCAGGGTATAGGATTAGACCTTCATTTCTTTTCATGTTCTCACTGCCCAAATAACCCAATTCCTGAGGCATCCAGGCATAAAAATCTGGGTCTGTGCTGCTCTGCTGTACTTTAGCTCTCCAACACTCTCCTGCGTGGTTATTAACATAATTAAGTGTTATTCTGTCAGGAGAGCTGCTGGAAAACACTGTGAATTACCTCTCCAGCAATGGGCATCCAGTGAGGCTCTGCCAGCGAGCAGCACAATCCAGTTTATGTGCAGGTTTTGCTGCTCACTTTTTCCCTCCAGGTTTTTTCTGTGTGAACCCCATGGTGTTTACAGAATTCATACTAATGCATATTCATGGAAACCTTTTTTTAGTCAGTGGAAAATAAATAATAACTGAAAACAGCTTTTATTTCTAGGTTTCTTAAGCAGAGCAGGCTAGGAGAACACAAGAGCTATGCTTGCTCTGCCAGAAAGATGCTGCTTTGAGATGAAAATTATCTTAAAGGGTACAACATGTTCAATTTTTTCAGATGATCAAGGGGTGGAGGGGGGTAGTTATTGTTCCTGTTATTTCTGTAGACAACTGAGGGTTTTATACCCTGTTTATTCTTTGAGTCAGTCAGTGGGCTGAGGGAGGGTCACATTCACCTGATCTTTCTGTATTTTCAGCTGTGTAGGAAATAGATATCCAGGTGTCTGGCTTTACCTTCAAGCACTGGCTCACCTGCTCAGCCTGGTAAGCACAGTGCCCTGCTCAGTGTCCTGCTGGCTGCTCCAAAAGCCAGATGAGATACCTGTACATCAGGATGTCTTCTGCTTTCATTTCTGTACCCTTCTATCCCACTACTAATCAAAAAAAAAAAAAAGAAAAAAAAAAAGAAAAAGCTGCTCTGCTCGTTTTCAAAAACCGAACTGACTTGGATGAGTGTCCTGATCCAACACACTTTCCATGGAACTTAAATCCAGCTGCTGCTGGTCCCTTCTGGTCTCAGCCACCACACCTGGCCCCAACCAGTGCCTAATGAAATTCAAGGTTTTCAGTAGTTAAGAGAAGACTGTGCCCAACATGACCTTGAGCCATTTCAGAGGGGAATCTGCATCAATGAACTAGCAGAAATCCTCACTACTCCTCATCCAAGGTGTGAAGGCAACAGTTTAAATTGCTGCATGTGGGAGATGTGTGTATGGAAAATTACACAAGTCTGCTTTCCCCAGATCCAGGGGCAAACATTTTGTTTGAGTTCTGTTTTAAATTTTTGCAGGGTCCATTTTACTGCCACTGAGTTTTTTAAACACTTCAGTGCAAAATGCACCTCCACACAAGAGATCTGTGTTAATTTTAAAGCAATTTTGACACAAGCACATGTAAATATGTGTGTGAAAAGTGACAGGGTAGCACAAAAAATATACATCACACATTGTAAACATCTGTCTACCCAAACAAGGAATAAAACTGCTTTGGTTAGAACCTAAGCATTCATCACTAAGTTTAAAATAAAATTAACAAAATTTCAGCTCAATTAGCCAAGACAGAATATGTCACAGACACATTTTGTGAGAAATCCTTTCATTAGGATTTTTTCTCCTGAGAAGCTGAGAAGCCTCAGAGGAAAAGAAAAACAATGATTATCTGCTGCTGTGGAATGCAACAGGTGCATCTGTGATTGGTCCATGTTGGTTGTTTCTAATTAATGGCCAATCACAGCCCAGCTGGCTCGGACTTTCTGAGAGTCACGAGCTTTTGTTATCATTGCATTCTTTTCCTTTCAAGCCTTCTGATGAAACACTTTCTTCTATTCTTTTAGCATAGTTTTAATATAATATATATCATAAAATAATAAATCAGCCTTCTGAAACATGGAGTCAAGATTCTTGTCTCTTCCCTTGTCCTGAGACCCCTGTGAACACCACCACAAGAACAGGTTTCTATGAAACTGGATGTTCGTCTATTGTAAACCATCACGTTACACTTGGCTGTAGTGGCTCCTTGAAATTCCCACACTGAATTCCCTCTGAGGCTGCATCACAAAACTCAATGAGAAAGGTTTTCATGGTGCCCCAGTGCTGTGGCAGCACCATGGCTGATGGGGTCAAGTGCAATTATGAAAACGTGAGAGAGTGGAAAAGGAGGCTCGTTCATACCCTTGCTCCCATGAACCTGTCTTTGAGCACAATCCAAGAAAGCAAGAAGACAAAAGCTTTGTTACAACAGAACAGGGCAGAGACGTCTGTGGCTGTGAGCTTCTTTAAAGCCAGTAAATACAGGTAGTTAGTCAAAGTCCACAGAATAGAAAAGGGAGCAGTCCTTTTAAGAAAGAGTTTCAGCGTCAGACCGTCTTCACCGAAAATCCGACTGCATTCCCTGAGGAAAGAAAAGAGTTTCAGTCTCAGCCAGGGTTTTCCTCAGCATTCACTGCAGCACAACCAACATTCATTAGGGCTTTTATCCTGCTTTTCCTAACTACTCCACACGCCCAGGAGAATCCATTATTGAATTCACACAGGGAAAACAAGGCACAATTTTCTTAATGCAGCAATTTTGGAAGAAGAAAAGATGCAACTTACCTGGAATAATCACACTCTGTGCAACAATAATCCAGGGACTCACACACAGAAATGAAGGTTATCTATAATGTTCTGACAGCTCCCAGACTCTGCCTTCAAGGCCATGAGCACAGGGATTAGAATCACCATTTTTTCTCTGCAGCTTGCCAATTTTCTTCTTTTTTTGCATTGCTCCAAGGCCTGTTTTCATTCTTGCTGAAATATATTTTTATGTATGGCCAAGGAAGCTTTAGGAATTGCCTAAAGATACTCAAAAAGACTGCCAGACACAGTGTGGTGGGGAAGGGAGCCACCAGGCAGTGGGAGTGAGCCAGGCAAACAGGAGTGTGAGAGAAGGAAGGGAAAGGGAGGGGAAGGTATTTAACAGCTTCATTTTATTGTACAGTGAAAAGCTGTGTTTTCTAGGAGACATCTCCTTGAGAATTAAATTGCAAACAAAACCCCCAGATTCCCAAACACTGTGTCCCACACAGCTCCAGTGAGCTGTTTGCTTCTTGGGATTTCAGGAATCTCAAAGTGGGAAGGATATTTTTTAGCAACTCCACTGTCTGCACTCTTGGCTGAAGGCATTCCTGAAGATATTCCCAGTGTATTTCACTTCTTGGCATGGCAGGCACCCTGGCACTGCTTAAAACACTTGTGGGAAGTCCCACAAGTGACCCCAAAAAGCAGTGGGGTGAACCAAGGCACCCTCAACCTGCAGCACATCCTTCCAAGGAAAGGGACATGGAGGGAATAATCCAAATGCCCTCAGGCTGCAAAGTGCTCTGTGTCTGGGAGATTGATAAAGCACTCATTATGCAGAAATAATTAGCAACTTCAAAGACTGAACTGCAAGGTGATGGCAGAAATGTTTGTTATTTGGGGGTGGTGGGGGTGGTCTAATAATTATCCTGATTTGGAAGACAAAATTGTTTTCAGGGCCCCTTAACCATTTTTACTAATTCTTGGGAATTTTGCTGTTAAAGACGTTGCAGGTTTTTTCCTCTTAAGATTGGAAACTATCACTCTCATTTTGAGGAAATCAGAATAATAACATCTATGTAATAACTGAGATCAGCTACATCTTAACTTAAATGGTTTTATCATTCAGCTTAATAACCACTCATTTCTTGATGGCACTAAGGTGTACAAAGCAATCATTTCTGGTAAAAATAAATTCCATTCTCAAACTCTGTGTACTCAGGCTGGTGGAACTGCTAATTATCTCCTTCACTCTAGTTGACCTCAACACTCTCAGGAGTCATGTTCACCAAAGATCAGGATTAAAATGTTTAAAATACAAAAAAGAACAGTTACTGGTGTGCATCATTTATCTGAGATGCAAAGCAAACACTCAGTGAAGCGAATAAATGAATGCCTAACTTTGCAGGCTTTTGTAACACTGATTTCAACAGGAGTTAGAGGTGACAAGTTTCCTTGTGTGACAAAGGACTCACTGGCAGCACTTCAGTGTTCCTTGGCATGCAGATATAGCAGTTTACCTTTATAAGATATATATATAATCAATATTATATATATATAATCAATGTAATATATATAATCTATAAAATACATCATATAAGATACATTGTATAGTAACATATTATATTAAAATATAACATTATTATACTATATATTATTATAATATATTGTAAATATTATATGGCTTCATATATAAAAATAAGTATATATTATAATAATATGTTTTATAACAATATGTTATATTTTAATATAATATGTTACTATACAATGTATCTTAGATTATGTATATATTATATTATGTATGTATTATGTTATGTATATATTATATTATGTTTATGTTATATTATGTTATGTTATATTACATTATATTACATTATATTATATTATATTATATTATATTATATTATATTATATTATATTATATTATATTATATTATATTTATTACATTACATTACATTATATTATATTTTTTGTATTTATATTATTATGTATATACTATATATTTAAGCAGGTGAAAGGGCCTCCATCACACACAGCAGTGACCAGACCAAACAGGGGCTGGAGGTTCCTCAACTCTCAGTGAAGAAAATACAGCAAAGTCTCTGACAGGGTCAGGCTGAGTGAGGCAGAAATTTGATGAATTCACCCCTGTGCCTAGGAGAGCTCCATGAATAATGCTCAGCCAGTGAGGAGGTTTGGAGAATGCTTTATTTTCCCAGTCAGATTGCCTGAGGCTTTCTGAGGGCTGGTGGCTCAGTGGTTAACTCAGCCTCTTTGACATGCAACTAAAATTAAACTTGCAGGAGTTTTCAGACATGGCAGTGATTAAAACCTTGGGCTCAGGAGAGGGGGCTTCCTGGAACCCTTCCCACACAAATAATGCTGCAGGCTGCTGCCTTAGAGGCACAGACACATCCAGGGACAGCTGACCCTGAAACTACGACACAAACTATTTCCAAATGCACAAGAAGTCTATTTAAAACCTGCCCTCTAACACAAATAACTCTTTTTACTTGCAGGTAGTGCTCAGCTCTGGGCAGTGTGCCATGCTCTCAGGAATTACAGCCCCTCAGGGCAGTCGTGCAGCTTTGCCTCTGGCACCCACTAAACAGCCCTGTGCCCTCTCAGTTATTCTGATGCCAGGCCCTGCACAGGAATGGGTTTCTTCCCTCCTCTGGAGTGAAATCCAGCAGCTGGTTTTAAGCAGCTCACAGAAAAAATCCAGCAAACAGGCAGAGACCTGGGGCACAGGAACACAGGGAATGAATGCAGTGAAATCACCTGGATTAGCACTTGGCAAGGCCACAGTGACATGAGGGCAGCAAACAACACAGCAGCACCTCCTGGAAGCACAAATTCACTGCTTCTGCCTAAATGATGGCAATAAAACACCTCCCAGCTCCACTGCAGGGGTGTCCTGGATTGCCAAGCAAATTGCATTCTATTTGCCATCTTCTGTTCAGTGGGCAGTTTTCCTTATCTCTTCCACATTCACATCTCCATCAGGAGAGGACATCTGCTGATAACAGCTATTGAATGTCCCTGCATGGCTGATAAGAACTACAGCATCCCATTGGGAGATGTGAGCCCAGAGGGAGGAGCCAAGCATTCCTACCTGGATATAATCCCAAGGTTTTGAGACACCAGCACAGCTTCTCCACTGGATTCCCCAGAGGAACAGCAGCTGCCTCTTCTCCCACCGGATCTTCAGAGGAAGAATACATCCTTCTCTACAGGATCCCTGCTCCAGCAGAACCACCCCTGACACTGCAGGAGGGCTGAGCCACAATTCCAATGGGACTGCTGCCAACAGCCTGAGCCACAGGGTGTCAGGTTGGGTTCTGACTCTGTCAGTGTTGGTTTAGTTTACTGCATTGTTCATTTCATCTTTTTATTTTCTTTCCTAATAAAGAACTGTTATTCCTGCTCCTATATTTTTGCCTGAGAGCCCCTTAATTTCAAATTTATAACTATTTGAAGGGAGGGAGTTTACATTTTCCATTTCAGGGGAGGCTCCTGCCTTCCTTAGCAGACACCTGTCTTTCCAAACCAAGACAAGGGGGCAGGCACCAAACTGAGTGTGGCTGAGCTCCCTGATGAGTTGTGTTCTCAGCACTGGCTGAATTGGAGCTGGCAGAAAGGGCTTGACCAGCTCTGTTTGCTCGAGAGCTGCAGCAAAAGGAAAGGGGATCCTGCAGAGCCTGGCTCAAGAATGCTGTGTCCCACAGGAATGGTCCATGGGAAGGCCAGCTCTGTGTTGATGGTATTCCTGATGCTCCCCTCTGCAGAGCAGCTCTGGGTGTGCTGGGTGCCTGAGGGAGCTGCACTGAGCAGCTGCTGCTGCAGCAGAGGGACAGGACTGTGGGTGACAAACCTGCAGTGACAGTTTTTCATACACAAATACCAACCCATGGCTCAGTCTGCACTTCAGGTGATGCTCACTTCTCCTTATCCAAGAAATCCAACTCTTCCCGTGTGTTTTGTTCACATTAAACCTGCACCTACCAATGCTTCCCCTGGCCAGTGCCCCAGGCTGGGAAGAGCTACAGCTCCAATCTGAGCTCCCACACCGTGGGTGGATCCTGGCAGGAGGCTGCTCAGTGTAACAGTGCTTGTCCTTGAGAAGCCAAGGTGCCAGATGGGGAGGCAAAATGTATTGGCATTGAAAATTTCACCCACCAATTCCACAGCACAACTGCATCAGGCTCCTAAGTTAAGTCTGTGCAGTGTCTTCTGCTGTGGTAAATGCTGGCAGGGTTAAATTTCCTATTTCTGAGCTTCCTGAACTTCAGATCATCTTATCCAGCACTAATGCAAGGAGCTTCAAGCTCTTTATGAGGGACACAGCTTTTATTTACAATACTGAGGGGATACCAAGAGCTGTCTTGTGCCTCAAGACAACCAAGACACTTCACCTAAATGCAGCAGTGAGTTCATAACCATGAGTTATTTTCTCACACCACAACATTGAATCTCTAAGGTAAAGAAACTCACAATTTGTAATCTCAAATATTATAATAATAGAATGCTAGAGTGGTTTGGGTTGCAAGGGACCTTAAAGCCCATCCAGTTCCAACCCTCTGCCATGGGCAGGGACACTTTCCACTATCCCAGGTTTGTCCAAGCCCCATCCAGCCTGGCCTGGAACACTTCCAGGGATCCAGGGGCAGCCACAGCTGCTCTGGGCACCCTGTGCCAGGGCCTCACACCCTCATAGTCAAGAATTTATTTTCAATATTTAATTTAAACCTGCCCTCTCTCAGTCTGAAGCCATTCCCCTTCCCTGTCCTTGTCAAAAATCCATCTCTCTTGCAGCTCCTTTAGGTACTGAGCAGCCTAAACTTTCCAGAAAGCCAATCTAAAGCTGAGGATTGAGACTCCTGTCGTTCCAAGTGGGATTTATTAAAGGAGCAGTGGCTCTCTGCAGCTTTGCCAGCCTGGGGCAGCACTCTGCAAGTCACTTCCAGGATCACTGATCTCTGCCAAGATGTCACAGATATTGTTTGTTCAGATCCACTGGGAATATCTGCTGGACAAAATGCCTGATTGTCTTTAAAGCTCCTGGAGAGTAACTACATCCTCCAGAAACATAAAGATAAATCACCTCTGGTCTGCAAGGAAAGCCTGGAACTGCTGCAAATGGGTTTATTGACAAGGATTAGCTACTGCACAGGAATAAAACAGGGAAATGAAGCAGCAAGAAATCTTACAAAATGTAATAAAAAGCCTTGTAACAGGAATATCAAGAATGCAAATGAAGAAAATACACAAACAATTAATGCAGATTTGAAAACACCCCTGTTCTGGGGAGGAGGCTGGCGAAATGACCTCTAAAGATCCTTTCTCAATTCAATCTGTCTGCAAGTTAAACCTACAGATTTTCAATCCTTTAAGTCACCAAAAAATGGAGAGCTTATCCTGAGGAGATGCCCATCCCTTATCCAATTTGTAAGAATTTGGACAGTCAAATTGTAACACAGCACTGACCAAGTTGTTCTCCCTGATGAAATCATTATTTACCAGCAGCTACTTCCTCTTTGGGACATGAGTTCCTGACATATCTGGAATAAAAATACTCTGGGAAGTTTCCATTACCTCTAACGCTATTCCTGAATCCACACATTCACTGACCCACTGCAGAAATTCCTGTGGCATTTAAGACACTGTCCTCAACTTTAAAAGCTCAATTTATAACAGCTGGGGAAATATAAATATATAAATATATAAATATATAAATATATAAATATATAAATATATAAATATATAAATATACAAATATATAAATATATAAATATATAAATATATAAATAATTTAAGCACAGGAATTTTTTTATTCATTGCCCCAAAATGTTGCTCTGATAGAGATATGATCAATGAACCAACTGCAGGGGATTTATCTGCAGGGATATTTCTCCTCACCTTCTTCCTCATCTGCTGTGCAATTGTTATTACTTCACCCCACATGCAGGAGCCAAGCTGACACTGCTCATGTTCTCACAAACACTCCAGCAGAAATCTGAATGAAGCTTCATTAACAGACAAAGCACCAGGGTTTGCAGAGAAGCACTTAATTAAGTGCAACTGTTCAATTTCAGTCACACTGATTTGACAGAAATGATAATTTAGGGCCAAATTACATCCCAGATCCTGGCACAAAGCAGCTGAGGGAAGAGTTTGGCCCTGCTGCACTGCAGCCAGACAGTCACAAATGGGATTCCCTGTGTGCTCAGGGACAGCAGGAGCCAGGGATGGACCCCACACTGGGGAATTCCTGCTGGAACAGACAATTCTGCTGGATCAGGCAGGTTCTTTTCCAAGCAAACCTGCACTGCAAGAACGGAATTGGATCCCAGCCCAGAATGACCCTGTGAATCTCTTCCTTCCCTGGGCAAGGTGTGGTGTCTCTTGGTGAGCTTTGTCTTGTCCTTTAAAGCAGCTCCCCTGTCACTGTCAGATCAGTGGAATAACAAAAGTGGAGGAGGAGCTGTGAAATCAATTGTCACAGAATGTGAGGCACCTCCAGCCCTGCAGACAGATTAGATGTGGTTTTCCTCAGAACTGCCTAAGGTGAAGCTAAGCTGCAGTGCTGGTGGTTGGACTGGATGATGTCTTTGGGTTCCCCCTTAACATTGGATTTCTCTGATTTCTCAGGGGCTACTGAAAAGGGATTTATACATTTCCAGCAGGAGGAAAGGGTGTGGCAGACATCTTTTATGAAAAATCCTTTCCTTAGGATTTTTCCTCCTGAGAAGCTTGGAGGCCTCAGGAACAAAATGTAACCAATGATTATCTGCTGCTGTGGAATGCAACAGGTGCATCTGTGATTGGTCTCATGTGGTTGTTTCTAATTAATGGCCAATCACAGTCAGCTGGCTTGGACAGAGAGTCTGAGCCACAAGCCTTTGTTATCATTCTTTGCTATTCTATTCTTAGCCAGCCTTCTGATGAAATCCTTTCTTCTATTATTTTAGTATAGTTTTAATGTAATATATATCATAAAATAATAAATCAAGCTTTCTGAAACATGGAGTCAGATCCTTGTCTCTTCCCCAATCCGAAAACCCCTGTGAACACGGTCACAAAATGGCAATTTCCATCCTGCTCTACTTGCTCAGCACAGAGAGCAAGCCATGGTCTTCCACATGGAAATCACCTCCTCAGCTCTGAGCATCTTTCTTCCCAGGCAGGAGCTGGTTTGGTTGTACCCAACACTGCTGTTCTATCATAAATGGACCAGGATAGATTCACCTGATCCAGGCAAGAACACAAAATATAGAGATATTAGACAACATAACAGCAAGATTATAAGCACATTATTGACCTTTTCAACTCATTAAAAAAGCCCTTTAACAATCAGGTACCCGTTTATTCAGCACACATCACTCATCTGTCAGCCTCCTGTGAGCTATTTATGAATGAGGTTTTCTGCAGCATGACCTTTATTCTGACACCAGGGGTGGAACTGAGCACAGCAGTGATCTCAGCCCCCAGGAATTAGGTTTTTTAAAGGGATACTGCCACGATAAAGCCTACCTGAATTTTTTGATTGGAGACTGTTTTTCCTGTGCAGTTGCAAGGTGCCCGGAATAATAAATGGGAAAAATCATAATGTTCCAGTTTGTTGAGAACCAAGTCATGAAAAAGGGACAGTCAAAGGTCTCAAAAGTGATTTTGACAAACTGTGTGGTCCCAACCCAGGAGGAAGAGACGGACAAAATGATCAGGAATCTCCAGATTAGCTTGAGAAATGTGGATGTGCAGGACTGGCATCGTGTCTGTCCTTCAGCTTCTTGGCTGCTGCTCTCTGTGTGCGTTTGTGTTCCTTCTTCTCCTGAAAGAGAAAAAAAAGGAAGAACAGAAAAAGAGTTGTACATGTAATGAATGCAATCAAAATAATTCTTGGCAAAACCTCCCATTCTGGTGCAAGTCAGAAATCATCCCATGCCTTCTCCCTGTAACTCCTCTATGTCCCATAAATACTGAAATCCTGCACAAGTGTTTTAATAATACCAACTCTGTCACTTCAAGGAGGCAGAACCAAACACAAACACAACAGTGAGGGCTGAGGTAACAGCATTACAAATAAGCTGTTGTCACTATTTGCTTTATCAGCCCTTCATTCCCCCTGCCAGCAAACCTCCAGAATAAAATGTTACAGAGGCAAATCACTGTGCATGTGTGCAACAGAAGAGCTCTCTGGGCCTGCAGGTCTGGAGACAGCACCAAGTTCTTATTCCTCAACACTTTAATTCCACAAGCACTTTTATTTACAAGCTGGAATGGAAAGAAATAGTTTGGTTTTATGTAGCCAAGCAGAGAAAGGCTTTTTGCAGTCAGGTTGGTGTACTTACATTTCTGAAGTTAACAAAGGAAACTGGACAAAAGTGAAGCTTGGCATGCCTAGAAACAAACCTCTGCACATCAACAAGGAGCAACAGCAGAGCTGGCATTTCCCATTTCAGCACAGTGGATTTGGGTTTTTTCAGTGGTTTTCAGGCCTAAGTGCACATTTCCTAACACAAGTGGGGAGAATTTAATCTCACTGACTGGTGCCTTGCTCCAGGACAGATCTCCCAGAGATGCAGCCCATGATCCCTGCTTTGCTCTCCTAGATCCCAGCTGAAAACAAGGAGCACCAACGCTGCTGTCCTGGGAGCTCACAGGGCACACTGAACTCCAACCATTCACCCTGTCTGACCACATCACAGTCTGGGAGAACAAACAGGAAAATCTTCTAAAAATCATGGCCTGAAGCTGTTCTTAACTACTCCCATCAGTTATCAGCCACATTAATACATGATGTGATGTAAAGAAGAAACAATATGGTTTTGAGAGAAGTTACAGATGCACTGAGTGAGAGCATACACTGTCCTATATCCAACTTTTATGTGACAGAGGAGTTCTTTCACAATCAGGTATAATTTCCTTTCATATTACTGGTTTTGCTACATTAGCCATAAAGAAATGTCAAACTGGGGTTTCCAGCTATTACTGTAAACCAACATTACACATAAAAAAAGATTTATCATAGCAGGGAGTGCTATTGATTCACTATTCTTGATTTGGAATCAAGAATTTTCCTAACTAGGACATGGAACTTCTGCAGTTGTAATTGTGTGATGTGTTTTTTCCCCTAAAAATAATCTGTACTCAGTGGCTCTATTGTTTAGTGGTGAATCAAGAATTTAAATAAAATTACAGGTTTACTAAAAACATGCAGAGGATAATCAGCCATGGGTCTGGAAAGGCAAGCATCCTTTTAGCATTCTCCTTGGCTGTTGAGAGAAAGTAGATATTTTTTATGGTACTAATAATGACTGACATCTATTGAAAGGTAAATTACAGTTTATTTGCAAGTTAGAATGGCTTAAAAAGAATATATTATAGTAGCATCAACTTGCAGGTCTTCCTGCCAAGTAAAACTACCATGCAATTAGTCCTTTTTCAGCTACCACTTAAAATAATCACACAATGATAGAAGAATAAAGCACTTTGAGCCATGCTCTCTATTTTCCAATTACACAATAATGATGCAACTGGTGTCATTATGCATGACACCACCATCAGCATTTGATTTGGATGTTACAGTCCCAGGTCTGAATGCCAGGGAAAGGCACAGGAACACACACTTGTTGCAAGACCTACCTCGGATTTAAAGACCTGTGTAAGTTTTAGCCTGAATAAATGCACAATGGGGAGCTGCTGTAAGTTTTTGATCAGTGGGATTCGTCCCTTGTGATGCAGTTAGCAAATAACTGTGTATTCAGGATGAACATGTTGTCTGGGGCCCCTTTATATTTAATGACAATGGAAAGGCATGGTGAGAGGGGAGCTGATTCCATCCTCATATATCTACATCCATCTACATCTAAACTCACTGGAGGCACTTAACTCTAGACCAGATATTTGCAATTAGCTTAAGTGAAATTGTGATTGATTCCCCGTGACAGAGTAGCTTGACAGCTGCTTTCAAAATCCGTGGGATGTGCACACCTAATTCCTGGCCAAAGAACCAAAAGGACAAGATAAGAAATAGATTTCAAAATAGTGACAGGGAGTGAGCCACAGGGTGAGCAGGCACATGGTTCCTATTAAAGAGGTTTAGGGATTTTCAAGTCATGGAGCAAGCACTTGTGTTTAGACACCCAATGATAGCGAGGAGAAAACAAACTGATCAGCCAAAGTGTTTGAGAGACAGCATTTTACAACTGGCAAGGCAGCACAAATCCCTGGGGTCTGCATTTGGATGGGACTGGAACAAACCAAGAGACTCATCCTGGGAAGAGCACAGAAAGAAGGCTGAAGCACAGGTAAGAATGCAGATCACACTGCAGGTGACACAGGGAGGTGGCACTGGCCATGACAAACTGTGCAAGGCAGTGAGCAGAAACAGCCCTGCATGGTCCCTTGGCCCACAGTGCAGTTCTTGCTGACAAGATGGTCACAGAAGAGCCTTTTGCGTGCAGTGTTCAGAGGAGTGAGATGAGGAAAATCAAAACCTACAGCTTTTCATCAGAACTCTTCTGGCTGTTTGGCAATTAGACCCTAGAAAGTTATATTCTTTGTATTTGTTTACCTATTAGGTCAGTCCTAATTAAGACTTCTCTCATAAGGATGGGAAGATCAGGATCAAAAGGGAAATTATTAAATGCAAAGTGTTTAGAAGCGTATGATGTCCAGATACTACTCAAGTGACCTAGAGCTCTTTCTTGGAGAAGATGGATTCTGATTTTGGATGTACCTTAGTGTCACCATGCACAGTTATTTCAGCCTGATATCTGGAAAAATGAGATCTGGTTTTCTGATTTCTTAGCTATGATCTTAACTGCAAGATGCTGCATCAGCTCTTGGCAGCAATGATCACCTCCAATACTCTTCTGAGGCTTTCCATCAAGAGAGTACTCCTGGAGCACGAGATCCCTCTGTTTTCCAGCACAAGGAGGAAATGGGTGGCTCCTGCTGCCATCAGAGATCCAGTGACAAGAGAAAGGTTCAGCTCCCCCAGGTCCAGAGTGCAAGGGACATCCAACCTCTTCTTCCTCCCCTTTTTGCTCACAGTATCTGGACAGGCAGTCTTCCAAAGAACTCAGGCAACTAAATAATTTCCTTCCAAAAAGCTTGGACAGTTAAATTATTTCACTCATTTCAAGTCTCTCCTCCTCAACAGTGTGGTTTAGCAGACTCACCAGCCTGTGGCTGCACATTGTAACTGCTCCCATCCCATCCCTGCAGCTGCTGGATGGACGCCACGGTGAAGAGGTCAGTGTTCACCACTCCTACAGGTTCATTTGAGCTAAACTCCTGCAGTGAAGTGGGCGATGGAAGCCCTAATGATCAGCTGATGATGATCTGAGCTGCGATGGTCTTCCCTAGAAATCCTTCCACCTGCTGCTCCTGCTCTTCCTCTTCATCAGACCATCCGTGGTGTGAGCTGAGATCACCAATGTCTTTGAGAAGGAACTCCTGAGGGTTCTGGCATGTGGCCAGGCTGATGCTGAGGAGACACAACCACCCTGGAAACCTAACTGTGTGCTGGGGTTAACCAGCTCTGAGGATCCTCCATGCCTTGCGCTATGCCGGGCACCTCACGCACGTTGTGTACCTGTGAATCCCAGGCTTCTCCTCCTGTCCGTGCCACCTTCCTGCCGGAATTCAGGACATCCCTCTGGCTGCCCTGGATTGCTCAAACCCCTGCCAGGGGGCTCAGAGACCTTGGCACAGAGCCCAAGACACCTGTGATTTTGATTATGGCCCATGGAAAAAATTACCAACCTTATATGAGAATCTGCAAGCCACGAAAGTCTAAGTAGAATAATAATTAGTTTGTCATGGGGTGAAAAATTGATTTTTGGGGTTTTCAGAATGGGGGTTCAGGGGGCAAGATGGAGGAATTTAGGCGTGTCCAGCCTTTCTCCTTCTTCTTCTTAGCCTCCATCTTCTGCTGTGATGTTGGCACTTTTGGATTGGTTTAGAGTAGAAGCTCACTGTCTAACATAGGTGATAAGTATTAGGAAGTTATTGTAAATAATGTACACGTAGTTTTTAGTATAAAAAGATAACACCAGAGTGCCTCTGTCTGACCTGCTGGGCAGACCTTGGCAGGCCAGAGAAAGAATTTTATAGATAAGAAACAATAAACAACCTTGAGAACGAGACCAGAAGAGTTCTGACTCCTTCTTTGCCGGGCTGGGAAAAGAGACTTTCTAACACATCTCGGGGTCACTCTGACCAGCAGAAGTCCCGAGACCTTCCCACTCACCCCCGGGCTCAGGAAGGACCTGCACGGGGCAAACCAAACCTCAGCATGCTCGGGCCCTGCCCCACCTCTGCAGAGACAGAGGGAAGAGCCAGGAGTGTGGCTGTGGGTTCCTACCTGATCTGCTCTGCCTCTCGACTCTGCTGTGCCGACAGATTCCCGAGGGACTTCGATTCTGCAGCTCAAGAATGGGAGCAGCAGAATCTTCAGCAACAGATAGAGGGGAGAGCTGCCTAGTCATGCCTCTGTGTCTGCTGGGGCAGTTGCCTCCTGGCTTGCATTGGATGACAGATGATCGTGAGGCACCTGAGAAGAAAGAGTTTTGCATCAGTTTTGTCTGGAAAGTCCCCGGAGGAACGCGGGGCTTTCAAACAGGCTGGCAGTGAAATGCACACAAAAGGAAGCGCACGGCAGAAAATGCAGGTTTCAGCTCTGCTCAGGATAAAGCAAATAGGTGAGTAAATAAATATTTAACTCTCTCCCCCCTTATAGATAAAAAAGGTGCTGCATGAAAACCAGTCTTCCCCCTGAGGAAATGAGAGCCCCATGCTGCAGTGAATTCTCAGCCCCACAGCTCCATCCACAGGGCCTGCACAGTTAAAGGAATTTGTACTCACGTGAGGCCCTCCCTGAGCACTGACACTGAATCAGGCCAGAGGAGAGCTCACCATTCCCCCTCAGCGTGGGAAGGAGGGCTGGGGAACCACTGCTTCCCCCAGTGCTGGGAGACTCTCTAGAGGAGAGCTTCCTCCTTCCATCCTCCAGAATGATCCTTGAGACTCTCATATGGAATGAAGCCACGGTCACTCACTGCAGTCTTTTGGATGAAGATTTCTGCTACAGGACTGAAGATGCCGATTTTAAGCATTTACAAACACCAAATCAGAATCTCCACATCTTCAGAGAAGTTTCTTTTTCTTCCTCTGCTAGGTGCAGACAACTCCAAGATAAGACATTTCACACAGAGATGGACAGAAGCTTGAGGTGGCAGAGAAGCCCCAGGCCTCAGAAACACCAGTGCTACCAGATGAGAAATTTTCCAGTGAGTTGGACACCATATTTAATGACTAAAAGCATGAAGGGATGGATTAAGGATCAGGAATCAACACAAGGAGTGCAGTGCCGGAATCCATCAGTGACTGGTGATCGATTGTGCAAGGACTTCCAAATTCACTGAAGGTGTCTCTGTAAGAGGTCAACACGTGTGCAGCGCAAGAGAATCTTCTTCTCCAGCAGAAAGTCAGGATGACAGGCCATTCTGGCAGATATAAATGTGTGTTCATGGCCAGCTGAGATCACCCAGTGTTTGTTTTGCAGCTCCAACTGGTGACCATCTCACCTAAACTTGTGGAAGATACCCACACCCAGAGCAGCCACTGACCTTGCTGTGACTTGGAAAGATTTAACATGATAATCCCAGCTACTTCATATTGAAAAGAATACAAAGATGGACACAAACCCCATGTGTAAGGTGCAACATGTGTAACAATTGTGGCAGAAATCCCAGAAGGGAACATTCTTTGTTGCAACATGAGCCATTCCATTGCACTTTGAGCAAAACTCATCAAACTCAGCTACTAATTGAAAGTCTATTCCAAAGCAAAGGCTGTATCCAAGACTCAAGTATTGAGACAGGATTCTTGCCAGTGGATTCATGGACTTAGAGGTGTGTTGGGTTCACCAAGTCTAACAACGACCAATGTATAAAATATGGAATTATGCAGGAAAAAAAATCATCTCTCAGCCTATTTAGAGCCTGCAATGTTTATTTTTACCTACCAACCAGAAAAGTGATCTAGCCAGGAGCTGACCCCCTCCAGATGATCTTCCTCAAGATGCTCTTCCCTTTCTTCTCTGTCCATTATGAGGGAACCCTGACTCAAGGGGGGCACCCAAGTTTAGAATCCAACTGATGATAAAGTCCCACAAATCCAATCAATGCTGTAAACAACCCACAGCAGACCCACAAACTCACTTTGAAAAATTGAGACCTACACGGTGAGAAGCAAGCTAAGCAAAGCACTGTGTTGCCTCTCATCAATTTTTGATAAGCATTACTTTCTGAAGAGCTTTCTAGAGCCTACCAGGATGTTTTCAGACCTTTAAAATGCCCCTCACCTTCACAAATTTACTTTTCAATAGAGAAAATAATGATCTAGCAGCCACAGAACTCCCTGCATGACTTTGTCCACTTATTTCAAAACTCCAAGAGCAACCTCTCCCACTGGTCAAACAAGAATAGCATCACCTACTTTGTAAGATTTAGTAAACATCTTGCAAGTTACTCTTGTGAGTTATACCTTCATTTGTTATCTGAAAATTAGCCCCAGTCTCCATGAGGTTAAACCAATCACTACTTTGGGGAGAAATGTTCAAAAAGGCATTTCTGATTTTCAGGTCCACAACTTGAAGAGGTTTTATTTTCAATAAGTGTTTGCCAGCTGCCTGTCCTTGGAGAAGAAGCCACTGAGTTGGCTGGCTCCACATCACTCCTCATTTTGATATTCATCATTTAAAGAGATTTCATTATGTTGAAAGACACATGTTATGTCTCAATTCAGATTAATTTCAGAACAAGATTCACATTATACTCAGCAGAAGTCTAGCAGGTGACATGCAACCAAAATTTGATGGAAGCCTATTTTTCCTCACGTGCAAAAAGAGCTCTGAGTTATTTATATCTGGTACAACAGAGAGGCATGAATCTTCTCCTGTGCATTGACAAACCCAGCAGGTGAGACCAAAACTGTAATTCAAGAGATTGCATTAAACTGAAAGCCACTGCTTGATTTACTGAATTCTTCTTCCCTTACACCTGAAGCAATCAGACAGCGCAGCCATTTATCAATATTTCATTGTTACAGCCAGAAAGCCTTGGACACCTAATGCTGCTCAATCTGAACATATTTTCAGGGTATCTGTTGATAGGAGAGGTGAAGAGATAAATGCTGGGCTCACTTTCCAAACGAGCAGGGATCTGCTATTTCCCTCCCAAAGGGGAAGGGAAGGGAAGGGAAGGGAAGGGAAGGGAAGGGAAGGGAAGGGAAGGGAAGGGAAGGGAAGGGAAGGGAAGGGAAGGGAAGGGAAGGGAAGGGAAGGGAAGGGAAGGGAAGGGAAGGGAAGGGAAGGGAAGGGAAGGGAAGGGAAGGGAAGGGAAGGGAAGGGAAGGGAAGGGAAGGGAAGGGAAGGGAAGGGAAGGGAAGGGAAGGGAAGGGAAGGGAAGGGAAGGGAAGGGAAGGGAAGGGAAGGCAGAGCTCATGGAATTCTGGTTCTCTGTCTCACTCCACAACTCTCAGCTGTGGAGCAGGGATCTGCTAAGTCCCTCCAAACTTGGATTTGGATCAAGAGCAGCATTTTCCACTGAACTTCCATACGGCGAATAACAGAATCATAGGATGGTCTGGGTTGGAAAGGAACTTAAGAACATCCAGTTCCAACCTCTTGCTATGGATAGGGACATTTTCCACCTGACCAGGGTGCTCAAAGCTTCATCCAACCTGGCCCTGAACAACCTCCCTGAGCAGAGCTGCCAACATTCTTACACAGTTTGTGGTTTCAGCAGGGATGAATCACAGGCTGAGAACAAAACTACATTTTGGGCATCATTTGCTATCTTAAGAGCGTGCTACTAGGAGAGATTGGGAAAAAACAAATAAGAAAAACCTTGCCAGACTGTCAGATCTTGCTGCTGGAAGTGTTCCTTGGAGGTTGTAACTGAGTGTCAAAGCAAGCCAATAGGACTGACCAAAGAGGAAATGGAGAAATGGAAAATGCTTCACACTGTTGTATTCAATACATCTTAATGCACTAAATCCACGTGGATTATTTTTCATTATTGGATTAAAAAAAAAATCCATGCTCTTTCCCATTTTTTTACAATTACTTTAGTAATTGTATTTTTTTTACAATTACTTTTTTTTTACAATTACTCAGCTTCTTAATCTGTTTCAGCAAATCTATTTCCTCACCCTGCAAATGTAGATGCTTTATAGCTTAAGAAGTAAGGCCATTTCTCTGCAGATGGAGACCAAGGAGAAACCAGCAAGGGGAACACGTGGCTTTCCACATGACTCTAACAAAGTCTGTCCCCATCTTGCAGTAATTATTATACACACATCCCAGTGCACTTTGATTTAGCAAGGTGACTACCCTAAACCACGTGATTAATATCACTCAAGCCCAGCCCTTCCATGTTCTTTAACACCATTCTGAGTCTCAGCTGTGGGAGGAGGTGGCTCCATCTGCTGCTGTTGTTATGTCCACTCAAGCCAGCAAGAAGAAGCACATGCTGCTCCTCAGAAGCATTTTCACCACCACCTGCACACAATGCACAGCTCCCTGTCCCCTCTGAAAGATGCAAGCCATGACTTGTGGCTTTCTGCTCATGTCCAGGTCTCCAGATGCAGCTCACACAGGGAGAAAATGTGTCCTCGCCTTGGCTAGAAAAATCCCTTTGCTACTTTCCGGAGGGTTTGGAGAGAAGGATTATACCCTGAGGTTCAAACCCAACTCTCTTCAAGTATTTGACACCTTTAGCATGTGACAGCAGTGCTTGGAATAATCAGAACCAACCCATGAAATTGCATTTCAACATGTTCAATGTTTCTGGTCTCACAGTGGCTACTAAAATCAGATCATGGAATATCCTGAGCTGGAAGGGACCTGCAAGGATCATGGAGTCCCAGTCCTGGCCTTGCAAGGGCAGCCCTAGGAACCTACCACGTGCCCGAGAGCATTGTCCCAGGGCTCCTTGAGCTCCTTGAGGCTTGGTGCTGTGACCACTTCTCAACCATGCTCTGCATGAAGATCCTTTTATAGCATCCAACCTGAGCCTCCCCTGACACAGCTTCACGCTGCTCCCTCCATCCTGCATCAAATGATTGCCACTTAAACAACCAATGCTACACAAAAATGCACTCTTGGAACTAAATTCTATGGCCAGATCATCTTAGGATTGATTGCGTCCTTTTCTTTTCTTTTTTATCCAACTGCCCTGATGGAAATTTAGAACCTCTCAAACAGGTAACTGAATTCCGTTCCAAAAGCCATCTGTGCATTCAGGACACTGCATTACTGACACAAAGTGCTGGCTCATTTAGAGACAGCAACATCTGGCTTGATGGGATGTGCCAAAACACATTCTCTTCATTTGATTACACAATGAAATCGATGGTTAAATAGGTGATGGAAATGAGCTGAACAATTTCTGTGTGTTATAGTCCCAAAGCCCTGCAGAGCACTGCTCACCTCTGGCTACCACCACAGTCAGGAGAGAGACCAGCTTTGCCAAAAGCCACTCAAGGCACCTACAATCTGCCTTTTACTCATTCAGAATTAAAACAGTCTCATTTTACTGTGTCCTCAAAATCCCAGCCCCTGATTTCTCATTGTCTCTGTGCTGACAAAAGGATGCCTCCATTGCAGTGCCACATGGCTGGGCTTTGACAGATGGATGGAGGCAGGAGTGGGTCTGCTCTGGCGTGGAAAACACGTCAGCTGAACCTTCCTGCTAAACTGCAGGAGAAAGAATTGCCAGTGTTCCTTTTACCCTGCAGTGGCACCTGCAGGGGCAGCACCCACCCCAGTGATGGACCTGCTCACACCCCAGCAGCCCCAGTGCTCCCACAGCCTGTGCATGAGCTCCCCTTGAGCAGGGGAGGGCTGGAAGCTCTCCCAGTGAAATTCTGCTCCTACTGATGCACAGCAAGGAGAAGGTGATGTGAGTTTTGCAGCCAGGGATGCACATGGAATGGGTGTTGAGTGGTGCTGCCGTTGGGAGAGGTGAAGAGAGCTGCTTCTGTCCATTTTACAACAAAACCCCATCAGGCTGGATTAGCCACAGCTTTAATCGGATTGTTAGCACACAGCTGGTAGCAGGGTATGCAACACCATCAATCCTCAGTGACTTAGGTCCATAGCTTATTTTATCCCAGCCACTGCATGCAAAATCAAATTGTGCCCTTCACTGCACTGGTGTAAACCCACAGCACACCAGTACAACCAGCCCAGTGGTCTGGGCACACACACTAATTCCTCAACTTTCAATGTGTTCACGACCAACAAACTGACCAGGGATGTGAAGTCATGATTCCATTTCACTAAAGCCAAGCAAAATCAAGAAAACAAGCACACATGCTCTGCTGGCAGCATGCTACACAGGTTTGAGGAATAAGCATTACTTGTTTAGTGAAGAAAATTCTTTTTAGCATGTCTCAGGCATTTGGAGATAATGTTCTCCAAATTTAAACACTGCAATGGTCTCTGTGTATTAGTAATGCACAGATGTCTGTTCAGAGTGATGCCTTGTTAATTTATTATTTGCTTGTTCTGGAAGTTTTCGTGTTTGAAGGGGATGAGAAGGTTACAGAGTTTTTTGTTAATTTTTTTTCATCCTAGGGGAAAAGATTTTCAGATTATAATGAAAAACAAATGACTCAGTGATGGCGTACAGCATTTCTCTTGTACTATGATTAACTATTGTCAAGAGTAGAAAGCAGAAAAAGTAGATTTTGTTGTGGTTTACTACTGAAATCCATCAGCAATTTCTGCCAATTATCTCTTCAGTGTCTGTACACAGCTCTCACTCCAGATCTTTGCTTACAACCAGGAATCTCAACAGTTTCCATGTGTCCTCCCATCCTTGCAATAAAATTAACAAAGAGAACTTAAATTTCACATCCTTTAATTCATTTAGTGTATGATGAAGAGAGGTGCCACTCAACATCCTTGCATCTTATAACCCTTCCAGAGGAGCTGTTCCAGCCTGTTTGTAAGGGGAGGGAATCCAAGTAAGTAAAAAAAAAAAATCCCTTCCAGACCTCTCTTTGGCTTTTATAAGTGGGAAATAATTGATTTCCCACTTATAAGTGGGAAATATAAGTGGAGAATAGTTTATAAGTGGGAAATAGCTACATAAGTTGCACAAAGGCATCTCCTCACACATCCCCAAACCCCACAGTCTCTGAGATGGGGCTTCTCTCATTAATTGCTCCAAGTTGGATGCCTCTGTGTGCAGCCCTGATAAATCCAATCCTCCAAATGCATCTTTCTGCACATCAGCCACATGTTCTTGTGCTGAAGAGCCTGCTCTGAGGTGGAAGCTCTGGTGCCAATGTGCTGTGCATGGTCTGCACCCAGTGCTGTCCTAAAGCCCTGACCAAGGACAGCTGCACCAAGTGCATCCAGGCTGCAACAACCCTGATGTGCAATACCTGCAGCTACTAAAAACAACAATAAAAACAGAAAAATACCTTAGCAGAAAGGATGTGAACATGCTACAGGGTGCAGAGAAGCTGTGGACTGCCTTTTCCACAACCCTAGAGCCAAAGGCCACTCTAAAGGACTTTTCAAGTTCTAATTTTTTGAAGTAAGTGGCTCCTGTTTGTATTGCCCTGGATCAAGACCTTTCCTCAAAACATTTAAAAACAATTACTAGAAAAACCCCAAATTCCTCTTCAAATCTTTGTTCCATCTACTTTTTATTGAAAATATAGCTAAAAACATGGAAATATTTTTTTCTCATTTTCAGCCTGACTCGAACAAATATACCACTGCCTTTTCTTAAGCATGGACAAGGAATTTCATTGATTTGACACCAAAAATAACACACCAGCATCAGTGTGGGAGTTTCAGAGCAGATCCTGGGAAAGAGGCTTTATTTGAGAACATCTGTGGTGGAACTGGCAGCTGGAATATGCATTTTGAAACAGAGGGGCTACTCATATTTGAAAGTTACTGGGCATGACAGCATACTTAGAGTTTGAAGGAATGTAGAAGGGAGTGCTGCAAATGAAGAATGATTTTTATATGTTGAAATCAAAACTTCCACACCACACACAGTGGCCTACAAAAAAAAATATTTAGAACATGCATTTGGAGTGGAATGTTTTGGACGAATTGAATTCTGCTGTCAGAAAACATTGATAAACAATGACAAACAATGAAAAACAAATGCTATGTTGAAATCTCAGAGTTAACCATGACAGCTCTGGAGGCAGAGCACACTGACCTCCTGTGGGGAGGGGATGGACATCCCCTCCTTCAGCACAGAAATTTTCCCAGGCAAAGAGAGGAACAACACCAGAACTTAAGACCCTTTGTCACCTCCTAGGATTTTATTTTAAGTTTTTGCTTCCATAAACATTCCTCTGAGACCACCTCAGTGACAACTTCTGAGTGAGAGCTTTGGGACTCACACATTCAAAGGGATATCCTTTGCTGCATCAGTCTACAGAATTTTTTCTCCTCTCCCCCCAGATACACCTGTTCCAACATTAATTCAAGCCAATCTCAGGATCAGACCATCTTCCCACCACTCCAGCACTGACTGAGCAAGATAAATACAAATAATTTGATTCAAAGCTGCACACCATCCCATATAAAAACCCCCTCTGCTATAAATTTTGTAATGAATTATATCAGGTGTGCTTCCAATTGTTTTGCAACTTATATACTCTACTCCAAACCAAAAGGTTAACAATCTGTTAAGAAAAAAATCCACTGAAAATTAATCTTGTCATTGCTAGAATTTGGTTACATTTCCAAAAATAAACAGACACTCCCAGTTAAACTCTCACTTTAACTTTCACTGCTGTAACTCAAGAGCAGCTTCAATGAAAGCCATGAGGCTGCTTTGATGTGAAGTTGTTGTGAAAGGAATTTGCACCCAGCACAGTCCAGATATCACTCATATGTACCTCGTTAATAAATAATCACAATATAGCTTCTACTTTCAAGGAACACAGCCATAAATCCAGGCTGGTTCCAAAACAGCAGCTGTGACACTGACGGGCAGCTCAGCAACAATTCAGATTTGGGGTTGTATTTATTTCCTACACACACTGCTGCCTCTGCTGGGTGCCTCCAGGGAGTGATTCATCCCAGCTCCCTCAGATACCAACCCTGGCAGGTGAATCACCTGCTGCAGGTGCCCAGCTCTCCCAGATTTCTCAGGCTCACATTTGGATGGATGTGGATGAGCCCAAGGCTGGCTCAGACTCAGCCCATGGCAGCTCTGCAGTGCACTGAGCACATGCTTCAATTTCCTTCCCTGACTTAGAGCCTGGAAAAGAACATTTTCCAGGCAAGCAGCTGGGGCAAAAGTAGGGATATATCACTGTACTGCTGCATTTTGCAATCCCAGGAGATACTTCCATCTGTTTTCTCCACCACCCTTGAGGTAATAGCTCTGACAGGTCCCACCCCTGCCTTTCCATGGTGGCATTTTTGGGATGGGTGGGATGGACATTCCAAGCAGTGTCCATGCCACACACCTGGCTGATGCTGGGGAGTGGGGGCTGCCCAGGCTGAGGTGAAGAGATGTTCTCAAAAGGATTTGGTGGCTGTGGTGCCAGCTTGGCACACACCTCGCATCCTCATGTGCTGACCCTTCTGGGCATTTCCCTCCACATGAGCAGCACTTTGGACCATTTATCTCCAAGCACTGAGTGTACCTTCCCTACCAAAGGAGTCTTCTTGCCTGGATTTCACTCCACTGTCCAGGAGTCACCAGCTCCTGTGGTTTTATTGGGAGGGATCCAGGAAGCCACAAAGCTGAACTGTGTGGAAACTGTGTGAAAACTGTATGAAAACTGCCCACCCAGAGCCCACTGCTCCCCTGCTCTCCTCCCAGCACACAGCCCCACAGCCCAAGCTGCTCTGGAATCTCTTCCATGTGCCCTCCCACGCTTGAGAAATAAAGGGGGGGAAAGATGCAGTGCTTTTGGGAAGCAGGCTGCCCTACCCCATTAGGATTCTTAGGGAATTCATGCTAAATGATCTTTGCTGATCTGTAAAAACTGGCTGCACACACATTTAATGTATGGGTCCAGTATTAATTCAGCTTGGCCAGGTCCATCCTGAGCAAGAAGAACCTTTCCATTTGCAGCCTGGTGGGTATGACAAGTGCTGTCATGTAGTCATTTCCAGTCTGTTGCCCTTTCTTCCTATGAAGGCTGGATTTTCCCTCCCTCAGGAACCAGACAGGGCAGTTTTAACAGAGCTGCTGCAGCCCAGCATGGACAGAAGGTTAAGACAGGTCTAACAGAGGCACCAGGCAGAAGCTGGACAGGTGAAGGCAACCACAGCTTGTCTTGGAGCTCTGTGAGGCAGGGACAACCTTTAATACTCTGCATTCCCCTCCAAGCATGACACAAGCCTGGAAATAAAGCCCCCAGGAAATAAAGAGCAGCAAATCACCCCATTTTACCAGCACAGCCAGCTCACCTGGCCGTAACACTGCTCCTAAAAAAGCAGGTGAGGGTATGAATCTCAATCTCACACATCCTAAAGCCTGCTGCTGTGCACTCAGCTCCTCCAACTTTCCTTAAGGCTTTTTCCCCTCAAGGAAGAAACACCAGGTAACCACCAAGCCTGCAGAATTCTAAATATCACACACACACAATTCTGAGAAAAACAACACAAACTCCTGCCTGGTCCATCAAACCCCAGCCCTGTCTGTAACTGAAGGCAGCCTGAGCCAGGTAGATCGAGGGTCACGCTCTGCTGACCATCACTGCACCATGGCTCTTGCTTTGTTTTGCTCCTGGATGAATTCAACTCACAAAAAGGAATTATATTTTCATTGCTGGTTGGCTCAAACCAGAGACAGAGCACACAACTTGCAGTTTTACAGCTTCAGTGTCCTCACCACACACACACCTGGTGGGAAAACAGCTCATTTCTGGCACAACAAGCAACTTGGGGAAGTACCAGGCAGCTCTTCAGAACATCTGACACTGAGGATTACAAACTCAAATGGTGCAGTTAAAGCCTGAGATTTCTACACACATTTAAGAAAAAAAATCAAACCTGAACATCAGGAGTGTTTTTATGGAAGCTTTCCCTTTTGACCTCTGATCTATACAGCATGTACATTTTCAGCACACTGACTTTTATTTGTTTCACTACCAAGGCAGTCAAATCTCCTGCTGGACAGCATCACCACATTCCCAGTGACTCTGAGGCGTGATGTGGAGTTGATGGGCACTCCTAAAGGAACAAGGTTCTCATGTCTGATAGAGAGAATACAAAAGAATTCCGAATTTCTATCTTGTGGTTTTTCTGTATTAAAGAATTGCTTAGGAGCTGACACTTCTGAAAACGAAGGGGAAGAAAAGCAGTTTAAGGGGACAACTGCTAAGGTGAGCTGAGGGACAGCAAGCACGAAAAAAGTTGGTGCCTCTGTCTTCACAGCAAAACCAATAAATCTAGAGCACCACAATAAAACACTCCAGAAAAGCCAATGACATTACATGGACCTAATGTCACATAATTTTAAAAGCCAAATTGAAGTACAACAACTTTATCCGTTGCTCACGTTTCAACATCAGTTTCTTCACCAGGAATCGTTCACACAGCAGTTGAACACAGGCTACAGAAATTTAACTGCCACTTATCCCAGATGGTATTAAAGTGCTAAAATGCTATCTGACCATTACTATAAAAATACACGCACACACACACAATATTCCTGTTACTCTGCACGAAACGGAGCACGAGGAGCATGCAGAGTGAACTCCTGCCTAGGACGAGATTTACAGGGGAGGAAAGAAAAGCATTTACCGTCTGGCACAGGCGAACTTAACTCGGAAACATTGTGAGATGGGAGCGGTGCCACTCGTGCCGAATGTTTCTTCATCCTCTGGAGCTGCTCTCCTGCTCAGGCTGAGGCTCCCTCTGGCTCACTCTGCATCGCCCTGGTCCCGAGTACCACAGCAAACACGGGGCTGTGGCTGGTGCCTGGATGTTGGTCTGGAGATGCTGCAGGAGCCTACGAGTACTGATTTGCTGTTTCCCTGGGAAACCATTTGCAACACGTTCAAACAATGCTTGACCCCTGCCAACGCTCCTCTTTCATTCAATTGTGGAGCGCGGCAGATAAAATATAAATGTATCAGCGGCGGCGCCTCGCGGACTCCAAACCGTGGCAGCCCCTTTGCAGGAAATTGGGATTTCACATCGAATCTCTGCGCTGTGCTGGCAACACAGCACAGACAGGAGATTTCTCAGACAACTGCGAGGGAATTGTGCAGTGCAATTTTCTGGTTCCTTACACTGTGACAATATACAGATGATTATAGTAATTATTTTAAGTAAACTTTGAATAATGGGACTCCTATAGAGCTGCTAAATCAGGAATGCCTTGGGCAAAAGAACAGGTGACATCCAGGTCTGTGTCTGATAATAAAGCAGTGGTATTGCAGGAGGTTCTTCTAACACCCTACAAAAATTGTCACAACCAAGACAGATCTAGAAATATGTATATAAATGTATATAGATATACATATATATATAGGCTATGGCTGGTCTACATTTCTTCCTCACTTCCCCTGAGACAGCCAGGACATGTTTTGTCTCTCTTTCCCTGACACCTTCTCTCCCTTCTAGTTCCTTATTATTACTATTAATATTTTTGGAAGTTGTTGGAGCAATGGAAAAGTTTCACTGAGCGAAGCAGTGTCAACCCACACAACTTCTGGAACTCTTAGAAGATCTCATCCCCTGGTGCAACCAGCACTGTGCTGGGAGTTTCCTTTGCCAGAAGTGGTTACTGACACCTGGGTCCAGAGCTCTTCACCAAGAGATCAACTATCAAGTCTTATCCAAGAATTTGTAAGGAGAAACATTTACTATTTATAGTCAAGGTGTTTGCTATAGGAACAATGGGAAATAAAAAGGGAACGATCAGAAAGGCAGCTTAGCTCTCCCAGAATCTGCTGGCAAAGTTGCTGAATTTTTAAGGGCACTAGCCCTTTTATCTATAGTCTTTGTGCTTTTGATAGCAGCTGAGAGTGGAGATTCTCAGCCCAGGGCTTGGTCCTCCTTTCCCCACTATCCCACCAAAGAGGGAGAAGCCACTGGCTCTAGGGAAGGCCAAAGTGGTTTGAAAAGGATGAAGAATAGCTGGGTTAAAATTCTCCAATTTGGGCTTCCCTCAAGCACGGTGCTGGAATCTCACAGGATTTACACAATAATGTGCTGTCATTGGGGTGTGTGTGCAAGGACTCAGAGAGGAGAGGGAAGGAATCAGAGTCCCAGCTGGAATAATCCTCTGGATGCAGCCACAGCAGAGGATGGCACATGGGGAGAACTGTCCTGTGGCATCCTCATGGAAGAGGCAGCCTGAGACTCCACTGTACCCAGAGGGGCAGGAGGGGATTCTCGGGTCCTTGGAGCAACCCACCAGGACATGATCCCTTGATCCTGCCCTGCACATTCCTGTAAAGCTGCTCTCCTGTCCCTCTTTGGGGACTGAGGGGCCTCACTTTTCTCCTGGGGCACAGTGACACAGCAGGGAAGAGACAGGGATTAACCCTATGGAAAGGAGGGAAAAAGTACCTCACCCCACTCCCACAGCCATCCCACCCAGTGGGACACATCATGGAAGGAGCACAGGGAAGAGAAATGGTTACAGCTGTTTGGTTTTCCAGCCAGCACATCCTGCTCTGAAAGGCCTGGAGATCTCCTTTAGCATCTTCATTCTATCCCTGGTGACTCACAAGGCTCTCCACCATGACAGTCTATTCCAAAGCATCAACTGCACTGCCTTGAGCTAACTGGCTTTTACTGCTTATCTGCATTCAGAGGGTTTCCAGCACTGTGTAACAACCACCATTCCAAAGGAAATTATCTTCCCAATTTGCAGAAGGAATTTTATTCTCCTGTCCGAAGTGCTGAGAGTCAGCAGAGTTTGTGATGGAGTAATCACCAGTCAAGTAATTGCTGGCTCCACAATCACAAGGCTCCCTATTAATACATGTCTAGTCCTTGAGCGTTTATATAATATAAACAACATAATAATATAACACAGAGATTGCTTTTAGAAAGCCATTTCTGCAAATTGGGGTTTATAATGGAATCATTAATGAACCTTAACAATGGTGAGGATGAAATGCATGAGACAATGTCAGGCAATTCCAGACATTTCTTCCAGACAATTTCAGCACTAACAACAGAACGTGACTGAATCTAAGAGCTGCTGCCTTTTTTTATTCAAAGGAGAATCAGCCATTGTTTCAACACTAAGTCAGAAGCCAAATTCAGCTCCTCAAAGCAATCTTTCACATCCTCCCCCCAACCATCTCAGCTTCCTAAAACAGTTACACAAGAAATGAAAAAGATACAAAACTGCATAAAACTATGTGGAAATGGTACTTAGAACTTCCATCAAAGACTGCAGTTTGATAAGCATCAGTTCTCAGGCCACACAAGAGTGAGCTTGGGCCATCTATTTCTGCTCCTGCATTTCTGACCCTTCCTCTTTGCTATCTCTGCTCCACCTGTGCTGAAGAAAAGAGTAAAATAATATGGAGTGGAAGAGAGAGGAGGAAGCTCTGTCCCTCTCTGCAATCCATCCACAAGTTCAATGCGATGACTGACTTACCAGGATGACAAAACAGTTACTCCAAGTCACTACTGCAATACTACAAGACAACATAAAATCCACAGGCCTGTGCCACCTTACTCACCTTGAGTTCATGCAAGGCACCAGAGAGGGAAAATATGGGGGCTGCCCTCCAAAATTCAAGACTAAACTAAGTTTCCAGTTACCTTTACAGCAGCTCTTCATATGTTGTTTGCTTCAAGTTCTGTGCTTTCAGCCTGGAACATGTTTCAAGTTTTCTTATTCTCAGGGTGATGCTCCTCATAATAAACAATAAACAATAACAGGCTCTGGAGCACAAGTCTGAGGAGAAGCAGCTGAGGGAGCTGGGGGGGAACAGTCTGGAGAAAAGGAGGCTCAGGGAGGACCTTGTGGCTCTGCACAATTCCCTGACAGGAGGGTGTAGTCGAAGGAGGTTGGGCTTTGTTCCCAGGGAACAAGAGGAGATGACCTCAAGTTAAGCCAGGGGAAGTTTAGATTGGATATTAGGGAAGATTTCTTCATGGAAAGACTTGTCAAGCCCTGGACCAGGCTGCCCAGGACAATGATTGAGTCCCCATCCCTGGAGGGATTTAAAAGATGTGTGGCTCTGACACCTGGGGACATGAGTTAGTGATGAGCTTGGCACTGCTGGGGGAATGGTTGGACTCAATGATCTCAGAAGTGTTTTCCAATCTAAATTATTCTATCATCAATCTCCATACCCAATTATTCTCCCTCAGGATTCCCTATTTGTCAAGGAAGCCTGCAGTGTGAATCATAATCACAGCAGTGTAAACGAGAACCCAGGCTGCAGGCTTGCACCGTCCACACCTGCTCCCAGTTAAGGCAAAAACTGATGGGGCACTCACCAAACTCTGGAGACAGATCAGCACCAGCATTATGAGAAAAGGAAATCAGTGAATAAAGTGTGTCTCAGGACAGATTCCTCATGCCAGCCAAGAGTCCTTGTGCATGGAGGCCTCTGCTCCACATCCCGTTTGCTCCTCCCCACCCTCCCTGCAGCACTCTGCGTCCCTGGGCTCAGTAAATATTCATCCAGACCAGGGCAGGGTGAGGCTGCGAGCTTGCTGACTCACTAACCAGACAGCAAACCAGCCCTGGCAGCAGAGCCAGGGCTGGGGAGTGCTGAATCACATCCACTAACAAGCCCTGCACGCTCCCAGCACAGAGGGGCTGATGCTATCAAAACTCACTCTGCTCCTTGGCTTACCCCACTCTGCTGGCACTAGCTACCACTCATGCATATTTCAGGGACCTACTGCACAAGCAAAGGTTATTTACTCTTCTCTCTGAAGCTGCAAGCACAGCTGGAGTTGAACTGCAGGCAGTCACAGGTTTTCTGATGCAGAGAGGATGGCAGGTGTGGTACCACACACCCAAGGAGGGCAGATCATCACAGCTAAAGGAAAACAGAGTACCTGGAACAGAGAACCTGCATAAGTACCTGGAACTTAATTAATTTCTATGTTGATAATGGGATCCATCTCAGTGGACTTTGGGTGCCAAAGTTGGAACCAGCCACACCAACATCTTTATGAAGTGAGTGGTGAGAAAAGTGGTAAGGTTAGGAGACAACTCACAGCCTCCTCTCTTACAGGTGTATTATAACTGGTATTAGTAACTCTGAAGGCAGCCGCTTCTTCCCCCTGGCTGTGAGGGCAGAAATGTGACTTGCTTCCACTGCTCATGTGGCTTTTAGATACTCTGGGTAGGGCAGATGCTCCCAAAGGGAAGAAGCACAGTGTGGGAATGCTTGATAAAGACATGAAAGTGTTTCTTTGACTTTAACTGATTTTAGAACAATGCTCAGATCCAAAACTGTGCTGTTTGCTAGTGTTGAACACCACTAGCTACAAGATCCATCTAAAATCCACTTTGCATATGTCCCTGCAGCCAGCAGGTCAGTCCATTCCCAATCACTAGACTGTAAGACTCTCATAAACAAGACTTTTATTGGCTCTTCCAGGTTGAGCCTGTGTTTTAAGATGACAAGCTAAAAGGCCATTATCAAGTTCATTTTATCCCTCTGGAATATAAATTAGATGCAAGATGCAGAAGAGACAAACAGTCAATCTGAGATCAAAACAGACGTATCCTACAAAAGAATTTTTATGTACAGTGAAGTCAAGACTTCAGTTTGCTTCAGTTTGAACTTTTACTTGCTTCTAGCAAGATCAGAAACATGCAGCAAATGCTTCTTGAACAACTCAATCCAAAACAACTTCCAAGGCTTGCAGTGCCCAGTCATGTTGTATGGATTTTAAAGAATCAAATTCTCAAGTCCTTACTTTGTCTGAGCTCTCACTGGCTTAAAAACTGTTGGATATCCCTGCTCAGCATTAAGAATATCAGCAAAGCATTTGACTGCCAGGCAGGGGAGGGTCCTCCAGCCCCACCAGTGTGTGCCACAATCAAGGCACCAAAGATGCTAAACCAGATCCAAAAGTGACCCCTCATAAGCAGGGGTGAATTAAGTGAGAATGTTCACATTGAAGGCACTCTACATTCTTGTATGTTTTGTCCACTGAGGCAAAACTGGACTTTAGCCAGAATTTCCTGTATTTTGCAAACGCCAAGAAGTAGAGCAACTCTCTAAAATCTCACCTAATGACTGCAAGAAATACCTACTAAACCTGAAGCAATTTTAATGCCCTGGGGGGTTGCATGTTTGTACACTGATCTCTGGTTGACATTAACATGAGTTGCTATTTTCAGTGAATCAGCCCAAGAACTCACTCTTTAATACCCTGATTTTGTAACAGAAGAACACAATGTGATCTATTTTTAGCCTCCCCTAGCAGGCAAGCCCTGGAAATAAGATAAACAAGCACCAGCTAAACATCCACTCCAAGATGACAATGTGAAGATGGGCAGGGGTGCTGCAGGACAGCAGCTCCCACACCACTGAAACCACTGCAAAACACTCAGACCACTTATGGGGATTTTTTGAAGGAATTTTGAATGATTTACAGATGGGACCTCTGAGTTTTTAGATGATGTGGTTTATTTTCTTGTCTTCTGCATAGGCAGGAAGGGTGAACTCAGCTCACATCTTCACTGCATGGCTCAGAAGGTCACAAGACCCTTAGTTACAAGACCTTTTAGGGATTTATTCATCAATAAGACACTGCCAATAAGGATATTTATGGTTTTGACCCAATCCTTAAATTTCTGTCTTAAGGACTCATGCTACAGTGTAAGCATTCTAAGCCAATCATGTTATGACACCTACAGTGCTGCATTCTAAAACCCTTGTTTACCTCTGTAACAACTTTTATTTTTTCTGTATCTTAAACTCTAAAACTCTAAACTTCCCTTCACTTAACATGTCTCTGCTTTAAACTACAAATCCACATCCTCACTTCTAGCACCTAAATTTGGAAGCCTCTTCCAAGGTCTCAGATCAAATCCTGTGTTTAATTCTAAGCTTTGGCTTACAGGCCCAAAGCTCTGAGAGTTTTCCTTGCATTTTGCATTCCAACAACCACCCACAGCCATTGGTCTCTTGGCTACTGATGCCTTGGAGAGGCTACCTAGAAAGAAGGCTAGACAAGATGAAGAGAATAAAGTGGGTATTTATTAAAGGTTTCAATAGGCACACCTTGGGCAGTCAGAGCCTCTGAGGGGCTACACCCAAGCTGGGCAATGGTCTCGAGTTTTTCAGACAATTTTAAGTTTGATCCATTTACACATCAGGGGTTAATCCTCCAATTACAGCTTCAGGTAATGAAGTCATACACCCCCCGTTTGCTTCCCCTGCCAAATTCACTTTTATTTACACTTTTTGGCCTGAGGCTGGAGGGTGTCCTTGGATTTCAGGCCTAGAGGGGTTGTTTTGTCTGACCAAAATGTGAAGACAATTAACTAACACTTTATATGGAGTTTAGAGTAATACAGTATAGAATTTGAAAAATATAAAAGCTAAAATCCTTATGCATCACTACCAGTGGCCAGGTCCTCTGTTACAGAATGGTTTGGGTTGGGAGGGACCTTTAAATCTCATTTAATTCAGCCCTCTGCAATGAGCACAGACATCTTCAACTGCATCAACCACATCACATGTTGGTGTCTCAGCCTAATGGGAGTCCCACCTTGACCCTGCTTTGTCCAGCTCCTTCACCTCTGCCTCTGGACCTAAGAAGATGCACCTGAAACCCAAAAATACCTGATGATTCCCTCACCCCCTCCCTCGACAAGCACTCAGTAGCAACATCTTCTGCTACAGTGCTTTTGGGAAGATTTTTTATTTACTAAGTGATTTTATAGACCTGACAACCAGAGTGCTCCTAGGAAGCACAAGGATTATATTTTCAATTAAAATAAAACCTCAGGTTTTCCTTAATCACGCAAATTTTGCAACATAAACCACCCACCCACAAGGATGAGGAAGTACATGATGATGTCTCCAGAGCTGGAAAAGCAGCTTCTTAGGCTTTTTATTCTACTGGAATATAGAAATATCATACAGCAAGAAATATTAAAGTTTTAATGCAATTAAAGATGGAAGGAAAAATATTAATTGTGGGCATGGGGAGCAATTCTTCAATTTTAATAAAAGTCATGCAGTGTTTCATGGAAACAGCAAATGTACCAACTTTGATGCACTTTCAATATTTTGCATCAAAGAAGGAAAAAACTGTAAGAAAAAAAATATGGATGTACCCCAAGCAACCTGTGATAGTGGAAGGTGTCCCTGCCCATGGCAGGGGGCTGGAATGAGGTGAGCTTCAATGTCCCTTCCAACCCAAACCATTCTGTGATAAATTCAGGTTGACAAAAATATTAAACAGTTACCTCCAGCATTAGAAACTCATTCATATTTACAGAAGAATCAGAAGGAAAGGAAAATTAAAAAAACCAAATGGAAAACCAATGAAAAACCAAAAAGGACATTTTTCCTTCAGGAGGGACTTTATTTCATGCACACAGTTACTGGCCTCAGAGCCTCTGCCGGGCTAGATGGATCCTAATCCTGGAACACCAAGAAAAAATGTGTTTAGTACCCCATCAATAATTTCAGCTTAGGGGCTTTACCCACAGCCCCTAAACTGAAATTAGGGGTAGTAATTAGAAGGGTGCTCTTCACCAGGAATGGTGAAGAGCAAAAAACTCATGGGGAACACACAGAAATCTCACCTGGAGCATGCACAGACCCCATTTGAGAAAGCAGAGCTTACCAGGCTCCCTACAACCCACCTCTTCTGCTGGAGGTGGAATTATTTAGGTGACCTTTAAGGTCCCTTCCAATCTAACCCTTTCTCTGGTTCTGTGATCTGACCATTTGAGAAGCAGTGCTGGCAACATGGCAAGGCCATGAGCTTCTGAAAAACTCAAAATCCAAGCATTCCCCAACCTGCATTTCAAACTTTTTCCACTTTTTAAGAGTTTAGGAGAAAGGTTCCTACCTCACCCTGGCCACTCTGAAACTCCCTGGCAGTAAAACACAGCCCAAGCAGACAACCAGCACTCAGTCTGCTCAGTAACAAAGCATAAATCGAGTATCCATTCCAAATATCCAGTGCAGCCTTTCCAGACAGGATAATAAAATCAGACGCCCAACACTTCTATTGTGTTTTTTTTTTTTCCCAAGGAAAACAGCTTGGATGTAATTGCATGTCAGGTAATTATTTGCCTTCCCAATGTTTTATTAACAAAGCTGCCGGGAGTGAAATAAGCTGTCTCCATTTTCTGGTTCTGCAATTATGAAGTGCCTCTTCTTTACCACAAGAGAGCATTTGAGTTGAGAAAACTTCCATTTTGTGCTTGTCATCGTGACTGTAGAGCATGTCAGTGTGGCAGTAAATCACTTCTCATATTTGCTGTGTTTTGGACAGCCAGCAGTTAATGAGATGGCTTAAGGCTTCTTTCAATACCATAAATCAGAATTGCATAGCAGGCTAGAAATCCAGGGCTGGCCAGTCCCAAAATTTAGCCACCAGCATGTTGCTGTCTAGGCAGGTCCTGTGGTAGGGACAGGAACTTGCACCACTGCAACCCCCACCACTCCAGATGGCATCAGAAAGTTTCTGAGATGAAGAAATATAAATAATTATTAAGGAAAATTACAACAGAGGATGAAGTTTGTTGCCTTGTTAGTGGTGCTGCATTCCATTTCCCAGCCCTTCTGATTTTAAAGTCTGGGTGCAGAATTCCCAAAGCTTTTGAAGCCAGATCTGAAGTTTCAGCAAAGATGTGAAATACATAAGAGCAATCAGAAGTCTTAAAGAAAAATCCCATATCTGTTTGTGGGGTCAAACAACTTCAACAAGACAGAGGGGAGACAGAAAATCAGAGAACAGCTTGGGTTGAAGGGGACCTTAAAGATCATCTGGTCCCAGCCATCCTCATGTGCATTTTCCTGCCCAAAACAAAGGATTCATTAGGCATGTCCCTGCAGACAAGGCCAGGACCAGGAGGCTTTAATTGCCTTAATGGGAAGTTCAGTGGGACAGCAGGTCAGCTGTTCCACAAGGAGCACAGTGAAGCACTAAATGAGATGATGCCAGGCAGAAAACTCCCAGTGCTGGAAGGTTTTCAGACCAGGCTGCCCTGGGATGGATGAAGTGGAGTTGAACAGCTCAGAGCAGCTCCATTTTCCAAAAGCCAGCCATGGCAACAGGCTGCTCAGGGAATTGGTGGAGTCCCCATCCCTGGAGGGATTTCAAAGCCCTCTGGATGTGGCACTTGGGGACATGGGCTGGTGGTGGGTTGGCAGTGCTGGGGGAGCAGCTGGACTGGAGGATCTTGGAGGTATTTTCCAACCCAAATCACTCTGTGACTCTGTGACTCAACCTCTATTCATGGAGCTAATAACAAAGAGGTGCTAATAATATAGACCAGCTATTATTAGCTGGGCTGACAAGGAAAACTAGGGTGAAGGGAGCCTGCTGAGAGCTCAGAATGGGTGTCAGAAGTAGAATGTTCTGTAGAATTCCCAGAGAAGCATCCCACCACTGCATTCAAATCACTGCAGGTGGTGTTTTCCAGTCTCTGCAGAACAGGGAATGCAAGACCACTGTTAAGGAAATGTTAGAAAAGCTGTCAGCAAGCACCATTTATTATTCACTATTTGTGTGTCTTCTTTGGAAGGAATGGACACCTGAAAGTCAAAACAGCCTCACACCCACCAGCAGCAGACAATTACAGAAGATTCCTGAGGGAAATGTGAAGTCTTGGGAAAGGCTTTTATGACAGAGCATCAGGGATCCACAGGGTAGGACACAAGCTCTGTGTCCCAGCCTGACACTGGACACACAGAGTTGTAGCTTTTGAAGGAAAAGTGACCAAATCCTGATTCAGTGGCTGGTTCTGTTTAAGACCCTACTGTAAGATAAATTTCCAGCAGCTCCTGAGAGTTAAACAGAAAATCTACCTCCCCCTGGTTTCTACTATTTTAATTAAAAGTGTTTTAATTTTCCACTTTAAGTGCTGACCTAACTGAAAGGTGCCTTTGCTCCTGCAAAACTCCAGCTACATCAATTTAGTGATGGTGAAATAAAAGCCCAAAATCTCAGCTGGAAGACATCAGCCCTGCTCCTCCACAGCCAGGCCTTAGAGTTGGAGGTTAAATAATTGTGGTTATAAAGGCTCAGCACAAAACATTTTCCAGCACCCACAGAGCCCTCTGAAATCTGTGATCTGAGTGTCAAAGTCCACCTGCACTCATCAGCAGGGAGGATGCTCATGTGTACCTGGTCCAGCAAAGAGAGATCCCATGTGAGTTTAATTTCCCTCCTTTTTTGCCCTTCATAATTTAATTCTACATCCTTTTTTGCCCCTCAAATCCACTTTTTGAAAAAAAACCCAAACAAATAAAACCAGATGACAAATACAGCTAGTAGCAGCCTGAACATAACCAGTGCTGCACCTCAAGAGAATTCTTTTGAACAGTAACAACTTTTTGAATTTTCTAGAAGAAATTCTCTGTGAATTATTGGAAAAAACAGTAAAATCCTTACACTATAGAAATTTAAAAATTGGGTACTCAGAAATCTCCAACCAATTGTGAATGTTTCTTGTCTAATCTTCACCTAATCCTCCTTAATACCTTTCAGTGTGAATCTCTGCTACGTGCAACATCTTATTAGCAAGACAATAAAGATAACACAAGAAAAGTCACTGAGCAGCATTAGGGGATTAAGGGAGGATTAAACAGTCGTGACACAAAGAAAATGTTGAAGCTGAGTATTCACCATAATTAGTCTGGTACCTCATACTCTCCCTGGGTCAATTACCCAAGTGTCTGGATGGACTCGATGTGATGAGAGCAGACAGGACTCAGGCATTGTCTCATGACTGGTGATGGTTTGAAAGAGGGGCATGGACTCTGTTCTAAACATACACAACAAGCTGAGTGAGGAGGGGACACTTAAACTGGATTTTAAGAAGGAATTCTTCCCTGTGAGGGTGGTGAGACCCTGGCACAGGGTGCCCAGAGCAGCTGTGGCTGCCCCAGGATCTCTGGAAGTGTCCAAGGCCAGGCTGGATGGGACTTGGGGCAACCTGAGATAGTGGAAAGTGTCCCTGGCATGGCAGGGGTTTGGAATTGGATGGTCTTAAAAAGTTAATTCCAACCCATTCTGTGATATATATCAGAAAATGGGTGGTAAAAGTGAAACAGGCTTTTCCTGGAGAGATCCTGCATTTCGTCAGGATGATTATATCTCCTAGTATATATACCTGGGTATGTATACTAGGTATATATTATATAGTATATATTACACCTAGTACATACACTAGGTATAATACCTAGTATTATACTTCCTAGTAATGTGGTTTTATGGGTATGTCTCTTTTCCAGAGAGGAACTGGCAGCCCCATGCACTACAAAACCCTTCCAGGGGTACTTGGAGAGCTCACCCTCACCACAGCCATCCCCACCTGGGCTGGGGAAGCAGGGAAATCTCCACAGTGACAATGGAAGCCCAGTCAGACCAGATTTACATGGTGGATATGGGGAGTATTTGTATGAAAAGCCTCCTCAGGACCTCAGGCCACTCCCAGAACTGAGTGGCACTTCCAAACAAGGTGGTTCCAAGTGAAACTGATCCCAGAAAGGAGATCCTTGCTGCCTCTCAATGACCAGGAGAGATGCGTTGTGAAAGCAGACCTGGAACAGAGGCTGGATGGAGCTAAAGAATAAAGGAGGGATTTATTAAAAGGCCTCAATGGATCCACCTTGGGCAGCACAAGCGCCCAGCCAGGGCTACACCCCAGGTGAACCAATGGTCACAAAATGCACGAGCAGTCACGGGGTCTCTCCCTTTGATCAGTTCTGCTCCATTTGCACCTTGCAGTTCATTGTCCATTTCCAGCTTTAGCCCCTGCAGTCCCACCCTGCTTGTTTTTCTCTCTCCAGCCCACGGTGTTTGTGCTCCTGGGCTGAGATTTGGATCATTTGTCCTTGGTGCCCAGCTGGAGCAGGAATTGTTTTGTCTCCCTGCTGTGTGCAGAGAGCTCACCATCCCCTCATATGAAGCTCAGAAGTACACAGTAAAGCAGTAGAGAATCTGAAAAAGATAAAAGCTAAAACTTGAGCCATCAGGGGGAGTGATGTACCCCTGCCTTTCACTGGCTCCCTGAGCCAGGCTTTGCAGGAGCTGAGATCTGCACCAGCAAGATCCAGCGGCCATCCATAGCCTTGAAAGGCCAGTGTGCTCTACCCTTTTAAAAATCCACCCTGAATCTGAAATAAATTCTTACTCAGTACTTAAAATCAAGTCTATTTACTGCCACAGAGCACAGTATTGATCTGGCCCTGGTTGAACTAGTCAGAGGTAAATCAGAGTCTGTGGCAGGATTCTGTGGAGTTGTTGCAAAGCCCATCTCTTGTTAGGGAACGAGCTGTGCTCTCAGGACTCAGTCCCCAACAATTAATGTGGCACCCATGGGTTCCCTTACATCCCCTGCCCCTTTGCTCTCAGTACCTGATTGTCATGGATTATCAGAGATTATTTGGCCAGAGCAGGCCAAATACACATTTTCTGAGAGATTCAGCAGGGGAAACACAACTTTCCACAGCCTGTGGGACAGAGCTGCTCTCTCAGCTCTTTTTTCTAAACACCTTTTTTGGTTGCCCCTTTTTTCCAAAATATTTCAGGACCTGAAATCCATGTCAGTGAAAAGACAGGGTTTTTAAAGACCTTTTTTCTTTCCCCTGATGACTGCCTGGCAATGTTTTGCCCCAGCCTTGCAATAGGTCAGAGCACAATATTTGATATCAAAATATTTGGTATCAAATATTTTTGATATCCAGTGCACAAAAGGGCTCCTCCCAGTAAGTGCTCTCTGAGGGACATGGGGACCATGATTAATCATAGAATAACAGAAATAATAAATGATTTAATAAATTCTTTAAGGTTGGATAAGAGCTCTCCTGGAGTCCAACCATTAACCCAGAACCACTGTGCTCACCACTAAACTCTGTCCACAGATTTTGCATTTATTTTGAACATTTTCAGGGATGGTGATGCCACTGCTGCCCTGGGCAGCCTATTCCAAATCCTGACCACCCTTTTAGTGGAGAATTTTTTCCTAATACCCAATCTAAACATCCCTTGGGACAGTTTGAGGCCATTTCCTCTGGTCCTGCCATTTGTTACATGGGAGAAGGAACCAAACCCCACCTGGCTACACCCTGGTATCAGAAAGCAGCACCCCAGGGACAATGGGAATGCAGGAATTTGGTGCAGAGGCCCTGGAAGAGCACACAGACTCTTCTCTTTCCTACAGATGTGTCCTGACAGCAAGAAAACCTTGCATTAGTTTTTCCATGCACGTAAAATGCCTCTAGGCCTCTCTCTGCAGGAACTTGGTGCAAATGCAGATTCCTGGCAGTCTCTGAACACACGTTTTACTTTCTCCACCAAAACTTCAAGAGCAGGAAGACGGAAAAAAAAAGGAAAAAAGGGAAAAACACATCTCTATGTGTCATGCTCACCTGAGCCTCCCCAGCTTGCAGCTCACCCAGCAACTCAAGTCTGCATTCAGTGGGCACAAAAACTGCTCTAATGATTCAGAATACCCAGTGGACTTTCCCTGAGGACCTCCAAGTCGCCCTGTTCTGCTCCAGCTCTGTTACAAGTGGAGCTGGCTGACCTCCCTCACCATGCTCTCATTTGAACAGCAGCTTTTCCCTCAGGGATTGTCCCACCAGTGGTATTTTGAGCTGGTTTCACTCCATGACACACCACCCAGGATGGTTTTCCCTGCTCCCAGGAATCCTGTTCCAGGTGAGCTTCTCCAGCTCTTCTGGGGTTTGAAGCAACTCAGCATTAACTTTTCAATTACTGCAAAAGGACATTGCAGAGGATTTAATTTCACTTGTTCTTTCACCAATCCTTTCTCTGTTCCATGTGTTCCCCTGTCGCCTGCCCTGTCCATTGTGAGATTTGGAGTGTTTAACATGACTCTCCTGGATGACAAAAGAAATATATAAAAGTATAGAAGAGTCTGAGCATTGCTCTGCCCCAGGTGCAGCATTTGCCCTTGGTCTTGTTAAACTGTGTGATATTTCTTTGCCTCGATCAGGTAACCCCAGAGCTGAGGAGTGATGCTGAGCTGGGCTCTTATATGGGGAAAAGGAAAGTTGTTTTAAAATTGATCCCCAAAAAACCTTGTGATGGTTTTGTTGGGTAAGAGGGGAGCTGAAAAACAGGAGAAGAACAAATGGCCGAGCATGCACAGCCCATGAACTAAGTTTGGAAATTGATAAAGAAACACTGCCCTCATTCCTTCCAGAGGAGCACAAGCTCTTGACTTCCAGGCTCAGGAACTCCTGGTCTTCACCAGACCAGATCCACCCTGAAGGATCCCAGAAGGAGCAGCAGGAGTGGGCTGGCAACAGAGGAAGCTTTCAGAAACCCCATAAGCCAAATTCAGCTTGAACCTCCTCTTTCTGTAATCCCTGCTTGCTTAAAGTAGCTGTGTAAACACTGCTCCCAAGGAGGGAAAAGCTGTGTTGGGAAATGCAGACTGAGGCAGCTGCTCTTCCTCCAGCAGAGCTCAGAGCAGGGGAACAGCATGCCAAGTACTTCTCTTGGCATAGGAGCACACAGGAGGCTTGGAAGGAGAAGTTGGAGGCTCTTGAGCTAACAAAAAAAACCTGTTTTGGACACTCTTTCTGCTTGATACTCTGTGTATGTTCAGATTTTGTAGAGCAGAGCCCTGGGTAACACAGCTGTAAACAGAGAAATGCAGCAGCCACATCCTCTGAGGCTTTTAATCATCCTCTACCTGTGTCTTCCCAACCAGGGGCACAATTTAATTACAAAAGCACAGCTGCCAAAAATACAGGCAAAAGCTCAGAACTATTTTTCGTGGTGGCAGGTAAAGCAAGTATTTCTATTTGCAGTGTCAACAAGCATCTATCAAACTGGCCTCTCTTCTGTCATTCCTTCCCTTCCAGCTGCAGCTCCCTCTTATTCTGCTCCCAGGCAATCCACACATGGGTTTTTTTCCCTAAAGCACAAAGAAAATTGAAACACTAAATTGATGTCAGCAATCTGGTGGGATTTGGCCACTCCTTCCACTTGCAGAGCCCTTTTTCCCAACTTATCCCAGAGCAAGATGAACCCATAAGGACAGTCCAGCAGAAAAAATCCATCACCTCCCTTGATGATGTTCTCTGTTGCATGAGCTACCAGGGTATGGGTAAAGTTGCCACAAGGGCCACACTCTTTGATGATCATCCTGCTGTGTTTCTAGAAATTCCTGAACTAGAGAAGGTTAATGGTTTCCTAGCCCATTTCCCAAGGCCTGCCTGGTTCAGCAGCCTTGGAAGCATGAAGGTGAGGGCAGGATGCAGAGCTGCTAAACAATCCATCCTTTGGTGCTCAGCAGAGTGTGCTGAGGGCTCAAAACTAGGCTGGAAAGCACCAGGCAGGGCTCCTGTCCTGGATTGCCAAGCAAATTGTATTCCATTTGCCATCTGTATGGCAGTGGTCTTCTGTTCAGTGGGAAGTTTTCCTTATCTCTTCCACAATCACTCCTCCTTCAGGGGAGACACCTGCTGAAAACAGGCTCTTGAATATCACTGCATGGCTGATAAGAACTACAGCATCCCACTGGGAGATGTGAGCCAGAGGGAGGAGCCAAGCATTCCTACCTGGTTATAATCTGGAGATTCTGGAACACCAGCACTGGATTTCCCAGAGGAACAGCAGCTGCCTCTTCTTCCACTGGATCTTCAGAGGAAGACTCCACCTTTCTACAGAACCCCCTTGCTCCAGCAGAACCACCCCTGACACTGCAGGAGGGCTGAGCCACAATTCCAATGGGACTGTTGCCAACACCCTGACCCACAGGGTGTCAGGTTGGGTTCTGACTCTGTCAGTGTTGTTTCAGTTCACTGCATTGTTTATTTTATCTTTTTATTTTCTTCCCTAAAAAAGAACTGTTATTCTTGCTCCCATATTTTTTTTGCCTGAGAGCTCCTTAATTTAAAATTTATAACAATTTGGAGGGAGGGGGTTTACATTTTCCATTTCAGGGGAGGCTCCTGCCTTCCTTAGCAGACTCCTGTCCTTCCAAACCACGACCAACCAGTTCCCAGACCAACCCAGTCCCTCTGAGCTTTAACACATGGCACTGGCCACAGCAGAGACAGAGGGTGGCACATGCTCCCTGTGTCCCCAGCCAGGCCAGCAGCAGTGGTTTAGGTGGCATTCTTGAGTTCCTCCACCCCAGGAAGGAAAATAACAGAGCTGCTGCTTCCCCCAGCATTTCCAGCTGTATTTTGGTTGTTTTGCAGCACGGGAGAAGCTCCCTGGAACAGGAAACAATCCATATGAAACTCTGCACCTCTTAAGTAGTTCCCTTTGCACTGGTGCAGTGTTGGCTGGAAATGGTGATTTCAATTAGCTTAATCACTGGGGTAATGCCCACTCTTAAAACCCAAACAGCAGCACCCCCCAGCTGAGTGCATTTTCAGGAGCACAACCAAGCTGCCCCTGCTCTGATTTCCATCAGTTCATTGGCTGTCAAAAATCAAAGATCAGGAATTCTCTCTGGATTTCTAGTTGTGCTCATTAGTGTGGTAACTCAGTGCTGCACACTCAGCTGGACAATTTGACTGGAGCTGAAGACTAACCCAGTAGCCACCACGATATACCCACAGCTGTGTTTTTCCATTTGCCTAAACTCCAGATTCTTATTTTAAAAAAAATCTCAGGCTTCTGACTGAGTCCTTGTTGTATTCCCATGGACAGCAACACTTGCAGTGACTGCAGGGAATGGAGCTGGCACCACTTCAGGGGCATTAAAGGGAGACAGAGTTCTTGGTTACAGCCATAACTCACCAGAACATTCCTGCAGCAGATCTGCAGATGATTCCCTTTCAGCAATGTTCAGATCAGGGTAACAACTCCGGCCTGTGACCGCATTTCAAAGTGAAATTATGGACTTTGTGATTTGTGAGTTCAAGAACTTGCAATTTGTCACCACAGAGACATAAGTGACTCCACAGTCACCCATTGAGAACTTCATGTTATCCTTTCACATACAGGAACCTCCCTCCCCAAATCCCCCACCTCACTCTGCTGCTTGGTGAGGTTCTGACCTGGAACAAAATTCCAAACTGTCCATGCCTTGATCTCTCCACTGACAACACACTTGTGGACATCAGGCTCTTCCATCCATGCCCAGGACCCAAATATGAAAGTGACCTGATTTCCAGGAGTCCTGAGCATCACCAATCCCCACTGAAATCAAGGATAACAACAGGATCCAGCACCTCAGGAAACGAGGACAGGCACACTCTGAGGTGCCTGGGCACAGATTTAGAAGTGTGGTTGAAAATCTGGCCTGCTAATTTTACTTTCCAACAAACTGCTCCTTATTTATAGCTCAGACTGGATCAAGTATAGCATGTAGTATCCACCCAGGAACTGGGGTGAAAGGCAAGAATGAGGACAAAAATGCAAGAGGTGTTTGAAAAAGCTTTAAAGAAGAGAGGAGGAGGGAAAGCAGCAGTTTTGTTCCAGTGAATATACACTGGATATTTGAGAAGAAGCACAGTGGAATACACAGAGCAGGGAATGGACCAATGGTAAAGGGATGCAGAGCTCCAGAGCACCTGATGATGTGAGCAATGCTATTATCCAGAAAATGGTTAAGGGAGCTCCAGAGCACCTGATGATGTGAGCAATGCTATTATCCAGAAAATGAGGCTGAGACAGGGAATATGGAAACTGGGTATCTGCAGAGTTCCAAGCACTGGTGATAGCCGTGGACTCACCCAGCAGCTGATCGGAAGCCTTCAGGAAGCTCTGCTGATGGAGCTGATGCTTACAGAACTTCACATAATGCAAAATTTAAAGGATTGGCTGTTTATGACATGGAATTACAGACAGGTGTAACTCAAAACAGGAAGGAATAAGCTCAACACTAGAAAAGCAGGTAAAATTCCTAATAATTCATCTAACTCATATCTCCACAATGGCATAAGACTCAGGAACAACCACAGAATCACTGAGGTTAGAAAAACCCTCTAAATCATCAAGTCCAGGTGTTAACCATCTATTATTTTTAATCTGCATTCTCTGGGGAAGATGTTTTACCTTCCAGCTTCCTCTCCAGATCACTGAGGGTTAACCAGCAGCAAAACCACTCTGGAAGTGCAAGCACAGCAGATGCCTGGTCTGAGTTTCCAGAGGCTCCTGTGCTCCCAGGTTCCTTCTCCTCCCATCCACATGTGTTTCCATGCCTGGGGGAACCCTGCAGCATCTCAGGAGAGTCCATAGCTCCCTCTTGTGCCACTCAGGCTGGCACTTCTCTGCACCTGGACACCTGGACACCTCACCTCGGAGCACAAACACCCCTCCTGCATCCACAAATTCCCTGGAATCCTGCAGTGTCCCCAGCTCAAGCTGCACTCTCCTGTTTTTTCTTGACTCCTGCTCGCACAAGGCGCTCTCCAGGCTGCAAGTGAAGCCTTGAGAAGGCTGACCTAGAACAGAGACTGGATGCAGCTAAAGAATAAAGTAGGGATTTATTAAAAGGCCTCAATGGATCCACCTCGGGCAGCACAAGAGCCCAGCCAGGGCTGCACCCAAGATGAACCAAAATGGTCACAAAATGAATGACTGGTCTCACACTTTTATGTTCTGCTCCATTTGCATATTGCAGTTAATTGTCCAATTTAGCCCAGGCAGTCCCACCCTGCTTGTTTTTCTCTCTCCAGCCCACTTTGTTTGTGCTCTGGGGCTGAGATTTGGATCATTTGTCCTTGGTCCTCAGCTAGAGCAGGAATTGTTTTGTCTCCCTGCTGTGTGCACAGAGCTCACCATGCCCTGATATGAAGCTCAGAACTGCACACTAAAGCAGCACAGAATCTGAGAAATATAAAAGCTAAAACTTGAGGCATCACAAGGTCATGGATCAGCATCTCCAGGCAGTGCCAAATGGAGCTGGGATGAAGTCAGCTTCCCACAATGTGCTCTGGGGCAGATACTGGATATATTTGTATCTGGATATATTTGTATCTGGATATATTTGCAGGACGACAGGAAGAGTCTGCAGTGACATATTGCTGTAATTCAGCACCTGATGAAGTGGTTGGGTTTGGGTTTGCAAAGTACATTTGAAACCAGTCTGGGAGAATAGCGTTTCTTGCATGTTATGAGCCTAAATTATTCATTATTGCAAAGAAATGAGCAATTAAAAACAATATTTTAAGAGCTAGGAACAAATTCAGAGAGAGAGAGAGAAATCAAAGGTGCCCAAACCACCCTTATTTGAAGGAAAAAGTGCTAATTATCCTGCTTTTTGCAGCACAGAGCTGTCAGATTGCCTGACCACAGCTACACAACAACAGTGTATTTTCACTGGCTCTCCTTCAGTGAGGCTTTTCACACACACACACACACTGTCCCCTTCTAATATTCCTCTTCAGATCCAGCTGAATCCTTGCCAAGATGCATTTGTATCCATTTTTGCCCATCTCCTCTCAGTTTAGAGCACTAACCAAGTGTTAGCAGAATGTATTAAATGGAATTATGCTGTCGTTGAAAGGCAGCTACAGAAAGAAAAGAGATTTATAAGCTGAGCTGTTCTTCACTGAGCAGGCTGACTCTGATGGATTTTAACCAGGTGAGTCACCATCAAATGAAGCTTTTTGAGTCACCTGGCACACAGGTAAGGAATCCTGCTCTTTTGGAACATCCTGGTCTAGAGGAGGGTGTCCCTGCCCATGGCAGGGGGCTGGAATGGGATGCTCTTTAAGAACCCTTTGAACACAAACTATTCTATGACTGCATGAAAAAACTGACTTCACTAACAAAGCCAGACTTTAAAGTGATATTAAGTGACTTTATTTTGCTCCATACTTCAGAATCTCTTCTCAAACAGGGATTATCCTTGCCAGCTCTTTATTACCACAAGCTGTTTGTTATAGCTCTGGAGCATTTGGAAATTTCATTCTATTTCCAGGGCTTTATCACCTTCCAAAACTGCTCCTTTTTAAGCCAATATTTCTCATGCTGGCATTCAGCCTGGAAGTGAATTTCTTTAGAGAGTTAAAGTAAATCTGTTCAGTATTTTCTTTATGATCATCAGCATGCACAGCAGTACAATCTCCTGGTGACGTACTTAATGCAGAACTGTGCTTTTTGTTTTGCTTTAAAAGGAACTAGAGCACAGAAGACAAGTAGGAGTTCTGGTGAGAGGAGAATCAAGACCTGAATCATACAAAATCAAGAGGCAAAGATGGAAAGCTGCAGCATCAGCTCCAGCTCTCTCCCTCCCAGTGTATCTATTTCATCCCTATGGCACTACAGAAGCAAGTGATGCATGCTCAGAAAAATACTAGAATGAGACAACACTCCTCCTCCAGGAAAGCTGGAGTAGGAAATGAAATTTAAATTAAATTAATTCATTTAAATTAAAATTTTAAACTGTGATTTCATTTTTTAAATCAGAATTTTTTAGGCACATATGCAGCATGTTGGGCCACTGCCTTTAAAATGTATAATCATGAAAGGACAATCATATGTATAATCACATGTATAATCATGAGGAGCACAAGCAGAGGGACACAGCCACAATTTGCTCTGGGAATTGAACTGAATTCCATGATTTTATGGCAATTAAAATATTAAATTATTGACAGAGTAATTTAAATGGAAGTTTCAGACTCGACCAGAGTCTCAGGAGGTTAAGTGATTATTTACCTTTCCTTTTTCCCTTTGGGAAATTTTAAAGGGTGTTTTTATTTTACTTCCTTAGCATAGTGCTTAGTCTTAGCCAGAAAGCTGCTTTAAACTGCTAGTGTTAATTATTCATACATCATGCTGAAATTCCCTCGAGTATTCAGCTGACATTGAAAATGAAAGTAGAAGTTTAATTATTTCCAGATTTAGGGTTTTTCACTGGTCACTTAACCACTAAAAATACTGCATGGAAGTTGTCTGCCTCTGGGGCTGATCACAGACACAGATTGTGTGTGCCAGAACTTGTAAGAAATGCTGGATTTACACCTAAAGAGTGGAACTACACAACCACAATTTACCTAGAGCAGCCTTGCTGAAGGCTGAGAGCCAGCCCTGGGGAAATATTTAGTAGGATGACTTGAGCAAAGCTATGTGGCAGATAAATTCAGACCTCTGAGTGTGGATGTGTGGCCAAAACCCCCAAGTAAATGAGCATTTTAGGGATATGGAATTTTTCAGTGGTGATGATACCAGTGTGATAGATTTTGCCTCAAGAGGAGACCTCAAATCCTACAAACCACCATAAAAATGAGGTGGAACACATTTCACCTCACCTCTGCTGCCTGCCAGCTCTCCAGGACATCCCTGGTGGTGGCCACCAATGCTAAGGGAATGGAGCTAAAAGGCTCAGCCACTGAACCACCTTGGTAATTCTCTACTCTGACCCATCCCTGCTGCAGCCCACAACCAGACTAAGCCTTTAAGGGCCTTGAGGGCAATGCCTGCAATCTAATTTCATGTAATTGGACCCCTTCTCAAAATAAGATAAGCTATCCTTCAAAGCTACAGCTCTGAATGATGAAACAGGGCTGACAAGACACCTCCAGAGGTCACTCAGTCCATTTCTCTGGCAGAGGATCCTGTCAGCCTTGCAGGAGGATGATGTGAGCTTGACCTGCTGTTCAGACCCTCCAAAAGTGACTTCACAATGTGTTTGAGAGATTCACTGCCCTGCAGAGATAACCTAACTCTGCCTTGACTGCAGCTCAAGCCTTTTGCTTCCTGTCCTGCTCCCAGGGGCCACCACAAAAAATCTGTGCAACCCAATCTTCCATCCAGTGCAAAATCTGCCCCCAAGTGAGATTTCCAGGCTTTGCTGACTGCTCCAGCATCCCTGTGTGCTCCAAGCTATCCCTCAGGTGTGCATGATGAGATTTAGAGCTAATTCTCTCACACCCACAGGCAGGATGAAGCTGCTCCCAACAGCAGCAGGGCAGGGATTTCCAGCTGTGCTGCCAGGAGCACTGAAATGGATGTGAGCAATGGGCACACCGTGAATTTTGGGGGCAAAATCCAGGTGGGAAACTGGAGCCCTCACATGAACAAATAGGCTGGTAACGTTTGACAAATGTAGCTCAGCTGAGCCCAAAAGGTGTTTCCATGTGAATTAATTGGTGAGTGTGAAAAATGCATGTATTTTATGATTGGCTTTTCGCAAATATTAAAATGAGTATTATATGTGTTGTGTTAGAAAGTAATGCTGTATTAATTCTCTTGTGTTTGTTAAATATAGTTTTGGGTTATAACAAAATGTTAAAACAGAAACTATGCTATGTAAGAGACTTTTTTTAAAGAAAGGACTCACAGTGAGATAGCAGCCACAGGACACCTAAATCTTTCAGAGGAAAAGAATTTATTCCTCCATTATCAGGAGAAACAAACTTCTTCCTGCCTCGAAGGTGCTGTTAGGATTCAAAGGAAGAAGCTGAGATGACCAGACAGAATCCTGTGTTTGAATGGAATTCAAGCATCATGTATGAAGTGTATGAATATGCAACAGGCTGCTGTTTTTAAGGGTTAATCCTCTGTTAATGTGGGTCCATATTCAGGCTCGTGCTGCCCAGAAAAAGGTACCTGGACTGTCTGTAACTCTTTGTGTCTATTGTCTCATATTGTCCTAATTCAAATTGTCCAAATTATTATTACTCTTACTGTATTACTAATTTTATCACCATTTTATTACTAATAAACTTTTAACATTTTAAAAACAAGTGGTTGGCGTTTTTCACAGTGAGGGAGGGACACACACTGAGCAATATTTACACAGCCTGAGGACAGATTTTCCTGCATGTAAGACACTCCTGAAAGCAGTGCTCAGTCTGCTCTGGCAGCCAGGCTCTTCCCAGTGGTTCTCTTGCCACCTGGCTATGCCCATCCAAACTCCTGTGGACAGAGAATGCCTGTGGAAAGGGTCACACAGGACAGCTCACACTGTCCTGCTGAGGCACCCTCAGCCTGTGGGGCATGGAGGGAGCTGGGCTCCTCTGGACAGCCCCTTTGGGATCAGGTCTGGAAGGGAATCCTGCTCTCACTCGTTTTTATGTTATTACCAGCACAGAGACTCCCCTTCCATGCACAGCAAGCTCCCTGAGACACTGTTATTTCCCGGCCACTGTGCTTTCCACAAAGCCATTAGATTATCCTAACAGTCCCCAATAGAGAATCACAGAATATCCTGGGATGGAAGAGACCCTCAAGGATCACTGAACCCAAATCCAGACCCCCCCAACAATCCCACCCTGTGCCTGGGAGTATTCCAAGCACTCCTGGAGCTGTGGCAGCCCTGGGGCTGTGCCCATTCCCTGGGGAGCCTGGGCAGTGCCAGCACCCTCTGGGAGAAGAACCTTCCCTGATATCCAACAGTCCTAGGGTGACGTGATGATGCTTGTATCCCCATTCATGAGTTCTGTTTATGCTGGATATTATGTTCTGTGCCTTTAAGACTGGCTCTGAAGAGTGAAAGTTTTCTTTGAGTTTTTCTTATCAGCCTGGTGGGACACAGAGACAGGGCAGTACATGGTGCTGCTTTTGCTTTTTTGCTTTGGCTTTTCGCTTTGCTTTTGCTTCTGCTCATTAGCTAGTTTAGCTAAACAGCCCAAATTTCTCCCTGGACTGTTTCTCCTTTGCCTTTTTTGGCACCACTCGAGCCTGCTCTGGGCTGGGCCCTGGCAAACCCCGAGAGTTTGCACCTTGTGGCCCAGCGGGGCCTACTCTGGGCAGCAGCTGCCCCAGCGCTGAGGGACTGAGAACAGAGCGAGCACCCACAGAGAGACTTTCTGAATTTGTCATCTTTTTCAGAGCTGTGACAGAGTGGTGTCACCCAGTATTGTTCATTCTGTGTGCTGGGGGTGCTGTGCCTGTTAAATAAACAGGTTCTTTCCATTTCTCTCCCAGGATTCCTTCCTGAACCGGTTGGGGGGAGGAGCTGTGTGGGTTTGCTTTCTGGAGGGGCCCTTTGGAGATTCTCTCCCAGATTTGCCCTAAACCAGGACACCAACCTAAACCTCCCCCTCTCCCCACTCCCACGATATATCTGTGCTCACATCAGAGCCAACCCAGCTTCCTATTTGATTTCTTCACAGAAAACATCAAAGTGCAGCACTCTGCCCGCTACCAGGGGCTGGAGCTTCACTCTGCCTTTCATCATCAAGGTTTGAAGGGACCTTGTGGTGCTGCAGCACTGACAGGGATATCTCACTATGGAAAGACTCCTCTGTCCTCACAGGAAACCAAATCCTGGCTAGGACATGGTTCAAACCACTCATGGTCTCATGCACAGACCCTGTGACAGCCACACTGCTGGGACAGTTCAGCTGGCAGAGGGACATATGGCATTTATCTGCTTCACAGGGGCCTAAAAAAATATCAGATAACTGATTCCTGAGAAGTGCTCTGAGATCCACCAGTGAACAAAGCCAAAACCAGTCCAGCGCTGTCACTGCTCAGTCCCTTGGAAAGGAACTGAACACCAGCAGACTGCTGGAGATCAAGACACCAGTGAAATTCTAAAGCATCACAGAGATGCTGATTTTGAAAATACAGCTCCTGAACAATGTTAACCACCTACAGCAATCCACTAATGTGCACACTGACCCTCTATTTCCACTAATGTGCACACTGACCCTCTATTTATCACTGCTCTAAGCAATCCAAACTAAAGTCAGCGTGAACAGTTTCTTGCTGACTTTTCTGGCATTTCAGAAACCAAAGTTTATTGTTTTCCCTCCAGTTCTCCAGAGTAAGCAGCTCTGGTGCTTACAAGCCCTCTAAAAGCCACCATCTCTGGCAGTCCTGACCTGCTCTGCTCCAGGGGCCTGGCTCAAAAGCCTTTCAGCTTCTGGATTCATTTGCTTCACTGATCTCTAAGCCAGGCAAGCATCAGGAGTGCATGAAACAGTGCCAGGTTAGGAAACTGTGATGCTTCACATGTTTTTTAAACAGGCATCAGAAATAGCAGCTAGCAGAGAATGGAAAACGAGACCACAGCCTGAGATGCTTTAAATTATTTAGGTTTTCTCCCCATGGAAAAAGACAAAAAATCAATAAAACATTTCCCCACTGAAAACAATGGCTGTTCTAATATTCATCTTGCTGGTTTTAGAACTTGGCCCCAAATATCTGGGTTTAATGCCAGCCAGTGTACCACAGCAGGCAACCAGAACTGAGCTGAGGCCTCAGCTGCTGCCCAGTGACTTCATCACAAACCTGTCCTCTCTTCCTCCTCCTGCCCTGATGTCTGAAATGAAAAAAAAACCAAACCAACCACACCAAAAACACCCCCAGAACTATTCTAGTCAGTCCCAAAAAGATATTTACATTTTAAAGATCAGTGTGAAACTTAAAACGGAAGAACAAGACGATTACAGCAACACCCAAGTGAACCCTGTTAAAGGCTTAAAAAATCCCATCCTGACCCTCAGCACTGCTCTCAGTGTGTCTCATGACAGGCAAGAGAGACAAACTGCTTCTCCCTTGGCCATACACCCTTTATTAAAGCAAGATGGAGCACTTCCCACTAGAAGACTCCAGAAACTCTACTGACAACTTCCAATTCCAAAGAAAATCCAAATACAAACACCCTCTATGTGAAAAGATAAGATAAAATCCTCTGTACTGGAGGCATCATTGAAATAATGTGATTGCAATAATTAGGAGCACATCAGTAGGTAGCTTTGCAAGCAAGAACCTTTCACAGATGTCTCAAGGGACATTTCTTAAGCCAGGCTTTGTTTAAAAAAAAGAACAGCTAATTTGGAAGCTGTGCATTGTGAAAGCTGAAATGGGGCTGATAGGGAGAAGATAATGGAACTTTAACACTGAAAAAGTAACAATCTTGAAAGTGCAACATCCCAAAATCACCAGGCAGTTTGAAAACTTGCCCATGTCCAGTCCTCTGCTCCCTGTAAAGCTGTAATTAGGATGCTCCACTCCTGTGGCCATGGAAAAATAAACCCATCTGTGCCCCAGCCCCACATTCCCAGTGCATCCATCCCTTCCAGAAGCTCACAGCTCTGGGCACCACAGCCAGGGCAGGGGGAGGCAGCACAGAGCTCTGAGCTGTTCCCTGTTCCACCCCAGGCCAGATGCCTGCAGCCAGAACTGGATGCATTCTTAAATCAACTTACACTCAAAACTTTATGGATCAGTGCTCCCACAAGGAAAAATCACTGCAGCTGGGGGGGGAGTGCCTATTCAAAACCTCCTGTTTATTAATTTCAGTGCTTAACTACCTTCAGTGTAGACTGAAGGATGAGAGCAGCTCCCCACACACCATTCCCACGGTTTCTGGGATGGGAACCAGGAGGGAGGAGCTCCACGTTTGGTTTTTTGCAGATATTTTGAGCTGACATGAACAACAACTGACAGGGAAGTGCAGGAGGATTTCAGGTTTCAAGCGTTTGGAAGGAGGAGGGGCAGGGAGAGGAGGATCACCCAGCTGGAAGGGTTTGGGAAGGAAGGAATGGAGCAGGCAGGTCACAGAGAGGCGACCACAGGAGCAGTCCCAGGACAGCCACATTGCACAGTCACAGCTCATTTCCCCATCTTCCTCCTCTCTGTTTCCCCTCCCCTTCATTTCACTAAGTTTCCTCCTTGGCAGGATTTGACACCAATGTCCCCTCCCCTCTTCTTCCTCCTCTCTTCTCCCCGTCCCCTTCATTTCACAAAGTTTCCTCCTTGGCAGGATTTGATGCCAACGTTTTCAAAATCTGCTCAGCTTTGAGCTCTGCTCTTCCAGCAGTCCGAGGGCACTGAGCAGAGCCCCTCACAGCAGGAAAACACCAACACACTCTGAGTGCTTTGACTTTAGCACCTATTTACCAGTCCCAGAGACTCAAATGAGGCATCATGAAATATTTCCAGTCCTTTTGATACTTTTCTCCCTGCTTTTCTATCTGTGGAAGCACTGCTAAGCATATGCAGAGCAAGCTGACAAACATATGTGGTAGAATGATCTACCACAACATTCACTCTAGCAGACAAAAGAAGGAAGATTTTAGGGTGATCATGCTTGGAAACAAGGGCCAGCCTACTCAGGTTATCCAGCTGAGAGATGTGTGAGTTTGCTTTTAGCAAACTTAGACCTGTCATAGCTCCATGTCCCTGTGCTTTACAGGCCTTGTTCTTATGAATCCTGGCAAAAAATGCAGCTTCAGTTTGAAAAAGAGAAAACAGAAAGACCCTCTAGTGTGGGTTTTTTGTTTTTTTTTTTTTTTTTTCATCATGGCCATGAGTTCCATTAGGACCTGTATCTAACACTACAACTGACCAAAGCCACCAGATCTCCGCTTCAACACCTTTCATGTACAGCACAGTCAAGAGCATCACAGGACAGGATTTTGTGCTGCTCCAGATGAACTCCAGACTCCAAAGCAAACAGACTGTATGATCACATATCACATGTCTGACAAGCCAGCATCCCACTGTGATTGCCATGGTCAAAAAAAAACCCCAACTGGAAACATTTTTTCTTTCTGATTCAAAGTGTTTTGCATCAAAGAAGAAGGAATAGTTCATAGCAAGGCTCCCCCGGGGTGCCTGATGAAAAGCAGGAGTTTCAGGTCACTTCTGATGAAATAGAGTGAAAATAGAGACTGAAAACATTCAGGAAAACTCACTTTTTTAAAAACATTGCTGCTTGCTGTGGAAGTCACCCAGCCTAGCACCTCTTTTCCCACAGACAGTAAGAACAGAGGCACAAAGCAGAGCATCAGCTCAGCCCTGAGACACCATCTCAAGAGTTTGTCTTTGAGTATTAAGACTTGCTGGGGAGGTCTGGAGGCTCAACAGGAGATGAGGCTTTTGAGCAGAGATCTGAGAAATGAGCAGAAAGGATGTGGCTGCTCAGAGCAGTGGAGGTGACAGTGTGAGGGGACTTTGAGACAAGTCATCTTAAGCAGGCAGTGAAGAGCAGAGACAGCCAGGGTCACATGGAGAGGTCAGCAGAGCCCTTACAAAGGCAAGCATGCTGAGGCAGAGGGAAAAAAGGAGCTAAAAAGAACAAAAATACAGCACCTGCACCATGCCAGGGAACTGAGCCTTGCTGCTGCAACTGGGTTTTCTTACTCATAAGGTTGTTAGGTTCCCTCTATGTCTCTCTGTCCGCTTGCAGGGCTTAAATATGTTTCTATAAGTGAAAAAAAAAAAGAGTAGTCTCTGTGTACTTTACTTTATACTGTGAAAAAAAAGAAGGAGTAACAGTGATGGATTTCAGCTTTAGGCACACCATTGCTGACCAGGGTTAGCCATGTTCTCTACTACAATACTTTCCTTTCCCTGTGCTGCTCACACTGGCAGAACATGACCTTTGGATCACAGTCCTACACCCCTCCCTGTGTATCCCCCAGCTTCCTGCAGCCTATTTGCTCATGATGGACAAAACACTAACCCATTTGGCAGCCCATGATGAGCTTCCAAATGTTTTTTCCCTGACAAATCTGAAGCTGGAGCCAGATCTCAGGGCTGACACAGTGTTGACATGAACAACACGAACCTCTCTTGTCTGGGCAGAGGTTAAAGCTTGTTCTGCTCTCTGGCTGTGACTCTGAGGAGGAAACAGTGACAGCTCTGGCACTGCTGAGCAGAGCCCCTGTGCAGGCTGTGGCTCCTTGGTGCATCTCTGCTGTCACACAGCAGCCACAGAGGGGCAGACGAGGTACCTGGAGAGAAAACACAACACCCTCAGAGAGCTGAGGGCCTCCTGCAGCACAAACCTCCCTGCCCTCAGCACAGCGTCCCAGCCTTGCCCTGCTGCCCAGGGATAAGAGGGGCAGTGAAGTTATCCTAAAAGGGATCATCAGCAGGGCTGGGACAACTCTGGGTTTTGCAAAAAGCTCCTGTTTGATGGGGCAGCTTTGTACAAGGCAGCCCCAGAGATGATGGCATTCCTCCAGCCTGCACACAGCTCTGTAAAGCCAAGGCAGAACAGCTCCACTGTAATTAAACAGCAGTGAATTACCACAGGGAGGCCAAAGTTGTTGGCAGCAAAGCCCAAACCTCCATTTAGCTGAGATCCAGTGACTGTGTTCTTCAGAGAGCAAAAGACAAGGTGACCTCCACATCATACAATCATAAAATCATGGAATGCCTTGGTTGGAAGGACTTTTAACACCATCCAGTTCCAAGCCCCCAGCCAAGGGAAAGGACACCTTCACCTAAACCAGGTTACTCCAAGCTCCATCCAACCTGGAGCACTTCCAGGGATGGGGCAGCCACAGCTTCTGTGGGCACTCTGTGTCAGGGCCTGCCCACCCTCACAGTCAGGAATTTCTTCCTTATTTCTAACCTAAACCTCTCCTCTTATAGTTTAAAACCATTCCCTGATCACAGCCTTGCACAAAGCCCAGGGAAAGGCTCTTCCCCAGAGGTTGCTGGCACTGCCCAGGCTCCTCAGGAAATGGGCACAGCCCCGAGGCTGCCACAGCTCCAGGAGGGTTTGGACAATGCTCCCAGGCACAGGGTGGGATTTCTGTGGTGTCTGAGCAGGGCCAGGAGTTAATTTGATCATCCTTGAGGGTCCTTTTCAGTTCAGGATATCTTGTGGCTCCAGGGACTGAGCCCCTTTCCCCATCACACTGAACATGATGTGCACATGTAGGCCATAACCCAAATACCCTGCCTTTCCACCTGGAGTCAGCAGAAAGAGCTGCCTTCAAATAAAAGCCACATCATCTTCTGGGAAATATCTGTGCCATAATATGCATGAGCCAGAAATAGACACTTCAGTACTGTCAGTCCCCTGCTCCATCTCCTCTGCACTTCTCTGCTCACCCACCAGTGCTTCCATCCCTGGCTGTCCCATGGCAATAGGAATGGGCTGGAATGTGTTTCTCACCCAACAAACCTGATTATATGCTTGAAATTGCTGAACTATAAATATTAGGAAAGATGCAGGAAAGCTCAGGCAGCTCCCACTTCAGCACTTGTCTCTCAATGGGAATTTAATAGATGCCTGAACTTCTCTTTTCCAGTCACGTAAGGAGAAGGAGGGAATGCAGGCAGCTTGTTTCCACACCAGCACCATGAAAACACCAGGGAAGAGCCAGATTGTGAATGTCAAAACAAGAGATTGGTTTTGAAATACAGAGAGAAGTTCGTTCTAATGATCCTAGCAGCTTACGTACTTATGTAATGTGAAAAAAAATATATAAGAAAGCAAAAAAAGCCTTCTCCAACTTTCCCTTCCTTTGGTGGGGTGATGGCAGACGTGGTTTGCCTACAAAACACATCCCTGTCAGGCCAGTCTGAGGAGCTGGCAGCCTGCTCACAGCACAAACCACGGGCTGCAGCCGAAGGGAGCTCGTCAGGCTTTTATTTAGTGTCTGCCTCTGCCCTCACGACTTTTTCCTAAATATATTCACCCCCTGCAACCTCCCTGTCTGCTGGAATGGAATGCTCTTGGGGCAGGAGCTGTGTCTAAAATTCAAGCAGAAGGAATGATGCTCCAGCACAACACACCTCACATTTCAGAGACGGCCTCCCAGGTGCTACCACAACAGAAAGGGGAGGAAATATTTGCTGTAATTCTTTGGCACCCTGGGATTTGAGCCTGTCAGATACTGATGCAAAAGCAAGTAAAAAAACAATAAAAAATGAAAGGCCCACAGGCTGTTCAGCTGATGGGCTCCCAGATTTGGTCTCCTGTGCCTGTGGAAGCCACTGAACTGGCACTTCCAAAAGGCATTTAAAGCTAGAGGGGGCCCAGGCAGCTGGAAACAGCTCTGGCAGCAGGGATGGGCCAAGCAGGGCTGGGTTTGGTTCAGGAGCTGAGTGTGAGCTCTGGGGAGCTAAACTGGGAGCAGACCAATGCTTCCAGTGAGGAGGATCTGGCACCTGAAGGGTCGCACCATGCTGCTGCCACAGCACTGGTGGGGAAAATCACTCCTGAAAAGCAGCCTGTCCCTGTTCAGCCACTGCCCAGGGAGAAAATACTGTCCTGAGAGCCAGGGAGAGCAGAGGGACTCTGGGGTAACACAAATCCAGGGATTTGAGAAGGAGTGACTGTGCAAGGAGTTCCCTTGGCCATCTGGACATTGTCTGGTTTCAGGTATGTGAGTGACCTTGTCATCAGTCACTCATACCTGGGACCAGACAATGTCCAGATGGCCAAGGGCACTCCTTGCACAGCTCATTTTAGGGGTCAGGGTCTTACCCAATTCAGGTTGTGAACTTGAGGGCCTGGAAATCAAAGCCAAGAAGGTCAAGAAGCTTTCAGAGCCCAAGCTAAGGATAGGGAAATGTGAAAAGGTGATGCCTTGGCTACACTGGGGCAGTAAAGAGGGTCCTCAGTCACAAACCACAGCAGAGCCATGGGACAGCAGGAAGGGGAGAGATCCCAGGACCTGCCTTTCTGGGTAAAACTACAGCCCATTCTCCTTGTTTCTTGTAAGCCCAGTCAGGAACTGACCTGGCCTCACAGGACTCTGCAGAAAGAATTATTTTCCAAAATTATTTAAAGTGTGAAGGCTAATTTATTTTTCTGTTAAAATTATTTTATGTAATTCCTTCACTTTCTACCTAAGCAGTACCTTCCTTGTGAAAACAGAACTTCAGAATATATTTCATTCATTGATTAATAATGGAGTTAATTAGTCTTTTCTTAGTTTTTGCTTAATGACCTAGCAAAGGCCTCGGAATTTGGCTTAATAACAGTGCTGCAAGATCCTTCAGCTGATGAATTATAGCATAATAATTAACATCCTTGCAGTTGTCAGGCACAAAGCCTAGTGATTACAAAGCCTCTGCACACACAGCATACCAATGATGGCAGTAGCCCACAGTTTGATGTGCTTATTGCTGTCATATCACAGCTGATATTCAGCATATCTGTAAAGTACACAGAGACTACTCTTTTTTTTTTCACTTATAGAAACATATTTAAGCTCCAGAACATCAACAACAGATTTAATACAAACTGTTAGGCAATGAGCCCTCACATAGTTCTGTCTCAGAAATCCGTTAAAAATATAAATTTTGCTTCCAGAAGAATCTTCTTAACATAAATCAGAGAGCTGTTCTCAGCTCCACAATTCTCTAGTCATAGTTGATCTCAGCCTGACCTAAGCCAGAGCAATTAACAGCAGTTAAATGGCTGCTCTAATTTATGTGACCTGGTGTGGTTCTTCAGCCCAACAGAGACACCCAAGTCCCTGCAGGTCCTGAGTGCTTCACCTCCTCCAGCTTTGAAACAACAGCCTGTGATTGTGTGGAAAACTCAGTTTTCAGAAAGAAAGAATAGCTCCACCTGGAAGAAGAGAAATACAACACACTTGGACAAATCCACCTGAAAACTCAGCCTAATTGGGAATTTAATTCCCTACACATGGCACAAGCAAACTGTGGAAGCAGAGGGAAAGCTGCTGACCTCCCTGAGCATCAGTAAGTAACAGGAGATTCAAGTGACTCCCAGTGCTCCAGGACTTTTTGGGGAATACTCCATGGGCAGCTGATGATGCCCAGAGCTGTAATTTACCTGGCAAAGCAAAGGACTTCCCTGAGCAGCTTCTCCATTCCAGTTGTGACAAGGATTGCAGGAAAATCCACTGGGACCAGAAGCTCCTCAGCTGCCACAGCAAAGGTGCACCTGGGTGGTTTTATCCCTTCAATGAACAGCACAAGTAAAACCAAATGTGGCCCAAGTTCCACCTAAATTGCTAAAAGACCACAAGACCTATTCAGTCAGTAAGTAAAACTATCACACCAGTGCAGCCCAAGCTGTCTGACTGTCTGGATAGAGCCATAAATATTAGAGCAGGAACCTCTCCAAAGCTCAAACATGCACCTTTCACTCACATGCCAACACATCAATCAAGTCTGTTTGAAAATGTGCCCTTAAACAATAGATGAATGTGCCCATTTTCAATAAAAGAGAAGCACATAAAGCCCATCTGTGCTGGAAAACAGCTGGATATGTGTCCTGGCTGGGTGGCTTCATCAGGTGTGCACCTCTGAGACCCCTGAACACTGCTCTGAGGAGGAGGAAGGGCCAAAGGGCTTTTGCAGGGCCTCTGACAACTCTCTGAGGTCTTCTGCTCACTCATCTACCTCCTCTGAGACAAAGAACCCGTGAAAGTGTCAGTGGGAAGGGGGAATCTAGAGCAAATGCTTTACCACAGAGACACTGAAATCCATCTGTTTTGCTGAAAGCAGCAAAAAACGAGGAAGGCAATAACACACTTCCTAGAAACCAGTTCTGCTGGAGTGTTAAGATACCAGTCAAAGCCTCAAGACAAGGCTAAAAGAAGTGAAGGCTTGTGCTGTGACTACAAAACATATTTTTCTGGCCAGGTTTTCAATCACCAGGTTAATGGAGTTCTCCATGGCACTGGTGTAAGTGCCCACCTTGGATCAGTAGAGCAGAACCCATTCCCAGGAGCAGCAGTGCCTGCAGCCACCTTCTCCTGAAGAGAGGTTTCAATTCCAGAGCACAATTTCTGGGAAAACAATTACACAGGAGCTCTGCAGCAGCTCAAGCTGTCAGCCCTCATGACACCCAAGCACAAGAAATTTCTCCAGCTGCCAACGTGAAAACAGCTGCCCAGTTCTTGCCTTGCTTACAAAGAGGGCTCCTTGGTGTCAGCAGGAATCACAAACCTTCAAGGGCAGGATAAATTTGCTGCACAGGCTCCACCAGGTACATGATGGCACTTGGGTTTAGCTACTACTAAATTTATGCAACACTGGAAGGCAAATGGAAGATTTGTGAAAAGGCTCAAATTTGGAAAAATTCAGATGGTTTTGAACGCTCAAGACTGAGCTCAAGCATCATATCACAAAATCACAGAATAACAGAATAGCTTGGGTTGAAAGAGACCTCAAAGATCATCCAGTTCCAAACCCCTGCCATGGCAGGGACACCTTCTGCTATCCCAGGTTTGCTCCAAGCCCTGTCCAACCTGGCCTTGGACCCTTCCAGGGATGAGGGGCAGCCACAGCTGCTCTGGGCAATCTGTGCCAGGGCATCACCACCCTCAGAGGGAATAATTCCATCCTAATATCTACCTAAAACTACTCTCAGTTTGAAACCATTCCCCCTCGTGTTATCACTCCAGGCCCCTGTAAAAAGTCTCTCTCCATCTTTCTTGCCAGCTCCCTTCAGACACTGCAAGGCCACATTTAGGTCACCCCAAGCCCTTCTCTCCTCCACAGTCTCTCTGATTTCTTAACAGAACCCTCAGGCATGAAAAAGATGTTCCAGCAGAGAAGGTGATCCAGTTTGGGCAGCCTTTGCTTCACTTTAACAGAACATTTAATCAATCCATTAATGCCAAGTGATGGTTTGCCTGCACATGCAGAATTGGAATGACTTTGGTTTTAGGCTGGAGTGGTAGAACTTCAACCTGACAATGAGAAACATCTCAGTGATTTAATGACCACATCATTTTGGCCAACACAGCAGTCTGCCTACAGTCTGTCTGTAAAGACAGAGCAGATGGTCCTGAGCTTTCTTGCAATGATTTTTAAAAGTTTTAAGTGTACCACATGGCAGACTTCAGGCCCAGGAATGGCTTTAAGGAAAAGACAGCTTTACAAAGCCTGTCTCAATGCCTGTGGATGTAGTCAGGGAGTGACTACAAAAGCCAGCACAAAGGATGCATGGTACTTGGTGAGGATGGGAGAAAATACCAGAGTTTAAAAGGAGGAAAAAGCAGAGTTATCACAAAAAGTCACTCAAAGGCAGGTGAGAAACAGTGGAAATTGGCATGGAAGAATACACAATAAAAAAGAGAAAATGGGAAGGAGCAAAAATGCCAGAAGGGTGGTCAGGCACTGGAATAGGCTGCCCAGAGAAGTGGTGAGGCCACCATGCCTGGAAGTGATCAAAAGCCATATGGATGTGGCACTTGGGGACAAGGGTCAGTGGTGGCTTTGGCAGTGCTGAACTCCATTTTAGAACCTAAACAATTCTGTGATTCCATTACTCCAAGAGAAGGGCAGGACAGGAAGATGAATGACAGTGAACAGAGACCCCCTTGCTGCCAGGATGGAGGGCCAAGATGTAAATCCACAGAGGAAAATCTCTGCATTCTCTAATGAGGCCTCAGAGGAGATTAACTGTGACTGTCTCTTGAGAAATGCATGAGATTATTCTGCAGGTACAGAAATGCCACAGTTTGAAGGCTTTTAGAAGCTCTAAGCCCTCAAGAGGCTTTCAGTGAAAGGGCTCAGTGGCTTTGAAGGGCATTATTTTGGCAGGATGCTTTGTAAGAAGGGACAAATTGAAGACCCAAAAAGAATGTCCTAAAAACCCGACAGGTGATCAGAGACCTCACAGCTCTATCAGGTGCACTGCAAGAAGTCCATGGAGAATTCTGTGACCAGAAAGTTCCTGTAAACCTCTTAGCAACAGCTCTGCCTCAGGTGTATGTTGGGTTCAAAGAGGAAACAAGCACCAAGCAGCAGACACGGGATAGTTAAAACTCCTGAGAGAGAAAAATGCAAAATGTTTCCATGCTGCAGCACAACAAATGACAGGAGTCGTTTGTCAAGAAGAAAATGCTACTCTGCAGACAACAGGCTTATCATGTGCTATTAAGTGTAAAAATTAGTGTAAGATAGGCTGCTAACATCATCACTCAAATCCTTCCTTGGAGATATGCTGCAGCATAATAGAATTTCTCCAAGCCCAGATAGGAAGAGCAGGCAGCCTCCTCTGCATGAAGATTAGCTAAAACCATGGCTTAATCTTTCATTTTGGACTGTTAAATCTATGCTTGTCTTCAAGAATCCAGAAGGCAAAGTTAAATGTAGATAAGGTCACTGTCAGCACAGGCAGGACCTGGGAAGAAAAGCCACAAACCCTTGAAAGTAAATCTATTTATCATAAATCACTGAAAAGTGTTCAGCCAGTTAAGGTGGCACAGACTAGAGCTGGCACAGAGAAACAGCAGAGCCCTTTCCTGGCTGCCAGCATAGTTGAGTTCATATGGAAAAGTTATAGAAAGGGACAAGCAGGGATGCTGTCAATTCTTTTGCTTCTTTTCTCTACCAAGGTTGGGATTTAATTGCAAGATGGAATTTCTTGTTGGGACTCGGATGTTTATTAGTTCTTGTCAGTCTCACAAACCCTGAGTTCTGCAGTACTTCACTCTAAGAAACTAAAAATGGAGCCCTAACTCTCTTTCAACAAGGCTTTTTAAGGATAAACTGGCCAATTAAAAAATGACACTTCAGTTATTTTTACTTTTAACCCAATAACCAACCACCCCTCTCCAGCAATGGGGACTTTTTTATGCAATTACACAAAACCACCCAAACCCATGGAGAAGAAGCTGAAGAAGAAGAACCAGCCTCCACCCTAAAACCTCCATCTTGCTTTATAAATATTCCTATACTCTAAAACCTTAAACTCTAAGTTTTCCACCCTGTGATATCACACCCTTCTAATCAAACCTCACACCCACAATCCCAGTGCTATCATTCCATTTTGGAGGCATTCTCCAGGGCCTCAGGTCAATGCAGTGTTCTCTTGGGGGTCAGTGCCTGTCAGCACAGAAAGTCTGAAAGTCTCAGTAACCAGGGTTCCAACAGGACGCCTTGGCCATGAGCAGAACAGAGTCACCAAAGGGTTTTCACAGCTTAAACTTTGGGAATAAACAGTGGCAAGTTCACAGAGCAGCTCCAGTCACTGAAGGAGGATCCTCCAGAGGTGAGAAAGATCCCAGCCCACCAGGAACCAAAGGAGACACACTCAGCTGAACGTGGTCACCAACAGAGCTGCCAGCCCACAATCACTCCCCATCTAAAGGAGGGAGGAGAAATGCTGCCTAATATTTGCAGAAAGCTTAAGAATATTCCCAAGGTCACACGAGGAGTTTGTGGAACAGCAGAGAACTGAAACCAAACTTTGGACCCGCTTTCAGCCTTAACCCCCAAATCAGCCCTTGTCCCCCCTGCAAAGGCTTGGCTGGATGGACTCGAGATCATTCTCAAGCTCTAAATAGAGTACAGAGAATGGAAAATAACTTCCAGCACTGACAATATTGTCCCTATTTAGCTAACAAGTATTGATTTCTTCCCTAGCCACTCCAATGCAGATGAAAGCAGCACAGATTTGGTTCTTTTATTTAAATCCCTGAATCCAATCAGTTTGACTGATGCTATCACCAGGCTCTGAGGAATGATCACCCATGTGCTATTTCAAGCCAGAGAGGTGCTTACATCTCTTTTTTTTTTGGGACCAGTGGGAATTGTAGGTTATGCAGGAAGTCTGAACTTTTCTTCCCTTTTTTTTGTTCGTTGTTGACAAAGCTCCCCCATGTGAAGGGACAGATCTCTGTCAAAACAAGCTGTTCTCACAGCAAGAGAACAGATGATGCCTTGTTCTTCTACAGATTTATCCCTTTTCTATGCAAGTGCAGAAACACTGCTTCCACTTCTGCCACAGTTCCATCTCTACAGGAAAGAGGGATCTGGAGGTTGGGCACTGTCCAGGCTCCCCAAGGAATGGGCACAGCCCCAAGGCTGCCAGAGCTCCAGGAGTGTTTGAACAACACTTTCAGGCACAGGGTGGGATTGTTGGGGTGTCTGTGCAGGGCCTGGAGTTGGACTCAGTAAACCCTTACAACTAAGGATATTCTGGGATTCTGTGGTTCTGTGATTCCTCTGGTAAACCTCTTTCCCTGTCATTTCAAGCTGAAGGAGCTCAAGTGGTCATACATTTAAGTTTTCCACCTGTGGCTGAGAATAACAGGAAGCAGTGGGGTAACAATTAATCCATGTATCATTTATTCCTTCTCCATAGGTAAATCTTCCCTCTCTCAATTCAGATGCAATGAGCACAGAGCACTTGCTGCAGTCTCACCAGCTGTCCACATCTGTTGTGAAGATGAGCTGTCACAATTGACATGACAAGAAAATATGACAATTTATGAACTGCCAATATTTCTGCCAGGTTTGCAATAAGCAAAAAGCCCTAGAGCCTGGAGGCAGAACAGTCACGGGGCATCACTCCAAGCCTCACAAGTGAAGGGCAGAAATAAACTTCAGAGATTTTTTACAGTGTTTACAATCTTCTGCATTTAAAGCCATTCCAATGGAAAATCCACTCTGCAGAGTGGACTTTCACACAAAGCAGAATCTCATTCAGGACATTCTGCTTTAGTCCAGCTTTGTTTTTGTTCCTGATTGCAAGTGATAGAGAACTGCAAGCCAGGCAGCAATGTCTGTGTGACTGCAACATCCAGATCCACCTGGTATCCTCATATCCTAGACAGCCTTATCTGCCAGCCACATTCATTGCTCCTCTACAAAAACCCTCCCCAAAAATCGCTTCAAATGACTGCTAGCTCATTCCTCCCTTCCAGGTCACCCAGCCAGGGTCACCCTGGAAGTAAAGGCATGGAGCTCCCAGACGCAGCTCCCACTGCTGCTGCAGCACCTCTGCAATTCCCACAGCATCCTTAAGGAACAGGGATCTGCACCACAGCACAGCAGAGGCAGAGCCATCAGAATTCTGTGCCCATCACCACACTTCTTTCCAGCAATTGTAAATCCATTATCAAATACACTCTCAGACACAATCTGGGACACGTGTCTGGCACACATGGCGCCAGGCTATAAATAGGCAGATATAGACAATCATACTAGATATAACAAAGATTATTTGATTAAGCTGAGGCTCTGCCCTGCTGAACAGCCTGTGATCAGTAGAGAAACCTTGTAGGAGCTGGCTCAGAGCAGCACAGCCATGTCCCAGGAGCAGGAGGATGCTGGAAGGCTCTAGTTACACCCCATGCCTTCATAATCTCATGTTCCTTTAGCCCACATGATTTCTAGGGTTCCAGTATTTCTAGGGTTCCAGTAAAGCCTATATGAATTTTCAGTGGTGTTTTTCACTGGTCCCTACCAGTTTTATTTGGGGAGTCAGGAGAAAGTTGCTGCTCACTGCTACACGCAAAAAATACTTGGCAGGCAAATACTTCCTTTAGCCCACATGACCAGGGTATTTCTAGGGCTCCAGTAAAGCCTACATGAATTTTCAGTAGTGTTTTTCAATGGTCTCTACCAGTTTTATTTGAGGAGTCAGAAGAAAGTTGCTGCTCACTGCTACACTCAAAAAATACTTGTCTGGCAAGCACCAGTAGAGAGCACTTGAGCTTTTGCAGCTGGACTTCCTAGAAGGAAGGCAGTATAAGGTCAAACCACTCTAAATACACATTATTTTCACTTTATCCAGCCTGTCTGCACAAACCACAGATGTTTAGCATCAGGGGAGCTGCATTACTCTTTCAGAGCTGCCCCAGCTCATACACTGGGCATGAAACTGGAGCACATTCCCACAGCAGGAAGGCAGCAGGTCCTGCACTGCGGAGGTGATGTGCAAAGCACTTCAGAGCACAGCAGCCCCAGCCCCAGCAGGGCAGCAGACACTGTTCAAATCCAGATAAATCTAAGCACATGTGCTGAACTAACTCTTTCTATCACACCTGTGTGCTCACCTTCCCAGAAACACTGACAGACAACTCAGGGTTTTGGATTTGCCATGGTCACCCACGTCCTCACAAACCCACACTGCACTTTCCTTCCAAATTAGATTCTCCCCACTTGAAGCCTGTTTTGGTCAGGTGGGGCAAGTTTTGTGAGCCACATGTAGCAACCACACCCAAAGGCTCAAGAAACTAGTTTGGATTCTGTGCAGAAGAGCAGCATTTGGAGCCTCTGGACCCTGTGTGGGGCGTCCAGAGCAGAACTTCCACCACTGAGCTGTTCCTGCTGCAGCTGACAGCCAGCAAGCTCCCTGCCTGAGAACAAAATAAATTTTATATAAACCAAAGTACCTGCTGGGAACATCTGAGAACTGTGGTGCTGCTGTTCCCTCTGAGTCACCAAAATCCCTTTCTGAGGCACTGAGTGATGTTCACACAGATACAGACACTGTCTACTATCCAGTCATGACAGAACTTCCACCTCTTGCTTCCCAGCTGGGAGGAGACCTATTTTGAGTGCCTGGACCCTCAGCCATCCCAGTGGCTCTGCAAGACAAAACTCCTGAGTTCCAGCCCTCAGCAGCCTCAGGCTGAGCTGTTCTCCAGCTCACAAACAGCTCTTGCAAAGCTCCTTGATCCAGATGATGACATGCAACCTTGAATAAAACATAGCTGAGGAGGTAAAGAAGAAATTAAAAGAATGTTTGGTCTACATATGCCTTTTATGGGTTTGCAGGATAGGAGGAAAGCAGGATATGACCCATCTGCTTTTCTGTATTTCCTCAGTACACATGCATACAGCCCACAACAAGCTGAAGCACAGGACTGACAGGGAAATAACTGTGACAGAATAAAACAAACAATTTTGGAAAAACAGAGGTGATTCCATTAGAAATCTTGGTTTCCTCAAGTGTTATCTCCTGCAATGACTTGGCTTTGGTATCCAAGATGATGCAAACTCAGACTTTAGAATTGCAGTAGTGACTAAGGTTGTTGTTGTGGTTGTTGTTATTCTCCTTCTCCTTCTTCTTCTTCTCCTTCTTCTTCTTCTTCTTCTCCTTCTTCTTGTCCTTCTCCTTCTCCACCTCCTTCTCCTTCTCCTTCTCCTTCTCCTTCTCCTTCTCCTTCTCCTTCTTCTCCTTCTGATGTCTAGGAAAGCTTGAGCTCATACTACACTTTCCCAGAGTTTCTGAGGAATTATTTCCTTACCCTGCCTGCTGCATGCCCAGAACTAGCAAAAATATTACCTTTCAATTTTAATTCAATTGAGATTGCAAGAGTTTGGATCTCTTTAACCTGCTGGATGATCCAAAAGGTTCAAAACTCAGAAGAGGATGAGATGAACATCACCCACACAAAATTACAGCAACCCTCAGTGACTGCCTGGTACCCTGAGAAAATGAGTTCTAAAGGAGGATTAAAGGAACTTGTGTCTGAAATCTGTGAATGAACAGCCAGCAATGTACAGAACAAGATGGAAGGGTGAAAGGCCAAACCAGAACTTATTAACAACAAAATGGACTTGTTTTGAACTTGTCAGAAATGAACAAGAAAATGCATCAACATCAAGTAGATTCCACCACCTGTAATCCCTGCAGGAATGTGTCAGAATTGACCTCCACCTTCTTATCCAGCAGCAGTGAAATCAGAGAAGGGAAAGGGACTGACACAAGTGATGCCACATCACTGATCCTGTAGTAAAAACATCCATTATTCTCAGGAGAGAAGCTGAAGCTGGCAAGTGAAACGGGATTTTCTGTCCCCTGGAGAATCCCAAAGCAGCCAACAACATCACACCCATTCCACAACATTCCTCACTGGAGATAAATTCATCTTGTAAGAAGCTGCAAATCTTCTGCAGGCAAAGCTTGCTTTTAGGGAGAGCTACTGGCTTTCATTAGCCAAACTGATAAATCATCATTAAATCTGACACTTAAGCAATTCCAGCTACGAAGGGCCAGGGCTATTTTTAAAAAGTAGTATTAATCCAGAAGGAGAAGCTTCTCCAGCAAACCACAAATGTCTTCGGTTAAAGTGGCTCAACTGCAAAGACCAAATTCAGCTGGAGAAGTTTCTGTTTTTCAGGAGTCTTCCTTAGTGATTAATTAGTTTATTGAAGGCTTAGTGATTTTTTTTAATAGTATGCAAAGAATTATCTGGCTTTATTGTGTTCATAATATGTTTCTGCAGCGTAACAAAATCTGTGTCCTATTCCCTAAAAATAATAGGTTGTATGCTTTCTTTCCAAGGACAACAAATTGAATTAAACTGTCTGGGGAGCTGAATTCTCTTGAGAATTTTTATTGGGGATTTAATTTGAAATATCGACTTTTTGCAAGTAGCTCTCAATGCTTTTGTTAGAAATTGAGGAGAGAAGCAACATTCTGGAGATGGAAATTTATCTGTAGACAGCCACTGGTTAATTTGAGTAGAGTTCTGAAAACCAAGCTTTTAAAGAATATTTTGGAAAAAAGCTCTGGTGACGGTATTTGGTAGGGGAGCCCCCTGGGCTGAGCTGTGTGGTCTGGGTGATGTTGGTACCTGGAGATGATGTTATTCTTATTTAAAACCTCCAGGACAGATCACCAGGAGAGGCTGAGGGAGCTGGGCAGGGGCTCAGCCTGGAGCAAAGGAGGCTCAGGGGGGCCCTTGTGGCTCTGCACAGCTCCTGACAGGAGGGTACAGCTGAGGGGTCGGGCTGTGCTCCAGGGAACAGGGACAGGACCTCAAATTTCACCAGCAGTGGCTTAGACTGGGTATCAGGGAAAATTCCTTCACTGCAAGGGCACTGGCACAGGCTGCCCAGGGCAGTGGTGGCATCACCATCCCTGGAGGGAGTTAAAAGCCATGTGGATGTGGCACTTGGGGATAGGGGCCAGTGGTGGCTTGGCAGTGCTGGGGGAATGGTTGGATTTGATCATCTTGGAGGGATTTTCCAACCTAACTGATTCCATGATCACTACTAGTGCTAGCTCCTACTGGTATAAAAACTATTAATAAGCAAATCTCTGTTACAAAATTGTGGGAATCCCTCCGCATTGAAGATGACAACAAGTGCAATTCTTGGAATATTAGCACAGACTTGGGGTGCTAAGAGAGCATCAGTCCAACAAAGTCTGCCCTTTATTAGTACAGCACAAAGCACACAGGTCCCACCGCAGCCTAGGGTTTGCTTGCTCCTGTGAAAAACACCAATCACTTGTTTTTAGGATTTTGAAAGTTTGATAGTAATAAAATGGTTATAAAAATAGTAATATAATTACGGTAATAAAAATTTGAACAATTGGGATTTAGGACAATATGAGACAATAGAAACAAAGAGTTATGGATGGTCCAGGTACCTTTTCTGGGCAAAATAAGCCCAAAAAAGGACCCACGTTAATAGAGGATTAACCCTTAAAAGCAACAGCCTGTTTCATATTCATACACCTCATACATGATGCACAAATTCCATTCAAACACAGGATTCTGTCTGGGCAGTGTCAGCTTCTTCCTCTGAATCCTGATGGCGTCATCAAGGCTGAGTGAGGCAGGAAGAAATTTGTTTCTTCTGATAATGGAGCAATAAATTCTTTTTCTGTGAAGGATTCAGGTGTCCTGTGGCTGCTATCTAGTGCAAATACCTCATTCCTTTCTTTAAAAAAATATCCCACATGCATAGTTTCTATTTTAACTACAAAAGTTACATTTTAACTACAAAACTACATTTGCCATACTATTAAAATGTTAAAACAGCACTACTAATCAATACAACATAATACATATAGTAAATATCTGCATAGAGCCATATAATAGGCACTTTTCACACTCCACCAAACAGTTAGTGAAGTTTTACACCAAAACCAGGCTGATTCACAGTAGATATTAAAAAGAATACATAAAAAAGAGAATTTTTTTGTTCAATGAGGGCAATGAGGCACTGGCACAGTTTGCCTGGAAAAGTTGGACATTGAACATTCTCTGGAATGTTCAAGGACAGGTTGGACAAGACTTGGAGCAGCCTGGAATTGTGGAAGGTGTCCCTGCCCATGAGAAGGGGTTGGACTGCATGGCCTTTAAGGTCCCTTCCAGCCCAAACCTGTCTGTGATTCTGTGATTCTGTGATTCTGTGATTCTGTGATTCTGTGACTGACAGCACAAAGACCATTTCTTCCACCACACACTTGAGGCCCTGCACCAGCCCCTGCCCTTGAGAGCTGAGCACAACTGGAAACCAAGTTAAAGATTAAAATCCCATTAAAGTCTAAGACAAGGTGGAGGATAAACCCCAACCTCCAGCCCTCCACAGTACCAGCCCTTACACAAATCCAGTTTGTGCAACCACCACAGACATCCCTCTGCAATGGATTCACTGTGTTCTCCTAATCCAGAACTGGCCTCTTTAGCAGCTGGCAGTAAAAAGAAAGTGCCAAGTCATCTATTTCCACATTTGGGGATGATGAAAAGCACTTGAAAATGCTCAGCACTTCTGCAATAATTATAACAAGCACTGTACTTGTTTTGGGAAAGTATAATGTATTCTGGGGAGCAGAATCACATCAAAGAGGAAGCTTTCAGACACTTCAAGGAGCAGAATATGAAGACATATATAGAGAGATATAATTATCACCACGGTCACAAGTCCCTCTCAGGCAAGGATCACAGGAAGGAGAAGCAGATAAGTGAAGCATTGTGGACACAGAGCTAAGGCTGGAAGCTGATGCAACATCAGCTCTCTCTACCTGCACATGGCACAAGCTGGGCTGCAGCACTGCCTTTGCAAGATTTTCTAGAATTTGCAAGATTTTGCAAGATTTTCCTACCCGAGGATGGGCTGTGACCATTGAAAACCCCATTTTCTCTAGGAACAGTGCCCCACAGGCATCTGAGTACCCCACAGGGCCCAGAGCTCATCAGCAGCTCCAATACAACAAATCACAGCCTTTTCAAAGGTGAAAATCCCTCTTCCCTACTGCCCAGCCTTCTTGCTTCACCTGTTTGGGTGTCTGTATATGTCTGTCTGTCTGACAGATGCCTCCCCCCAGCACCTGATGGGTGTCAGGACATGTGAAATAAAAATTCTTGTCTGCAGTCTTGTCTTTTGCAGTTTTCTTTCTTTCTTTCTTTCTTTCTTTCTTTCTTTCTTTCTTTCTTTCTTTCTTTCTTTCTTTCTTTCTTTCTTTCTTTCTTTCTTTCTTTCTTTCTTTCTTTCTTCCTTCCTTCTTCCTTCTTCTTCCTTCCTTCCTTCCTTCCTTCCTTCCTTCCTTCCTTCCTTCCTTCCTTCCTTCCTTCCTTCCTTCCTTCCTTCCTTCCTTCCTTCCTTCCTTCCTTCCTTCCTTCCTTCCTTCCTTCCTTCCTTCCTTCCTTCCTTCCTTCCTTCCTTCCTTCCTTCCTTCCTTCCTTCCTTCCTTCCTTCCTTCCTTCCTTCCTTCCTTCCTTCCTTCCTTCCTTCCTTCCTTCCTTCCTTCCTTCCTTCCTTCCTTCCTTCCTTCCTTCCTTCCTTCCTTCCTTCCTTCCTTCCTTCCTTCCTTCCTTCCTTCCTTCCTTCCTTCCTTCCTTTCTCTCTCTCTCTCTCTCTCTCTCTCTCTCTCTCTCTCTTTCTTTCTTTCTTTCTTTCTTTCTTTCTTTCTTTCTTTCTTTCTTTCTTTCTTTCTTTCTTTCTTTCTTTCTTTCTCTCTCTCTCTCTTTCTCTCTCTCTCTCTCTCTCTCTCTCTTTCTCTCTTTCCCAATGGGCCCAGGGTGGCCCATTGCAAATGAAAGTTTGGCCAAGTCTTCATTGTTTAGTTGCCAACCAGACTGGGGACTTGCTTTAATCAGCATCAACAACTGCTCAGAAATCTCATGTGGGACATGCAGCATGATGCACTGGTGGAATTGCATGAAAAAATAATTTGAATGAAAAAGAAAATACTTTTCAGTTTTGGCAGAATCTAAGAAATAGGTGGATGTTGCCACAT